>NC_059179.1:2752417-3119630 GCF_019923935.1 Bubalus bubalis | reverse complement strand
TTACATATATAGACTCTTTATATAGTCTATGCTCCAAAATTTTACTTCGTTGACCTAATAGTTATGCTTGATATACTGGTCACTTAATTTCTTGTTCTTCATTCTTAGTGATCAGGCTGCTAACAAAGTTCAGTTCAGTAAAGAAGCTCAGTCATGTCCGACTCTGTGACCCCATGGACTTGAGCATGCCAGGCTGCCCTGTCCATACCCAACTCCCAGAATTTACTCAAACTCATGTCCATTGAGTCGGTGATGCCAACCAACCATCTCATCTTCTGTCATCCCTGTCTCCTTGAAGATATTTATAGCTTTTCTCTTTATAAATCTAGAGGTAAGGAATAGATAATTCAGCACACAGCAAAACTGGAGAGTTAAATGTTTCCCTTTTCCTTATCTGGTCCTTTTTTCCATTATCAAATACAAGGGCATTTATTTTTCCTTATATTGCAGTCTTGCACTCTGCCTACCTCCCATGAAAAAAATGACACTCTTTCCATTAAAACTTTTATGATCTGTCTTTTTTCCCCCTCTTCCTGTAGTTTGTACTTCCCAAATATGTCTGAAAATCTGTCACAGCATATTGATGGCTAGTGCTGTTTTTAGCTGTTATCCTTTCCATAAGGAAATTTTATTAGGAGCATTTGGAATTTTAATTTAAATATGAGACAAATAAAATATATTTGATTGTGAATGTTTGTAATTCTCTGATTTCTAAGGAAGAGTCTTCTTGCATAAAGGTTAAGACCCCAAAAGTTTTATGTTCTCTGGTACTTGGGAATGAGGGAAAAATAAATATTGAAAAAGGCAGAGACTACATGGATCTATATAATAAAGAGCCAAGCCAGAGAGGATAGAGACAAGGGACTCTGGAGAAACTTACAGTAAAGCAGAGTGGTTGTCTGCAAAAGATTCAAAAGCAGAGAGAGAATTCAGAGGGAGAAAGAGAAAGGGGGAGAGAGAGAGAGGGGAAGGGAGAGAGAGAGAAGACTATCAGGAATCAAAGAGAGGTCATCAGGGCAGATCCTTTAGACATTAAATGATGATAATGAAAAACCGTGAACAATTTTATGCCAATAATTTTGACCTCTGCATTTCTGTGGATATGTACTTAGTAGGAGAAATGCTGAGCCATGTTTTTAGCTTTATTATGGAGGCACAGTAATTTTATTAAGTTGATATACTTTTTACATGTTCATAAGCTGCATATGATAGTTCTACTTCTATACATCCTTCCCAAAAGTTAGTGTTGTCAATATCTCTAATTATACCCATTCTGATGGATGTGTACAGGTATAGAATTTTGACTTGAATTTCTGCTTCCCTGGTATTAATGGAGTTGAGCACCCTTTTGTACATTTATTGGTAATTTGGATAGTTTTTCCTATGATGTGCTAATTTTTGTCTCCTGTCCATTGTCTAATAGGATGCCTGTCTTCTCTTTACTAATTCATACAAGTCTTATTCATATTTTTCATATAAGTTATTTGTGAATTATATTCACTATTAAAAATATCCTTTCTAACTCTGTATATTGCCTTTTCATTCTCTAAATCCTGTCTTATGATGAATAATGTTCCTAATTTATTTTTTATTTAATGATTTTATTTACCGTTATTAAATTTGATATGCCGTTTGGGAACCTTGGTATATCACAAGGTCATGAACATCTTTTAAATTAAAAAAAATAGCTTTAAAACCCATATTGAATTAATTTGGTTTATGATATGAAGAAGGAGCCAATATTAATATTTTATCCATATTAATTAGACTCTCCTTTTCTGACTGCTCTGTGAGGCTATCATCACAAGAACATGAATGCTGATTTATATATGAAATTATTTCTGAGCTCCTTATTTTGTTTCATTGGTCTGTGTTTCTGTTATTGTTGTTCAGTCACTCAGTCATGTCTAACTTTTTGTGATCCCATGGACTGCAGCATGCCAGGATGCTCTGTCCTTCACCATCACCCAGAGCTTTTTCGAACTCATGTCCATTGAGTCAGTGATGCCATCCAACCATCTCGTCCTATTTTACCTTTATCCTCCTGATTTCAATTTTTCCCAGAATCTGGGTCTTTTCCAGTGAGTTGGCTCTTTGCATCAGGTGGCCCAAGTAGTAGAGATTCAGCATCAGTCCTTCCAATGGATATTCAGGGTTGATTACCTTTAGAATCAACTAATTTGATCTCCTTGATGTCCAATGGACTCTCTAGATTCTTCTGCAACACTACAATTCAAAAGCATCAATTCTTTGGTGTTCAGCCTTCTTTATTGTCTAGCTCTCACATCCATACATGACTACACGGAAAACCTTTGTTGGCAATGTCTCTGCTTTTTAGTACACTGTCTAGGTTGTCATAGCTTTTCTTCCAAGGAGCAAGCATCTTTTATGTCATGGCTGCAGACACCATCTGCAGTGATTTTGCAGCCCAAGAAAATAAAGTCTGTTACTGTTTCCATTATTTTCCCATCTATTTGCCAAGAACTGATGGGACCAGATGCTATGATCTTAGTTTTTTGAATGTTGAATTTTAAGCCAGCTATTTCACTCTCCTCTTAAACCTTCCTCAAGAGGCTTTATAGTTCCCCTTTGCTTTCTGCCATAAGGGTGATGTCTTCTGTATATCTGAGGTTATTTGTTATCATATGTTTAAAATAAAACCTTATATTGGGTAGTTTGTGCTTGAGAAATCTGTATGCAGGTCAGGAAGCAACAGTTAGAACTGGACATGGAACAACAGACTGGTTCCAAATAGGAAAAGGAGTACGTCAAGGTTGTATATTGTCACCCTGCTTCTTTAACTTCTATGCAGAGTACATCATGAGAAACGCTGGACTGGAAGAAACACAAGCTGGAATCAAGATTGCCGGGAGAAATGTCAATAACCTCAGATATGCAGATGACACCACCCTTATGACAGAAAGTGAGGAAGAACTCAAAAGCCTCTTGATGAAAGTGAAAGTGGAGAGTGAAAAAGTTGGCTTAAAGCTCAACATTCAGAAAACGAAGATCATGGCATCTGGTCCCATCACTTCATGGGAAATACATGGAGAAACAGTGGAAGCAGTGTCAGACGTTATTTTTCTGGGCTCCAAAATCACTGCAGATGATGACTGCAGCCATGAAATTAAAAGATGCTTGTTCCTTGGAAGGAAAGTTATGACCAACCTAGATAGCATATTCAAAAGCAGAGACTTTACTTTGCCAATAAAGGTCCGTCTAGTCAAGGCTATGGTTTTTCCTGTGGTCATGTATGGATGTGAGAGTTGGACTGTGAAGAAGGCTGAGCACCGAATAATCGATGCTTTTGAACTGTGGTGTTGGAGAAGACTCTTGAGAGTCCCTTGGACTGCAAGGACATCCAACCAGTCCATTCTAAAGGAGATCAGCCCTGGGATTTCTTTGGAGGGAATGATGCTAAAGCTGAAACTCCAGTATTTGGCCACCTCATGGGAAGAGTTGACTCATTGGAAAATACTCTGATGCTGGGAGGGATTGGTGGCAGGAGGAGAAGGGGACGACAGAGGATGAGATGGCTGGATGGCATCACTGACTCGATGGATGTGAGTCTGAGTGAACTCCAGGAGTTGGTGATGGACAGGGAGGCCTGGAGTGCTGCGATTCATGGGGTCGCAAAGAGTTGGACACGACTGAGCTACTGAACTGAACTGAACTGTGCTACAACTTTCTATCTTCTTTAAAATTATCTTGACTGTTGTTTCCATATTTTTATATAAATCTAAGAACTAGCTTTTCAATTTTTCTAAAAAAAAAAAAAGAGAATAAACAGCATTTTTTTTAGAATTGCATTTCATTAACATCAAATTTGGGGAAAGAAAAATCTTTTTGTGATACTAAAAGTTCTGATTCTTAAATATTATATTTCCCTCCATTTATTTAGTGTTATCCAAACTTTAAGTGATGTTTTATAATAATTACCTGACACCTCTTTTGGTAGAATTATTCTAGATTATCATAGCCTCCTAGAAGAGCTGAATTATTGAGAAGTCATAAGGTATGAGTAAGAGGTAGCTGAATAATGGATGGAGAAAGACAAGGTGATATGGGAGGGATTCACACCACCGATAGAGCTTGAAGAAAAACAGATTGTCAGAAAATGGGCATGCTTCAGTATCACTCAGAAGTAATTTAGTATGATTAGCTATATGAATACACATTATTTGGATATAATTATTCAAATTTTTGTGATTATTTCTTGACATAATAACTGTTATGTTAGAAAGCATGATAATAATCTTTATTATCCACCACGTTTAAGTTATTCTGTGAAAGATATTTTTTACTAAGAAATGTATTTAGGCATTTTTCTTGTTATAAAACAAGAAAAATAAAAGAATGTATTGCTAAATTAAAAGTAACTTTCAGTTCCGTTCAGTCACTCAGTTGTGTCCGACTCTGTGAGCCCATGAACCGAAGCACGCCAGGCCTCCCTGTCCATCCCAACTCCCGGAGTCCACCCAAACCCATTTCCATTGAGTTGGTGATGCCATCCAGCCATCTTTTGTCGTCCCCTTCTCCTCCTGCCCACAATCTTTCCCAGCATCAGGGTCTTTTCAAATGAGTCAGCTCTTTGCATCAGGTGGCCAAAGTATTGGAATTTCAGCCTCAACATCATTCCTACCAATGAACACGCAGGACTGATCTCCTTTAGGATGGACTGGTTGGATCTCCTTGCAGTCCAAGGGACTCTCAAGAATCTTCTCCAACACCACAGTTCAATAGCATCAATTCTCTGGCATTAAGCTTTCTTTATAGTCCAACTCTAACATCCATACATGACCACTGGAAAAACGATAGCCTTGACTAGATGGACCTTTGTTGACAAAGTAATGTCTCTGATTTTGAATATGCTATCTAGGTTGGTCATAACTTTCCTCCCAAGGAGTAATTGGCTTTTAATTTCATGGCTGCAATCACCATCTGCAGTGACTTTGGAGCCCAGAAAAATAAAGTCAGCCACTGTTTCCCCATCTATTTGCCATGAAGTGATGGGACCAGATGCCATGAACTCAGTTTTCTGAATGTTGAGTTTTAAGCCAACTTTTCCCTCTCCTTTATAACTTTTATCAATAGGCCCTTTAATTCTTCACTTTCTGCTATAAGGGTACTGTCATCTGCATATCTGAGGTTATTGATATTTCTCCTGGCAGTCTTGATTCCAGCTTGTGCTTCATCCAGCCCAGCGCTTCTCATGATGTACTCTGCATATAGTTAAATAAGCATGGTGACAATATACAGCCTTGATGTACTCTTTTTCCTATTTGGAACAAGTCTGTTGTTCCATGTCTAGTTCTAGCTGTTGCTTCCTGACCTGCATACAGGTTTCTCAAGTAACTTTATAAGCCTGGATTTGGTTAGTGTATTTTTCTAGCACTTAATTGATTATGAAAGAGATTCTGGGCCTTGTAATAAGAGACTCTCTAACTTAATATCATGAGCTTGGTGTATTTAGAGTACTTGCAATATATATATATATAAAGATTAGCTGCATTAATAAAGACATAATGCAAAGCCCTTAAAGCCATATATCATAAAATATCCTTTGCACTATATTTAATAAACACAGAGTACACTAAGAAGTTTGTACTAGATTGAAAACTTGAATTAATTATAATGATGAGAAAATGCTGAACTCTCACTCTGAGTGTAAGCTCTAAAACTTATGTGACATAACTGCTTGTTTCTTCATTACTTTGAAAAATAAGGAAATAATGGTTTCCTGCAAAATAAGAACTATCGATGAAAACTAGCTTTAGATCCAGGAAGATAAGAATAATGCTCCAAATGATTTAACATAATAGAAAATTAAAAACAAAAATAAAAACCAAACACTGCCTTAGACTTCAGTGTGAAAGCAAACAATTGCAGGAAGCTAAATCACATATATGAGAAGGGGCATGAGGAGCCGGCCTGCATCCTTGCTTGGTGATAAAAGATACATCAAGAAAGCAAGGTTGAAATATCTTATATTGAAAAATCCTTAAAATATAATAAATAATAAAAACATTTGTGCATATATATTCAAAATGAAATAGAAAATATCTTGGTGATAAGTTTGTGAGGTGTGGACTGCTACTACTTATTATTTTTGGAAAGCATTTGGTATCATATTCTTTGACTTAATAGCACAGGATCACTGGGTTGAATTCACACAGGTCAACAGTCATTGAATGGCATTAGGGTTATTCCAGAGCTTGTGCATTGCTTTAACATCTGGCATATGCTTTTCTTCAAATACTCTAAGCAGCTGGCTGTATCATTTGATGAAATACAATGGACCTGGGGTAAGGAGAGGAATTCCAGTGCCAGTTCTGCCACAGATAAGTTGCCTGGATTTAGGTAGGCTACATGGATTTACAGGATTCCCTTGTGGCTCAAAGGGTAAAGAGTCTGCCCACCATGTGGGAGACCTGAGTTCAAACCCTGGGTCAGGAAGCTCCACTGGAGAAGAAAATGGCAACCCACTCCAGTATTCTTGCCTGGAAAATCCCATGGACAGAGAAGCGTGGAGGGCTACGGTCCATAGGGTCATGAAGAGTCGGACACGATGGAGTATCTTTACTTTCTCATGGATTTACTGGACTTTTTAAAAATATCTATTTTTAGTTACTTTTTAATTGAAGGGTAATTGCTTTACAGAATATTGTTTTCTGTCAAACCTCAACATAAATCAGCCATAGGTATACATATATCCCCTCCCTTTTGAACCTCTCCCCTGTCTCCCACCCCATTCCACCCCTCTAGATTGATAGAGTCCCTTTTTTAGTTTCCTGAGCTATACAGTAAATTCCCATTGGCTATATCTATTTTACATATGGTAATGTAACTTTCCATGTTACTCTTTCCATACATCTCACCCTATCCTCCTCTCTCCCCATGTCCATAACTCTATTCTCTGTGTCTGTTTCTCCTTTCAGTTCAGTTCAGTTCAGTTCAGTTGCTCAGTCGTGTCCGACTCTTTGAGACCCCATGAATCACAGCACGCCAGGCCTCCCTGTCCATCACCAACTCCCGGAGTTTACTCAAAATCATGTCCATCGAGTCGGTGGTGCCATCCAGCCATTTCATCCTCTGTCATCCACTTCTCCTCCTGCCCCCAGTCCCTACCAGCATCAAGGTCTTTTCCATGAGTCAACTCTTCGCATGAGGTGGCCAAAGTATTGGAGTTTCATCTTTAGCATCATTCCTTCCAATGAACACCCAGGACTGAACTCCCTTAGAATGAACTGGTTGGATCTCTTCGCAGTCCAAGGGACTCTCAAGAGACTTCTCCAACACCACAGTTCAAAAGCATCAATGCTTCGGTGCTCAGCTTTCTTCACAGTCCAACTCTCACATCCATACATGACCACTGGAAATACCATAGCTTTGACTAGATGGACCCTCATTGGCAGAGTAATGTCTCTGCTTTTTAATGTGCTATCTAGGTTGGTCATAACTTTCCTTCCAAGGAGTAAGCACCTTTTAATTTCATGGCTGCAGTCACCACCTGCAGTGATTTTGGAGCCCAGAAAAATAAAGTCTGACACTGTTTCCCCATCTATTTCCCATGAAGTGATGGGACCAGATGCCATGATCTTCGTTTTCTGAATGTTGAGTTTTAAGCCAACTTTTTCACTCTCCACTTTCACTTTCATCAAGAGGCTCTTTAGTTCTTCTTCTCTTTCTGCCATAAGGGTGGTGTCATCTGCATATCTGAGGTTATTGATATTTCTCCTGGCAATCTTGATTCCAGTTTGTGCTTCTTCCAGCCCAGTGTTTCTCATGATGGACTCTGCATATAAGTTAAATAAGCAGGGTGACAATATATAGCCTTGACGTACTCCTTTTCCTATTTGGAACCAGTCTGTTGTTCCATGTCCACTTCTAACTGTTGCTTCCTGATCTGCATATAGGTTTCTCAAGAGGCAGGTCAGGTGGTCTGGTATGCTCATCTCTTTCAGAATTTTCCACAGTTTATTGTGATCCACACAGTCAAAGGCTTTGGCATAGTCAATAAAGCAGAAATAGATGTTTTTCTGGAACCCTCTTGCCCTTTTGATGATCCAGCAGATGTTGGAAACTTGATCTCTGGTTCCTCTGCCTTTTCTAAAACCAGCTTGAACATCTGGAATTTCACTGTTCACACATTGCTGAAGCCTGTCTTGGAGAATTTTGAGCATTACTTGATTAGTGTGTGAGATGAGTGCACTTGTGCAGTAGTTTGAGCATTCTTTGGCATTGCCTTTCTTTGGGATTGGGATGAAAACTGACCTTTTCCAGTCCTGTGGCCACTGCTGAGTTTTCCAAATTTGTGGGCATATTGAATGTGGCACTTTCACAGCATCATCTTTTAGGGTTTGATATAGTTCAACTGGAATTCCTTCACCTCCACTAGCTTTGTTTGTAGTGATGCTTCCTAACGCTTATTTGACTTCACATTCCAGGATGTCTGGGTCTAGGTGAGTGATCATACCATCATGATTATCTGGGTTGTGAAGATTTTTTTGTGTAGTTCTTCTATGTATTCTTGCCACCTCTTCTTAATATCTTCTGCTTCTGTTAGGTCCCTACCATTTCTGTCCTTCATTGAGCCCATCTTTGCATGAAATATTCCCTTGGTATCTCTAATTTTCTTTCTTTTCTTTTTTTTTTTAAACAGTAGTTCATGTCGCTGCCACTTGACCGGGACCAGTGGCAACTCTGGGCCCTTAAGCTTCTGCTGTTCTATTATGGCGGTAGCCACTATCCTCAGGCCACCACCGATCGCACTGACCCCCCTCTAATTTTCTTGAAGAGATCTCTAGTGTTTCCCATTCTATTTTTTTCCCTTTATTTCTTTCCATTGATCATTGAGGAAGGCGTTCTTGTCCTTCCTTGCTCTTCTTTGGAACTCTGCTTTCAAATGGGTATATCTTTCCTTTTCTCCTTTGCTTTTCACTTCCCTTATTTTCACAGCTATTTGTAAGGCCTCCTCAGGCAGCCTTTTTTGCTTTTGCTTTTTTGCATTTCTTTTTCTGGGGATGGTCTTGATTCCTGTCTCCTGTACAATGTCACAAACCTCTGTCCATAGTTCATCAGGCACTCTGTTTATCAGATCTAGTCCTTTAAATCTATTTCTCACTTCCATTGTATCATTGTAAGGGATTTGGGTTAGGTTAAAGTTAGAAAAAAAGAAAAGAAAAATGTAAAGGAAAACTCCACAGAACTGCAAAAGCCCAACATAGATGCAGAGGTTTATAACAGCAATAAAAAATAAAAAATATTTTGAGAAAATATTTTAGAGAAATACTTGAGGAAAAAAAATAAAAGCATAACTGCTTAGTTATATTTCACAGTGCCAATAAGATCAACTACATCGGGGGGGGGAGGGGAGAGGGTGGAATCCAAAAGAGTCTACAGAGCACGTCAAAGCATAAGAATAATAAATGTTTTTCTTGAGTAATTGCTGTTAGAGTTGTTCCCCTTGCTGGGAGTCACAGTTTACCTCACCTCCCTAGGACAGCCTCCAACACTATGCTGATCTCTGGATCTGTTCTAAGAACAGCTCAGATTCTAATCTGATCCTACTCCTATGTGTTCTTGCCTCTAATGTCCACAGCTGTCAGAACTAGTGTGCTTTCTTTTGTGGGAGGTCTCAATGACCTTTTATATATTCCATAGACACAGAGTCTACCTGGTTGATCATGTGGATTTAATCTGCAGCTTGTACAGCTGACGGGAAGGTTTGGGGACTTATTCCTTAGGCTCACTGCCTCTGGGTTTCAACTGTGGTTTTATTTCCACATCTGCCTGTGGTCATCCACTGAGGTTTGTTCCTGAGGCTGCCCTGGAGGACTTGGGTTTGCCCTTGTGAGGGTCACATGTGGAGGTAGTGCAGCTGCTTGGGTTGCAGGGTTTCTGGAAGCACCAGGTACTCAGGGGAGTTGGCAGCCAGGGCAGCAGGAAATACAGTGCTCTAGAAGTGTATGGCAACCAGTATTGGCCACTACACTCCAGTATTTTTGCCTGGAGAACCCTTTCCCTGACAGAGAAGCCTGGCAGGCCACAGTCTACAGGGTCGCAAAGAGTTGGACACTAATGAAGCGACCATGTGCACATCAGATCAGATCAGATCAGATCAGTCACTCAGTCGTGTCCTACTCTTTGCAACCCCATGAATCACAGCATGCCAGGCCTCCCTGTCCATCACCAACTCCCAGAGTTCACTCAGACTCACGTCCATCAAGTCAGTGATGCCATCCAGCCATCTCATCCTCTGTCGTCCCCTTCTCCTCCTGCCCCAATCCCTCCCAGCATCAGAGTCTTTTCCAATGAGTCAACTCTTCGCATGAGGTGGCCAAGTACTGGAGTTTCAGCTTTAGCATCATTCCTTCCAAAGAAATCCCAGGGCTGATCTCCTTCAGAATGGACTGGTTGCATCTCCTTACAGTCCAAAGGACTCTCAAGAGTCTTCTCTAACATCACAGTCTTCTTTCTACTTCAAAGGGGAATGGTCTAGTAAGTCATAATTAAATGGAACTTGTTTAGAATTTTCTATGAAAAGTCTTACCATATTTTAATAAACATATGTTTATTCTTTTGAAAGTTATTATTTAGAGTCTTTTAATTTTAACAATGGTTATTTGGAATCAATTAGTGTTATGTTATAAAATTATATGATGAGATGCAAAGTTGATGCATTTTGATATGCTAATTTCCCCCTCACTCTTTACATTACTCCATGGTACTGCTTTTATTTAAGGAAGATCTAGATTTTTCTATGCTTACCTTCTCTAAAAAAGGAGGACACAGCAAAATATGGAAATCAACAAAGTCAATACTATGCTGTTGAGTTTCAAAAGCTCAATCTCTGAAGGATTCAGGACATAAACAATAGATTTGGAAATAAAGTAGATGAAGAGGCAAGCTGTCTCATTTCCAGGTCAAATAAAAATTCTTTGGAAAAAAAGGAGATCATAAACTTGGGAGGAAAACACAAAATTGTGTCTCTATATTCTTACTTGACCCTATCCTTGGGTCAGTTTTTATATGATGAGGTTAAAGGGCAGCAGGACATTCCAAAGCAGAGGAGATCCATGTCTTCCCTGGGAAAGCAACTCTCTGCCTTTTTTGAGGGAAAGCAATTGCACAGGTTATGGGCAGTAGTTTAGTGTAGTAGGCAACCTCTGACATGGCCTCCAGATATCTGAAGCATTGAGTGTCAGGCCCTGTGCTATCCTATCACCTTAAGTGTGGGCTGGACCTAGACGTTTTCTTCTATTAAGTAAAATATAGCATTCCTGAGACTATGGCTTTCATCTTTCCAGCTTTTTTCTTTTTGGTGAACTCACTTTAGAGGAAAAAGTTGCCATGTTATGAGGGGTCCTATGGAGGAACCCAGAAGAAAAGGAACTGGCCTCTGGTCTACAGTAAGTGAGGACTTGAGTACTGCCAACAGTCATGTGAGATGGTTTAAGATATCTGCAGCCTTAGACATTATCTTGCTTGCAGCCTTGTGAGAAGCTCTGAACCAGAGAAAGAGCTAAGCCTGGATTCCTGATCCCATGGTGATATGATAATATATGTCTGTGGTTTTAATCCACTAAATTTCAATAAGATTTTTTTTTTCACAAAGCAATAGAAAATTCATATAGATATCATTATATGAAGCATTTCTACAGATAGATTTCAAATTGGTTGTCACCTCAATGCAGATATATTAAAATGCTATCTTTTTATCAGTGACTAGTACCATCTTTAAAAGCTGGAGATTCAACCAGTCCATTCTGAAGGAGATCAGCCCTGGGTGTTCTTTGGAAGGAATGATGCTAAAGCTGAAGCTCCAGTACTTTGGCCACCTCATGCGAAAAGTTGACTCATTGGAAAAGATTCTGATGCTGGGAGGGATTGGGGACAGGAGGAGAATGGGATGACAGAGGATGAGATGGCTGGATGGCATCACCAACTCGATGGATGTGAGCTTGAGTGAGCTCCGGGAGTTGGTGATGGACAGGGAGGCCTGGCATGCTGCGATTCATGGGGTCACAAAGAGTTGGACACGACTGAGCGACTGAACTGAACTGACTGAATTGAAAGTTTAATTTAGACCCAGAAGGACATAAGAGTAATAGAAACAACCAAATATATCTGTACCTTTGACAGTGGTATGATATTTACTGTCATACCAGTAAGAGAAAGCTGATATTTTAGAGGTCTTGCAGAAGGTAAAAGGGGATGAGTTACCTGTCAGTTAATTTGATAAAAGACTGAGTACAAAGTGTTAAAATGCATATCTCAAAGGATCCAGTGTGTTCAGATAGCAAAGACTAGCTAGTACTTCTACCTAACAGACACTTTAGACACATAAAGTTCTCAAATATCCCATCCTTCATCTTTAGGAAATTGTTGAGAATTAAGGTGACTCAGTGGAGGAAATGGCAACCTACTCCAGTGTTCTTGCCTGGAGAATCCCAGGGACGGGGAAGTCTGGTGGGCTGCCATCTCTAGAGTCGCCCAGAGTCGGACACGACTGAAGAGACTTAGCAGCAGCAAGGTGATTCAGATTAAATTCCTACAGTGAGGGAGAACTTGATCTCAAAATATAATTCAAGACAATTTCAAACAAAGGAATAAACAAGTGTTGGTAGGCAAGTTCCATTTCATATGGGTACTAGAATTTTTTAGCTGAAAGTCAAACTACAATGATAAAATAGTGCTTTTTTTCTCCCATAATTTGGAAATAGAATAAACTATTAATATATTGATAATTCGGTGATTTGAATTATCTTTATTTCTTTCAAATACGGACCATTTTGTCTTTGTCTACCTTTGAATAATTATCTGTCAAAATAAATGGGGGAAATTCCGACAATAAAAATTAACACAAATTATAAAGTAGCCTTAGTTAATTTTAACAGAGAAGATCTAGGGCCCCCCAAAAATATTTTCATAAACATTTTATTAAATTTTAAATTCATATACTATTAAATAACATAGGGAAGATCCTTTGTGCCCTTTTCTTCCAAATGTGATTTCTTGTAAGACTATAGTATAATACCAAAATTCAGATTTACCCAGTTTTTCTTGTGTGTATGTTTGTGTATTTAACTCTATAAACTTCTATCACATGTGAACACAGGTTCGTATATCTATTATCACACAGTCAAAATATAGGACATCCCCATAATCACAAGTAGGTGGTAAAGCCAAAGGAGGCTGGAACTCCCAGATCAAGGAGTTGTCAGGTTTGACTTTTTCTGAGGCCTCTCTCCTTGGTTCACTCTGCCTCCATATGATCTTGTCTTTTAGTCTGTGTGCGCCTGGTGTCTCTGTATGACCTCATTTCTTCTTACAAGAACACCAGTTAAGATTTGATTAGGGCCTGCCCTAATGACTTTCTGTTAACGTAATACTTCTTTAAGGATTTATCTACAAATACAGTCGCATTCTGAGGTAATTGGGGTTAGGGCTTCAACATATGAATTTGAGGGAAAATAATTCAGCACGTAATAGAGACATTTCAAAAATGTTATATAAATAGAATTATGCATGAAGTAACCTATTGGGTTTGCCTCTTGTTCTTCTGTTCAGCATAATTCCCTGGAGTTTCATTCAAGTTGTTGCATGTATCAGTGTTTTTTTGTTTTTTTTTTCTTTTATTGCCAAGAAGTATTTAGATTAATTAACCATTTATTCTTTGAAGAACATCTGGGTTGCTTCTATGTTTAAGGTTATTTTGAGTAAAGTTGCTGTGGACATTTGTGTGCAAGTTTTATGTAAACATACATTTGTATTCCTCTGGAATAAATATCCAAGAGAGCAATGTATGCTTCATATTGTAGTTGCACATAAAAGTCCCCTAACTCTTTTCCTGGCTGACTGTACCATTTTTACATTCCCACCAGTAATGTATAAGTAATTCAGTTTCTCTACATTCTTACTATAGTTTGGTGTTCCCACAATTTTTTCATTTTTGTTATTCTGGTAAGTTGTACAGTGACATCCCTTGTGGTTGCATTTTCTTGATAGCTAATGATGCTGAAAATCCTTTAATGTGCTTCTTTGCTATCTGTATATCCTTCTAAGTAAAAGATATGTTCACGCCTTTCACTCATGTGCTCACTGAAATTTTTTAAAACTGATGAGTCTTGAGGGTTCTTTATATATTCTAGGTACTAACCCTATGTGGATATATTGGTCTCACATATTTCCCAAGTCTGAAGTTTGTCTTTTCATCTTCTTCCCATGGTCTTTCCTAGTGTTGTCAAGGAACTTCCTTTGAGGCACTGAAATTCTATATTAGACTAAAAGTTCTGAAATGCTATGTTCTGAAGTATGACAAATTATCAAGATCTACAGCTGCTGCTGCTGCTAAGTCGCTTCAGTCATGTCCAACTCTGTGCGACCCCATAGACGGCAGCCCACCAGGCTTCCCCTTCCCTGGGATTCTCCCGGCAAGAACGCTAGAGTGGGTTGCCATTTCCTTCTCCAGTGCATGAAAGGGAAAAGTGAAAGTGAAGTCACTTAGTCGTGCCCGACTCTTAGCGATCCCATGGACTGCAGCCTACCAGGCTCCTCCATCCATGGGATTTTCTAGGCAAAAGTACTGGAGTGAGGTGCCATTGCCTTCTCCCCAGTCAAAAACAATGCAGCAGTTACACCATAGATTTAAGTATTATAGATTACAGAAATAATTTTTCTGTTTTCTGAAGATTTCCAGAGAATGGTGTAATTTGTTCATTTATAATAATAACAGCTAATATTTATAGTGAATTTAGCAAGTTCTAAATACAGCTTTACATGCATTTATTCGTATAATCCTTCTAACTATATTATATAGCTACTTATTATTTATTTTTTTCCTTTTAACAGAAATGTAAAATGAGGCTTAGAATGATTGACTTTCCTAAACCTTGAGATATTATAACCAGAATATAAAGGGATTTCAGGGAATCAAAAAAGTACAGGATTCTTTTTCAGCTATTGTAACTAAAAGTACACTTTTTACTGACCTAGTGAAAATTTAGTGTCTGTTAATTGGAATTTTAAAAGTCAGTGGGATATTTAACAGATGCTGGATATTTGTTTGTATACATGTAAGCATATGAATTTGCTTTATAATGTACATAAACTGTATTTTGGTTTCATTATACAACCTACATATATTTTCAGAATGACTATTTCTATGTACATTCTTTCTCTAGTCTACTGGACACACAGAATTACCAGAATGGTTCTTAAACATTCCTTAGTAACAGACCCCTTTAAAATATTCATAAAACTATGGATGCTCTCAGTTATACTTCACTCCAAATATAATCACAGTCTTACTATACTGATAGAATTTCAAATGATCTGCTGGTCCCCTACTGCTCCCTCTAGGTTAAATAAGTCCATTTTCTTTCTTAGTTTCTAGTTTGATTTTGTTGAGTTAAAGTTGAAGTCACCAAACTTGTACATTCCCCAATAAACTCCCTGATGTGGATAAAGATATGAAAATTCTAAATTCCTTATTTGGTTATCTTAACTTATGCTCTACAATGACCTTTGCAGTCAAGTGTTGGAGTAAATGTTTCATAAGTGAAACTTTTATAGACTTTAGTAAATGCACAATCTACAGTATTGACTTGAATGGATAAATTATGGTATTTCTGACCAAGCCCTGTCAATGTTGTCTTCAAGCAAAAGGGACTTTTTTCACCAAAATGTTTTTAAACAGGAGTTTCATGGCTCCAATGTGTGGAGGATGCTGAGATCAAGACAGACAAATCCATATGCCAACAGAACTGAGAGATGGCTCATGCACAAAGAATTAAGCTTCATGCAAACATTCTTGAGATCAGTATGGAAGCAGGAGAACAGTATTTTGAAATATCTATTGAAAGGAAAATCATTATTCCTTGGAAATCAATTTTAAAAGGCTCTGTATTAAAATTCTTATATTTGTCCTCTGAATTATGACAAATGCTCAATGTCTGCATGTACCCAGCTATATTCTGCAATGCAACAGCTACAGTCTGCCTCTAATTAGAACCTTGAAAAAAGAATCTGATGTCTAAGATAAGATGGTATTGAATACAGCAATGAGAAAATACAGTCCATGAGAGAAAGATAACCAACCCAGTTCAGATCAGAACTATTTTCTCAGCCATATAGGTTAAAGTTGATCATGAAATTGTTGGTGAGGATGAACTGAAGACTGATGCCAGAATTTACTACATCTCCTTGATGAGTCAGTATAAAAAAGGTCATGTTTTAAATAATATATTATCACCACTCTCTCCGTAAGTTATTTTCACATATTCTCAAATGCACATTAAGGAACCATTTCAAGTACTATCATACATAGATGACAGGATCATGACACCATGGAGTCTAGTGTCCAAATATGGAAAAACTGATAAGCAGTGCTCTTTGTGGAATCATCTCTCAGCAAAATTTGATTCTCCCTACTTCACTATACTTTAAAGTCTGTCAGTGCTCTTTGTTCCGTGTTATATATGATGGATGTTTCCCTTTGTTCTTCCTAAACTTATGTCATACAACACTGCTAGATATTAAGACACACAAAAACATTTTCAATTTTTCTATGAGTGTATATTTTGGATAAACACCCACATGAAGACATATATAATTATAATATATTTTTTCAGTCCTTGAGTTACAGAAATGTGCACTAGTTTTCTCCTGCCAATGAAAATTGTGCTATTATTTAGTATAATTTTGATAACCAGAATTCAAACATTTTTGTAATTACATTTTTGTAATTAGAATCGTGCATTGAGTATAGCAGAAAAAGTCAACACTTAACAATGACAAAAGCAAAGCTTAAAAATATTCCACAGAATGAATAGATGTCTCTAAAGGATCAATACATAAGTGCTTTCACTTTCTAAGAGAAATAATCTTATTAATATGTCAAGTCAAAGTGATTTTAGTGGTCTTATATTTAAAATAATTTCCCTTAGACTTATTGTTATCTTTCAAATAAATACTCTTCTTCTCAAAAAAAATTACTGTATTTGCATCATTTCACATTACTAATAGATTCACGTTTTTAGTAACTACATGACTTCAAATTGTCATATCAAGTAGGTCTCAAAAGTGGGAAATCCAATCAACTTTCAGTGAATAATCAAGTTCTGTTACTGTTGTGGTTTCAGCACATTCCAAATGGACTTTAATATGCAGAAGAAAAACCTCATATTTTGTATTAATACATTGATGGTTAATTATACAATTGGTGGTTAAAATAGGTGTCATTTTGTAGGCCTCTTAAAAATTGAATGTATAATTATTTCCATGTTAAGGTTCTTACTGCTGAAGATAGTATAATAATGTCAGTTAACAAATGTCATTTTTCCTAATATCAGACTTAGGTACATTTGAGTTGTATTATTTTAAATTTAAAATAAAATATGTATCCTTTTATACAATGCTTGATCATATCCACTCTAGGTTACGTATTTTGCAATAAAATGGGTTAAATAGTCCATCTAAATCTTTCTGAGATTGAGAAGCTGCTTCTTCTGTAGTTATATAAATGGGTTCTATGCACACTGAAAGTATTTAACATAAATAAGAATGTTAACAACAGCCTAGCAATAATGAGAATGATGATCATTACAATAAGAACAAAACATATAATACTTTTTACACATCAGGCAGTATTCTAAGCACTTGTTGTCCAGTGGCTCAGTCATGTCCTACTCTTTGTGACCTCATGGATTGCAGAATGTCAGGCTTCCCTGTCCTTCACTATCTCCTGGACTTTGCTCAAATTTATGTCCATTGAGTTGGTGATGGCTTCCAACCATTTCATCTTCTGTCGCTCCCTTCTCTTCCTGCCCTCAATGCACTAATGCAATTCATTAATAATTTAATTCTCACAACAATTCTGAAACATAATTAATTATAGTATTAATATTATTATTTTACATATGAGAAACCTGAAGTACAGAGTCAAAATAATTTGCCCCAAGAAGACAGTTCATGAGAAGCAGAATGAGAAATTAAATCTGGGCAATCTGTCCCTATTTTCAAATATGATGTATTTTACAGTTCTTTTTATCCAATGCATGTTAATTTCATATTACTCTGATAATACACTTCAAAAACAAATAAACAAACTCATAGAAAAAAGATCAGATTTGTCGTCACCAGAGGTGAGAGGTGGTAAGGGGGCAGGAGCTGGGGTGGAGGATTGGATAAAGGTGGTCAAAAGGTACAAACTTACAGTTGTAAGATAAATTAGTACTAGGGATGTAAACGATAATATGATTCATATAATTAACACTGCTACAAGTTATATATGAAAGCTGTTAAGAGTAGATCCTGAGTTCTCATCTCAGGAAAAAAAAGTTGTTGTTGTTTTTCCTTTTTTTCCTATCTATATGAGATGATGGATGTTCACTAAAATTTCATGAAGTATGTAAGTTATATTATCACAGTACACCTTAAACTTATATAGTGCTGCATGTCAATTATATCTCAATGAAACTTGAAGGGAAAAAAGAGAAAAGGAAAAGGAAGCTTCACATAACTAGGGGTTTTCCATTCAGTTAATTGATTCTTGTAACAACTGGGCAGCATGATAAGGATATTATACCATATATTTCATATCAAAAACAAACAACAGTAACATTAACATCATTTGGGGCTGTGTTTGTAAGAAATGGAAAACTGAAATAAAAACAAATCCCTTGGAGAGCTTCTTAACACAACTAAATGAAATGAAATATTAGATTTCTGTATTTTATTTTATTGTCCATAAGATATTTTCTTAAAAGTAGCATTAAACCAATATTTTCCTGTGAATTTAGTAGGCTTTAATATATCACCCCAGAGAACAAAAGTTTTTTGCTGAGGAATCCTAAATTCTGGGTCCAAGTTTAGAGCAAAAACATCTCTCTTTTTTTGGACAATAAATACTAAAAGTATGTGCAGTAGGCATCTGTGGATTTCCTGTAGTCAACATCTATTTCTCCTTTCTTCTATTTTAGCAACTCCAGTATCAACTTTTCCCCAACACACGCACACACACACACACACACACATTTCTTTAGAAAAATTGCTTCTCCTCATTACGTTCCATGACATTCTGGTAGATCTTCTAATCATAGTGTTATAGGAATTGGCCACTGTGAATGGTCGCAGTGACTGAGCTTATGACACAAACTAGCCTGATCAGATCCCCATTCTCAGGTTTATATATCCTAAATCGGAAAAAGAAGAGTTTCTTTACTCTGAGATTGCTAAATTGTAATAATAAAAACTTGAAGTTTACTGTGGCCATTTTATCCCCTCCTCCCATTCCATATAGAGTTAAGGAACAGAGTTGTGGAAACAGAATATTATTTGTTTCCCTTAATCCCAGTTGTTCTGAGTTACATGAATTAATAAGTCCCCAGTTTGTCTCAGTTGGACTTCTTCACCTTTTAAATAATGAGGAGAAAAAGGATAAGGAGGAGATCTTAATTCCAATTACAGATGCTTGTAACTTCCTTGGCAATAGTGATATTTTAATGACTTTTCACAATAGCTTCTTGCCTAACATCCAGTAGGTCATAACAATAATAACACTTGGGAAATATATTAGATTCAAATTTAAAACTGCAACAAAAATGAACTCCATGAATTAACTCTCAATATAACAAAATAGAAGAATTAATTACCAGTCTTATCTATCTGCCCAAGTGTGTGTATTTATTCCCACAAAGCCAATTTACTATAACTCCTGGAGAATCTCTGACAATTTCTACCACCCTGTTGACAATGGGTATGAAATGGAATGCAATGTTTACTGATATATTTTAACCTCTGTTTGCAACATTACTCAAGGAATGCATGTTTAAGTAGAATATTTCACTATTTACTTGAAATTATGAGATTGGAAAAGGCACAAGGAATCTTGGTCTCAATCTGTCTGGAACACTTTTGAATATAATATCCAGATTTAATCAGGCATGTCTTCCAAAATCACATAAGAATAACTTAATGGTCTGTACTACTCAATTCTCATTCCAGGACTTCTCAACCTTGGGAGAGCACACACAGGTATGTGCATTGGATAAAGTTCCTTAATTCTGATATTCATCCCTGCTTAAAAACATCTGCTCTGCATAAATTTGTTTTATGTGTCAGTGTGCCTTAGCAAGTGCTCTAAGACTAGGGCCTCTGCAATTAACTCTAGAGAATATGGGTCTGGTGCAATGGAGGAACTCAGTAAGTTTTTATATCATAAACAAATCATAAATCAAGCTGATTTGAGTTTTTTTGTTGTTGTTCTTTATTAACTTGAGAAACAGGAAAAAAAATCTGAATTCCTTGTGCCATGATTTATTTCTTATGTAAAATGCAACCCTGTAACTAAGATAATGCATCTTCTTTTCAATCACTTGTTTTATAAAGAGAACATGCTAAAATCAAAGAATAGATATGTACTGTTCAATAAGCTTGTAATATTCACTATTTTCCTACAATTGGTGATACGCTGTTCAGGAAGCTGATAGAGCAAGGTTCAGAGCCAGACAAGGAGAAAAGGCCCAGCTTTTAGTAAACATGCAATCTTGAATTTGCCATCATTATTAGTGCCCTATATAAGCAGATAAGGCCTCATCTAGATATATCCTATAAAACAAAGCATAAAAGTAGTATTTCTTAACCATAGCTTCAGTGCTTAGAGGCAGAGATGATGATATAATTAGTCCAAAAAATAATATCAAGCGTGTCCAAAGATATTTAACACCTTTCATGTGGGATAGGTAAAGTATAGCTATTACTCTGAAGAAGCACAAGTTTTTTTCTAGACTATAACTATCCATGTGTGCATGCCAAGTTGCATCAGTCGCGTTCGACTCTTTGTGACCCATGGACTGTTGCTCACAAGGCTGCTCTGTCCATGGGATTCTTCAGGCAAGAATACTGGAGTGGGTTGCCATTTCCTCCTCCAGGGGACCTTTCTGACTCAGAGATCGAACCTGCATCTCCTGTGGCTCCTGCATTACAGGTGAATTCTTTACCACTGAGCCACTGAGGAAGCCCTAAATATAACTATACTGGATATAATTTGTTTCATTTGTAGAAAAATAACATTTTTCTAATTACAAAAATTCCACCCCCACTTAATGCCATGTAGAAAATAATTTATAACTTGAACAGAAAAGCAAAATAGTGCACATCTGGGTGTTTAATTTTCCAGCACCCATTTCCCCTTAATCATCCTTATTTCCTTCAGGGAAGCACTATCCTCTAGCTCTCTATCTATCTTTGGCTTAGCAATATCACTTTGTAAATCCAAGGATGAACAATTGACTGTGAGGCTGGCAAACTAGAATTTCCTCTATTCCTGACCATAGCAATTGGTAAATAAGCATGTGACCCAAGTTATCTCAATAAGAATCAGCCTTCCACCTTTCACTAGTACTACTGGCAAAGAGAGGTTCACTAGTTTAATGTAAGCCTAGAGCTTCTTGTGACTTATTTGTCACCACAGTAAATGAGATTACTTGAGAAAAATGAAGGTCATACAGGAAAGAGCAGGCAACTAAGAGAGAGAGAGGAAGTTGCAGGGGGAAATGGAGAGAATACATGCTAGAATACATGCTAATGACTTTGTTGAGGCTCTGGATCCAAAGGTGGTGATCTCAATTATGTGATTAGTTAAATTACTTTGTTGCTTTAAGTGAAGTTGAGTCAAGATTTTGTGACTTGAAATGATACAAATTTTACCTAAAACAGATGGGCCTGGTGCTTTAAGATTAAAATCAAGACAGCATGAAGAGGTTTTAGGGGTTAGACTGGGTCTAGGAGAAGGCAATGGCACCCCACTCCAGTACTCCTGCCTGGAAAATCCCATGGATGGAGAAGTCTGGTGGGCTGCAGTCCATGGGGTCGCTAAGAGTCGGACACGACTGAGTGACTTCCCTTTCACCTTTCACGTTCATGCATTGAAGGAAATGGCAACCCACTGCAGTGTTCTTGCCTGGAGAATCCCAGGGACGGCAGAGCCTGGTGGGTTGCTGTCTCTGGGATCGCACAGAGTCCAATACGACTGAAGCGACTTAGCAACAGTAGCAGCAGCAGGGGGTGCTCAAAATGTCTCTCTACCTCTTTGTATACTGAGATCATGGAAATATTCACAAACCCTTAAAAAAGGAAAATGTGCATGTATATGTAATGACACAGTATCTGAATTTCCTTTATAGAAAGAGAAATGTTCCACTAAATCAGAGATTTCAAATCAATACATCATGGGGAATGTGGCAGAGAGACATGAGGGATTATACTTGGTTTGCCAGAGGCTCCAAGTAAGATGATTTTATCATTCAAACAGAGACACTTGATAGTTTAAGAACCACTAGTAATAAGGACAACAGGACAGCAATGGTCAGAACTATCCCAGGGAAATCAAGACATATTTATTTTACACAAAAGGAGTGAAAACAATAGTTTATTTTTAGTTCAAGTCTCTCAAGTTTAAAGCTTTCCTCTGTCATTAATGGATTAATCATTGCAAAAAACTGTTTCAAAATTTATGTGTTATAATGAATGTATATATAGTTAAACTTTATTGAAGTAAAATTTTCATATAAGAACTACAAGGCATTGTAAGAGCTGTAGTGAGACAAAAAAAAAAAAAAAATCAAAGGGTGAAAGTGGTCAAAAGCGTACCTAGCATTGAATTTTTATTTAATGGCAGGGGTGGTGAGTCAGCTGACTTTTTGAAGGCTGAGGGCACCACCTGGAGGTAACGAGGATGCATTAGCACAAATTGGCATAGATTCTATGAATCTGTAATAAGAGCAATTTTGTAAGCATTTCCATCAAGAGAATTGATCACTGAGAATCTGGCAGTCTGCCCAGAACATTATCCAGAGTAAACTCTGGAAACACTGATGTGTTTAAAATATTATATTACCTTCCAAAAATTCCTTGCAAGTAAACAGTGAGTGTTTCTTGAGTCTGCTTTACTCATTAGAAAAAAGTTGGTGTAGATTGTGATTCATGTCTCAGGTCAATATGCATGGAGCTGTTCTTAAATTTTTCCTTATAATAAGGGACCATGAATA
Organism: Bubalus bubalis; assembly: GCF_019923935.1. NCBI lineage: Eukaryota > Metazoa > Chordata > Mammalia > Artiodactyla > Bovidae > Bubalus > Bubalus bubalis. The sequence continues at coordinate 3,096,579 of NC_059179.1, read as the reverse complement.
TAACCAATCTGATTTCACTGTTGACCATATGGTGATGTCCATGTGTAGAGTCTTCTCTTGTGTTGTTGTAAGAGGGTGTTTGCTATGATCAGTGCGTTCTCTTTGCAGATTGATTATATTCTTTGCAGTCAAACATGGAGAAGCTCTTACAGTCAGCAAAAATAAGACTGGGAGCTGACTGTGGCTCAGAGCATGAACTCCTTATTGACAAATTCAGACTGAAATTGAAGAAATTTAAGAAAACCACTAGACCATTCATGTATGACTCAAATCAAATCCCTTAGGACTAAACAGTAGAAGTGAGGAATAGATTTAAGGGCCTAGATCTGACAGACAGAGTGCCTGATGAAATATGGATGGAGGTTTGTGACATTGTACAGGAGATAGGAATCAAGACCATCCCCAAGAAAAGAAATTCAGAAAAGCAAAATGTCTGTCTGAGGAGGCCTTACAAATAGCTGTGAAAAGAAGGTAAATGAAAAGCAAAGGAGAAAAGGAAAGATATACCCATTTGAAAGCAGAGTTCCAAAGAATAGCAAGGAGAGATAAGAAAGAATTCCTCATGATCAGTGGAAAGAAATAGAGGAAAACAAAAGAATGGGAAAGACTAGAGATCTCTTCAATAAAATTAGAGATACCAAGGGAACATTTCATGCAAAGATGGGCTCGATAAAGGATAGAAATGGTATGGACCTAACAGAAGCAGAAGATATTAAGATGAGGTGGCAAGAATACGCAGAAGAGCTATACAAAAAAAGATCTTCATGACCCAGATAATCACGATGGTGTGATCACTCACCTAGAGCCAGACATCCTGGAATGTGAAATCAAGTGGGCCTTAGGAAGCATCACTATGAACAAACCTAGTGAAGGTGAAGGAATTCCAGTTGAGCTATTTCAAATCTTAAACAATGATGCTGTGAAAATGCTGCACTCAATATGCCAGCAAATTTGGAAAACTCAGCAGCGGCCACAGGACTGGAAAAGGTCAGTTTCCATTCCAATCCCAAAGAAAGGCAATGCAAAGAATGCTCAAACTACCACACAATTGCACTCATCTCACACGCTAGTCAAGTAATGCTCAAAATTCTCCAAGCTAAGCTTCAGCAGTACGTGAACCCTGAACTTCCAGATGTTCAAGCTGGTTTTAGAAAAGGCAGAGGAACCAGAGATCAAATTGCCAACATCCGCTGGATCATCAAAAAAGCAAGAGAGTTCCAGTAAAACATCTATTTCTTCTTTATTGACTATGCCAAAGCCTTTGACTGTGTGGATCACAATAAACTGTGGAAAATTCTGAAAGAGATGGGAATACCAGACCACCTGACCTGACTCTTCAGAAACCTGTATGCAGGTCAGGAAGCAACAGTCAGAACTGGACATGGAACAACAGACTGGTTCCAAATCAGAAAAGGAATACGTCAAGGCTGTATATTGTCACCCTGCTTATTTAACTTATATGCAGAGTACATCATAAGAAACACTGGGCTGGAGGAAGCACAAGCTGGAATCAAGATTGATGGGAAAAATATCAATAACCTCAGATATGCAGATGACACCACCCTTTTGGCAGAAAGTGAAGAACTAAAGAGACTCTTGATGAAAGTGAAAGAGGAAAGTGAAAAAGTTGGCTTAAAGCTCAACATTCAGAAAACTAAGATCATGGCATCCAGTCCCATCAGATCAGATCAGATCAGATCAGTCTCTCAGTCGTGTCCGACTCTTTGTGACCCCATGAATCGCAGCATGCCAGGCCTCCCTGTCCATCACCAACTCACACCAGTCACATCCACAGCTGGGTATTGTTTTTGCTTTGCTTCATCCCTTCATTCTTTCTGGAGTTATTTCTCAACTGATCTCCAGTCCCATCACTTCATGGTAAATAGATGGGGAAAGAGTGGCTGACTTTACTTTTCTGGGCTCCAAAATCACTGCAGATGGTGATTGCAGCCATGAAATCACTGCAGATGGTGATTGCAGCTTACTCCTTGAAAGGAAAGTTATGACCAACCTAGATAGCATATTAAAAAGAAGAGACATTACTTTGTCAACAAAGGTCCATCTATTCAAGGCTATGGTTTTCCCAGTGGTCATGTATGGATGTGAGAGTTGGACTATAAAGAAAGCTGAGCACCAAAGAATTGATGCTTTTGAACTGTGGTGTTGGAGAAGACTTTTGAGAGTCCCTGGGACAGCAAAGTGATTAAAGCAGTCAATCCTGAAAGAGACCAGTCCTGGGTGTCATTGGTAGGACTGATTTTGAAGCTGCAACTCCAATACTTGGGCCACCTGATGTGAAGAGCTGACTCATTTGGAAGACCCTGATGCTGGGAAAGATTGAGGACAGGAGGAGAAGGGGACAACTGAGGATGAGATGGCTGGATGGCATCACTGACTCAATGGACATGGGTTTGGGTGGACTCTGGAAGTCGGTGATGTACAGGGAAGCCTGGCGTGCTGTGGTTCACGGGGTCACAAAGAGTTGGACATGACTGAGCGACTAAACTGAACTGAAAGGATCAAGATAGTGTAACAGAGCTGGTAAGATTATGAACGGAACTCAAATATGAATTCAAAGTGTAAATCCATCATATACCTATGGAAAATTATTTACCTTACTTAATCTTTGTTTTCTAATCTACAAAATGAGAAAAACTTTAGAAAGTGTCTCATAAAGTTATTGAGAGAATAACATAAGGTGCTGTGCTTCACATATTTAACATAAGATGCTGTGCTAAGGGATCAGTAACTTTTTTTAATTCCCATGAATTCTTCAAACCAGAACATCATAATATTAAACCTAGTTGTCAAATAAGTTAAATAAATCTCAAGAAGTAGGCTTAATCATTTACAGAAAAATAGTATTTTCCAAAATATTGCTCTTCTACTACATGAATGCATGCATGCTAAGTCGCTTCAGTCATGTCCAACTCTTTGTGACTGAATGGGCTGTAGCTGCTTTGTCCACAGGATTATCCAGGAAAGAATACTGAAGTTGCTTGCCATGCGCTCCTCTAGGGGATCTTCCCTATCCAGGGATCAAACCTGCATTTTTTAAGTCTCCTGCATTGGCAGGTGGGTTCCTTATCACTAGAGCTACCTGGGAAGCCCCGTACCAGTATATATCCCATGTTAAATATTCTTGAAATATGACACTAACTTTCTTCAGATTGAGAGCTAGAGGTCTGAGTTTTCTCCCCTCAGGTACACTTTGTAATTGTGTTGACCAGTACAGTAGAGCAGAACCAATGCTACCTGACTCCCAAGACTAATTCTAAGCAGTCATCATAGTTCTGTGTGGTTCTCTCTCACAGAACAAGCACCACTGGATCCCTGGGCCAACACATAAAATGTCTGGTTCCCTGAAGTTTCTGTGCTGAAGGTATCACACGGAGAGACCACATAAAGATTGGGCTGTCCAAAAAGCCCCAGTCTTTTGTAGTCTCTAACTATTTGTGTTATCCCAACATCAACTGTCAGACATGTGGTGAGTGAACATTCAGATGACTTTATCCTCTGCTTTTGAGCCACTATGCAGAGTAAAGGCAAGCTGCCCATGCCAAGTACTACCCAAATCAGAGATTCATTAGCAAATTAAATAATTGGTGTTTCATATTACTAACACTGGGAGTGATTTGACACATAGCCATAGTAACTGGAATAATATCTAGTGTTTAAAATGTTTACTTATATGGCCATTGATTTTCCGAAAAAAAAAGTTCAGCCTCCTTAATTTAGATTTCTAATTCAAATGTTTAATCAAAGATCCCAAACTTATTATTTTTTTTCAAATGCTGCTATTTTAATTTGCTGATATATATGAAATTTTCTTGCTTTGGTAAAACTTGAATTCATCAGGAACTATCATTTCTAATATATAAATGTACTATTTGAGTTGTTTATAATATCTATTATTAATATTGAAAGTTATTTGAAATTCAGTGCAAATCTAATATCTTATAATCCTGGATCAAAGAGTAAAGATCAAAACAAAACTAATTCACATACTTGAAACTTTCATTCTATGGTTCTTACCTATCAGCTTCAGCGATTCAAAATTGATTGTGTTAAGTGTCAAGTGCAGAGTCTTAGAGCCATTTCGTGTATGACCCTTTGGATATTCAGTCAGTTCAGTTCAGTTCAGTTCAGTCGCTCAGTTGTGTCCGACTCTTTGCGACCCCATGAATCGCAGCATGCCAGGCCTCCCTGTCCATCACCAACTCCTGGAGTTCACCCAGACTCACGTCCATTGAGTCAGTGATGCCATCCAGCCATCTCATCCTCTGCCTTCACCTTCTCCTCCTGCCCCCAATCCCTCCCAGCATCAGAGTCTTTTCCAGTGAGTCAACTTTTCACGTGAGGTGGCCAAAGTACTGGAGTTTCAGCTTCAGCATCATTCCTTCCAAAAATCCCAGGGCTGATCTCCTTCAGAATGGACGGATTGGATCTCCTTGCAGTCTAAGGGACTCTCAAGAGTCTTCTCCAACACCACAGTTCAAAACCATCAATTCTTTGGCGCTCAGCCTTCTTTACAGTCCAACTCTCACATCCATACGTGACCACAGGAAAAACCATAGCCTTGACTAGACGGACCTTTCTTGTCAAAGTAATGTCTCTGCTTTTGAATATGCCATCTAGGTTGGTCATAACTTTCCTTCCAAGGAGTAAGCGTCTTTTAATTTCATGGCTGCAGTCATCATCTTCAGTGATTTTGGAGACCAAAAAAATAAAGTCTGACACTGTTTCCCCATCTATTTCACATGAAGTGAGGGGACTGGATGCCATGATCTTCGTTTTCTGAATGTTGAGCTTTAAGCCAACTTTTTCATGCTACACTTTCACTTTCATCAAGAGGTTTTTTAGTTCCTCTTCACTTTCTGCCTTAAGGGTGGTGTCATCTGCATATCTGAGGTTATTGATATTTCTCCCGGCAATCTTGATTCCAGCTTGTGCTTCTTCCAGCCCAGCGTTTCTCATGATGTACTCTGCATATAAGTTAAATAATCAGGGTGACAATATACAGCCTTGATGGACTCCTTTTCCTATTTGGAACCAGTCTGTTCTTCCATGTCCAATTCTAACTCTTGCTTCCTGACCTGCATACAAATTTCTCAAGAGGCAGATCAGGTGGTCTGGTATTCCCATCTTTTTCAGAATTTCCCACAGTTTATTGTGATCCACACGGTCAAAGGCTTTGGCATAGTCAATAAAGAAGAAATAGATGTTTTTTCTGGAACTCTCTTGCTTTTTCCATGATCCAGTGGATGTTGGCAATTTGATCTCTGGTTCCTCTGCCTTTTCTAAAACCAGCTTGAACATCAGGAAGTTCATGGTTCACGTATTGCTGAAGCCTGGCTTGGAGAATTTTGAGCATTACTTTACTAGCATGTGAGATGAGTGCAAATGTGCAGTAGTTTGAGCATTCTTTGGCATTGCCTTTCTTTGGGATTGGAATGAAAACGGACCTTTTCCAGTCCTGTGGCCACTGCTGAGTTTTCCAAATTTGCTGGCATATTGAGTGCAGCATTTTCACAGAATCATGTTTCAGGATTTGAAATAGCTCAACTTGAATTCCATTAGCTCCACTAGCTTTGTTCATAGTGATGCTTTCTAAGGCCCACTTGACTTCACATTCCAGGATGTCTGGCTCTAGGTCAGTGATCACACCATCGTGATTATCTGGGTCGTGAAGATCTGTATTTCAAAAGGGAAAACTGAAAATATACATTGATAAAGAATATATATTTTTCCTTTCTTTTAAAATCTTTTATTGAGCAAATCAAATAAAATATTTGAAGAACTGAAATTTAAAGTTGGAGGGGAAATGCTAATGCTTTGAAACAATGTTTTAAAAAGTCAAAGTAGAATTTGTCTCTTGGAAAAGTAGAGGAAGGACTAATCAAATTTGCCATCAGTTCAGTTGAGTTTAGTCTCTCAGTCGTATCCAATTCTTTGCCACCCCATGAATTGCAGCGCGCCAGGCCTCCCTGTCCATCACCAACTCCCGGAGTTCACCCAGACTCACTTCCATCGAGTCAGTGATGCCATCCAGCCATCTCATCCTCTGTCGTCCCCTTCTCCTCCTGCCCCCAATCCCTCCCAGCATCAGAGTCTTTGTCAATGAGTCAACTCTTCGCATGAGGTGGCCAAAGTACTGGAGTTTCAGCTTTAGCATCATTCCTTCCAAAGAAATCCCAGGGCTGATCTCCTTCAGAATGGAGTGGTTGGCTCTCCTTGCAGTCCAAGGGACTCTCAAGAGTCTTCTCCAACACCACAGTTCAAAAGCATCAAGTCTTTGGCATTTAAAAATAACTTCCAAAGAAGTCATATTTTAAAGAAATCGAGACACATTTTTAAATATTGCTATCTAAGTAAATCATGAAGTCTTTTTCAGCACTGCTACCCTGAGTTCAATTCTTCTTGTTTTTTCCTTTTAAATCTACATGTTTCTAAATATATAATGCAGATTGTTGATAATAGTTTTCACTGTATCCTTCGGCTTGTGCGTTATTGGACCAAACACAGATCTCACATTAACTCAGGAAAATGAAAATATGGTGGTAGAGTAGAAAAACCAAAATGATCAATAAAATGGAGGAAGCATTCTCTAAGGAGAGGCCATGGAGAGTCAGGACTTTGAACAAAACGAAAAAAATTCTGAGAAATAGTTTCACTCCAAGGCTTGAAGTCATCAAATATAAGTTAAATTCTGTCAGTTTTGTGGCTCTGTGAGGAATTTAAAGTAAGAAAGTTGATATTTAAACTTATTGTTGATGGTGGTGGTATTAGAAAGTGCACATTTTAGGGATTAGGAGCCAGACTCTGAGTCTTAATTCTGAGACTTATTTGATTTTGTTCAGTCCTGTCATAGATTTCAATTCAAGGGGGGGTGTATTAACAAATCTTTTCCTGTGGTAAAAGTTGCTGTGGTAGGAGAGATCTGAATCTCCTAACATTTATTGGATGTGTAGTTTGGTGGGGAAGGAAGTCTATAACTTGATTATGTTCTCAGGAGATCTGTTATTATCTCAAGTTTAAGAACAATCCATGATCTCTTTCAGAGCAATCATTGGACATGGCAAAACTATCAGGTAATTTTAGGCTACAGAAATAGAGAGTATTTACATTTTCAGCTAAATATGCCATTAAATTCATTGATATGCATAGGGCAAGTCATAGAGAAAAATCAGAGATACTGAAGCTTATTGATAACTTTGTGACTTATGTAAATGAAAGGCAATATTGCAATCCAACCTTGGTATTATAGCAATGGAATGTTCCCGTCTATGTGTACACTCTAACTGTAAAGATAATGACTACTGTAGCATGGATGAGAAGAATCTGAAACAGACAAATAGTGGGCACCCTGTAATAATCTCACTAGATGTTTAGTGAAATTTTAATCAAAAAGTTCACAATCTGTGTTCCCCAGAATTTGTTGAGACACTGTGGCTGGCTCTGTTTTCATTCTCAAAGGCTGATCCTTATGTGCCTATTGAGATACACATTCTCTTTGAAAGCCTTTCTGATTCTTTGGATGAGGTCCTAATTTCTGGTATGTCTCTAATCTGCTACCGAGTAATCCGTCCTAAAGATAAGAAATGCTGTGCAATTATTGCTAAGCCACTCTCTGATATAAAACTCAAATTTTCCAATTTTCTGATTTATAAGAAGTGTATGTTGCAGTATTTCAATATATTTTTAAAGATATCTGTTGTCAAAGGCAAAGAAGACTATACAAGTTTCTTACAAATAAAGGAGAGAGACAAGAACTCATTTTGATTTCAACTTTGTTGAAACAAAGGGTAAAAGATCCTTTAAACGCCGAAGCTGGGAAGGATGACAAGTCATTTGTACTTGTTAATTGGCCTGTCTAAAGAAAAAACAAAATGGGCTTCCCAGGTGGCTCAGTGGTAAAGAGTCTGCCTGCCAACGCAGGAGACCACAAGGGACCTCAGTTCAATCCCTGGGTCAGGAAGATCTTCTGGAGTAGGAAACGTCAACCAGCTCCAGTATTCTTGCCTGGAAAATTCCATGGACAGAGAAGTCTGGTGGACAACAGTGCACGAAGTTGTAACGCGCTGGACACAACTGAGCGACCAAGGATGCACACAAAGAAAAACTTTCTCCTGTCTTCAAGAGAGAAGATAGTTTCAAAACTTGGTGCAAGTTAACCTCCAGTTAGGCTTCTACCCATCCAGAGAGACTTAGAAATAGGAGCTCTATCTCCCTTGATGATTACAATTCAAAAGGATGACTCCCAGCTCCTTGCATAAGACATTCCTCAGTTGTAAAACTGGCAAGAGGCTTTTAAGAAGATTTACATCTCAGAGGGGCAGAGAAAGAATTGACAATGAAGTTTTCTAATGTAAATGCTCTAAAAAAGGAAGGCCAGGTCCTAAAGTGAGAAAGAAGCCTAACTAAAATTATAGTCAAGCTAGAGGAAATGCTAAGACTGCCTTGGTCCCTGTCAAGCTTTCAAAATGCACCTTACTTTGTTCATATGTCACATAATTACAGAATCAATTACAGAATCACTGACTGCCCTAAGATGTTAATAAGAAGTTACTATTCAGCTCAAGCTGTTCAAAAAAGAATACATTTGAATCAGTTCTAATGAGGTGGATGAAACTGGAGCCTATTATACAGAGTGAAGTAAGCCAGAAAGAAAAACACCAATACAGTATACTAACGCATATATATGGAATTTAGAAAGATGGTAACAATAACCCTGTGTATGAGACAGCAAAAGTGACACTGATGTATAGAACAGTCTTATGGACTCTGTGGGAGAGGGAGAGGGTGGGAAGATTTGGGAGAATGGCATTGAAGCATGTAAAATATCATGTATGAAACGAGTTGCCAGTCCAGGTTCGATGCACGATACTGGATGCTTGGGGCTGGTGCACTGGGACGACCCAGAGGGATGGAATGGGGAGGGAGGAGAAAGGAGGGTTCAGGATGGGGAACACATGTATACCTGTGGCGGATTCATTTTGATATTTGGCAAAACTAATACAGTTATGTAAAGTTTAAAAATAAAATAAAATAAAAAAAAAGTGATGAACAGTAAAAGTACTATTTTTTCACAGAGGGCAATATGAAATTTACATTCTGCCATTATAATAGATTTTCTTTTTGTCCAGAAGTTTATGTTAAAATATTCTACAAGTATTTATGTGAACTTTTAGTCATTGTGCATTTTGTATTATTTCTAAAGCACATTTGAAACAAGTACATTAATGCAACCTGTTTATTTTAGTATATCTGATTCATAACAAAAAGTGTAGTCATTTATCTTGACATCTTATACAGAGCATCTGTATACTTATACATATTTTGTTTTAATCATAGTGCATGACCTGCTTATTCAACAAAATGCTCAGAATTGACTATACCACATTTTGGAGACCATTTTCTTCTTCTATGTATTGTTTTTGGGGCTTTCTGATTCATCTGTTATCCACATTACTCACATTGTGCCAAGAGCAATTACAAGCCGTGCTCTCTAGCCAAGGACCTTGGTGCAGAAGTAACCCCTTGACAGTGAATCTCTACATTAGTGACAATAAGAAGGTGACATCTAATTTTGACAATTAAAGGCACTGTGTAACAAGTCACATTTTCTCCTAGATGAGCTGAGCAAGGGCACTGAAAGGTAAAATTTAGTAGGATAAAATAAAACATGAAATACAAAGCTTCATCCACAAAGAGGATAATGTGCCGGTCCATTTCTTTATAGTTCTGTACTTCATGTGGTACTCCTAAGCAAAGAAAGAGATTCTCACTGCTCAAATGACCCTCAGAGATGCCCTGGAGGTCTCTGGGCATCTCTGGACCCAGGCTTTGTGCTTCTACATTAATCATCATTGGTTATTGACTATCGTGGGTGGGGTACCCTTGAACAAGGTAACTCCTGCCTCCTCAGGGAGATTTGTGAGAGGGACTAAGCTGTAAACCACAGTACCTAACACTCCCATCTGCTGTGGGAATAAATGCTTCCACACTGCAAGAGAATCTGAATGATACAGTACAGCATCCACTATAGTTCACTGTTTGTGACTTGTTTTATATAAGGGACCAGTTTTGCTAGAATTCTGATTAACCTTTATCCTGGGACAAATTGTAAGTAGAAGGTAAGTAGGACATATAAAGTCTCAGAAGCTGCAACTGATATTCATCATTCCCTTCTTCTAATACCCATTCTAGTTCCTTCATCCTAAGTTGGTACCTGCACTTACATATTGTTTTACTCTATAATCCCTAAGGAGTCTGAATCACTGATCTCCATGAACTTTATCTCTTCAAAGTTAGTGAGAGTATTGCCAAAAATTCTGTATATGGCCAAATGTACATTCCCTATCTCCACTATCTACTGACAGCCTTAAATTCTCTTCTGCTTTTTCTGTCTGTCTCGATTTTCATCCCAGTTATAACATAGTGGTCTTGATTTGGTGTTCCAAGGGGATAACACATAAATTGTAAGTCTTCTTGAGGTATGGAACTTGAAAGAGCCATATTTGGAGTCAAAATCTGTCACAGAGTCCTTTCATATTTAGTGGGACATAAAATAGATGCCCCCTCTTGGTGATGAGAGAAGTAGCAAAGACACATTGTAAGGGAACATGAAAGCAATTGTAGCCATCTTTTGAACAATGTGTCACACATTCTTTCACATGATTTGAATTGGAGCAAGTATCTTTATACTGTATCATCCAGTCATGGGGTATGAGCTGCTGCCAGCAATGGGATATAACCTTGGTAGAAGTAGCTTCTTCTGGCTAAAAGCAATTTCCACAGAGAGACTCAACTTTGAGCTATCAGAAGCCAAAAGTTCCAGCAATTTGGGTAAGGAGAGTCTCACCCCTAAGGTAGAGATTTGGTAATCACAATTCACTATACAGAAAGCACTACATATCCTGATTTGTACACTCTATAAATAGTTTACAGGCTCCCCAGGTGGCTCAGTGTATAAAAAAATCCACCTGCAATGCAGGAGACACAGTCAGATGTGAGTTCGATTCCTGGGTAGGGAAGATCCCCTGGAGGAGGGCATGGCAACCCACTCCAGTATTGTTGCCTGGAGAAATGCATGAACAGAGGAACCTGGAGGGCTAGAGTCCATAGGATCTCAAAGACTTGGACATGACTGAAGTGACTTAGCATGCACACACACATATTTTACAGGTTCAAGTATAATCATTACACTAATGAAAGAAGGATCAAACTCTTTTGCTCTGACACACATGATATACCATCTTACGTATTTTGGAGTTTCTTGATCCACTACTTAAATCTACTTGCTATCTTGTCTATAGGCAAGACTTTAAGATCCAAGACAACTATTCCCTTTTCTAAGAACCCTATTCTGTTCTGTTTCCAGATAGAATGAAATCACTTATTCATAGCCCATCTATCATGGTATCAGTGATCCCTACAAACCTGTATGTGTGCTTCCTTGGGTTTCCAACTATATTATAAACACTTGGAAAACTGTATTGTTTTACTCCTGTTTCCCAATCCTAAGGTTTAGCACAGTGCTTATTGTGATGTGCATACCCTAAGGAGGCTCCCATGATTCTTGCCACTTAATATTTATGTCTGTGTGTAATTTTTTCCCCTTGAGTGTAGGCAGGACCTGTGATCTGCATCTAACAAAATATTACAAGATTGATGGTGTATCAACCCAGGGATTTTGTTACATGGCAAAAGTGAAGTGATTTTGCACATATAATTAAGGTTGACTTTTTAATCAGTTGACTTTGAGTTAGTCAAAAGAGATAATTTCTTGGGTAGGCCTGGTGTAATTAGGTGAGATTATAAAAGAGAGTCTAGGCCGTTCCTGAAGTTGTTACTTGAAGAAGCAGAAACTTTTGCTTGCCATTGCTGCCTGAAGAAGCAAGCTGTCATGAATTGTATAGCCATAAGGAAATGCATTTTGCCAGCAACCTGAGGGAGTTTAGGAATGGACCCTTCCCTGGTTGAATGTCCAGATAAGAACACATTGATTTCAGCTTTGTGAGACCCTAAACAGAGAACCGCCCCCCACCCCCCCGCAAGTCAGGCCCAGATTCTTGATCCATGGGAGCTATGAGATAATAAATATGCTTTATTTTATGCCATTAAGTTTATGGTCATTTGTTATGCAGTAGTTTATGTGTAGGATAAATATATGTAATACATATATGCAATGAACAGTAAAATTTTCAATATAAAGATAGATAGAAAGATAGATCAATGAAACATGAAAGATGGTGCAACTTATCTATCAGCATCTTCAACCCCCAACCCTGTCCCCTCATGAAGCAATTGTGCCAAGAAAATTTGAGTGAACTTGCTGTGGACAAATTAGTGATAAAATTAGGATTTAAGCACAGTTTTATTAATGATTAATTAAGCTCAGCATATAATATCATATTCCCTCTCCATTTGAGAATAAATGGAATTATTTTTAAAATAATAAAACCATGAAAAGTACTGTATTATCTCTTTTTGCAGAAGTTTCCATTGACTTCTTATTCATTAAGCAATCAATTTGAGTGATACTGAGAGCAAGGCAGGGAATGAATTACACTAAAATAAATATGTTAGGTCATAGTATCTTACTTCAGAGAAGCTGTAATTTAACTTGTGTAGGTAAGAATTCTTCCTTATGACTTGTATTCTATTTCCCTTTTACAGCCATCACTAAAGGGATTGTGAGAGATAATTTGGTTATCTCTTCTACTGAAGGAAGAGGTGCTCTACTGCTGCTGCTGCTGCTGCTAAGTTGCTTCAGTCGTGTCCGACTCTGTGCGACCCCATGGACGGCAGCCTACCAGGCTTCTCCGTCCATGGGATTCTCCAGGCAAGAACACTGGAGTGGGTTGCCATTTCCTTCTCCAATGCATGAAAGTGGAAAGTGAAAGTGAAGTTGCTCAGTCGTGTCCAACTCTTAGCGACCCCATGGACTGCAGCCTACCAGGCTCCTCCATCCATGGGATTTTCCAGGCTACAGTCCTGGAGTGGGGTGCCATTGCCTTCTCCCCACCAGTGCTCTAAGTCACTCTCATTAAAAGTGCTTGTCAGAAATGGAACATTGTGTATTATTACATCTTATGCTGATTTCTACTGGTAGAAATGTAGTTTCCTTCCTTAAGGAAAAAACAAAAAAAAAAACTTGACAAAGAATATTTTTTTATTTTCTGAGTTTTTTCTGCATCTACTTTTTTTTCCTTCCTTGCCCTTATAGCTTTCTCACTCCTCCTACATTATTTTTTCTGATGGAATTAACAGGTAAATTTATCATTCAAAATACCATTAACATTATTGACATTTACCCTCTAATTTTGAAAATTTGATATATATATATATATCTATCATATATACATATATATATATAAAATTGTAAATTTATCATTCAAAATACCATTAACATTATTGACATTTACCCTCTAATTTTGAAAATTTGATATATATATATATATCATACATACATATATATATATAAAATTGTAATTATAAGAATGTAATGTAATTGACTGTAATGTAATGTAATACATGTAATTAAACATGCATATTTCTAAAATAATTTTCTTGCCTTCTTTTGCTTTATTAATTCAAATAATCAGATAATACTCTCTGATAATACTATCTGATTATTTGAGCTACCCACTCTGTATTCTTGGGATTCCCAGGTAGCTCAGCTGGTAAGGAATCGGCCTGCAATGCTGGAGACCTGGGTTTGATCCCTGTGTTGGGAAGATACCCTGGAGAAGTGAAGAGTCCATGGGGTTGCAAAGAGTCAGACATGATTGAGTGACTTTCATTTTCACTTTGAATCAGATATTGCTATTAATCATAGTTCTTTTAAAAGAAATATTTTATTCATTCCAATAAAGTATATCAAAGATATAAATTTGATTTTCATAATAACAAGCACAAAGAGAAAGGGGCTATCAAACTGATTTAAAAGAATATGGTGAAAGTAAGAAAAATAATTTAAAAATTCAGAGTTTTTATGTAATCAACTCAGTAAAATCCATGAAGCACACACAAACTTTTTTTTTTCAATTTACTGTAAAATATAATTTAATATGAAAGGGAATTCTACACTAATTCAAATTAAATTTGAAACATTAATTACGTACCTACCAGGCCTATCCAGAAAAACATCTATTTCTGCTTTATTAACTATGCCAAAGCCTTTGACTGTGTAGATCTAAACAAACTGTGGAAAATTCTTCAAGAGGTGGGAATACTAGACCACCTTACCTGCCTCCTGAGAGATCTGTATGCAGGTCAAAAAGCAACAGTTAGAACTAGACATGGAACAATAGATTGGTTCCAAAGCAGGAAAAGAGTACATCAGGGTTGTATATTGTCACCCTGCTTATTTAACTTATATGCAGAGTACATCATGTGAAATGCCGGGCTGGATGAAGCACAAGCTGGAATCAATATTGCTGGGAGAAGTATAAATAACTTCAGGTACGCAGAAGACACCACCCTTATGGCAGAAAGTGAAGAAGAATTAGAAGCCTCCTGATGAAAATGAAAGAAGAGAGTGAAAAAGTTGGCTTAAAGCTCAACATTCAGAAAACTAAGATCATGGCAGCATCTGGTCCCATCCTTTTATGGCAAATAGATGGACAAACAATGGAAATATTTACAGACTTTATATTTTTGGTCTCCAAAATCCCTGCAGATGGTGACTGCAGCTGTGAAATTAAAAGACATTTGCTTCTTGGAAGAAAAGCTATGACCAACCTAGACAGCATATTAAAAAATAGAGACATTACTTTGCCAACAAAGATCCATCTAGTCAAGGTTGTGGTTTTTCCAGTGGTCATGTATGGATGTGAGAGTTGGAGTATAAAGAAAACTGAGCATCAAAGAATTGATGTTTTTGAACTGTGGTGTTGGAGGAGACTCTTGAGAGTCCCTTGGACTGCAGTGAGATCAAACCAGTCAATCCTAAAGAAAATCAGTTCTGAATATTCATTGCAAGGACTGATGCTGAAAATGAAACTCCAATACTTTGGTCACCTGATGCGAAGAACAGACTTGTTGGAAAAGACCCTGATTCTGGGAAAGACTGAAGGCAGGAGGAGAAGGGGATGACAGGATGAGATGGTTGGATGGCATCACTGACTCGATGGACATGAGTTTCAGTAAGCTTCGGGTGTTGGTGATGGACAGGGAAGCTTGGTATGACACGATCCATGGGGTCACAAAGAATTAGACATGACTGAGTGACTGAACTGAACTGCACTGAGGCCTATCCTTTCTATATATAATGAAATAAATTGCCTTTTATTGGAAAAATATGAAATATTTCACTTTTTTAGAGAAACTATACTTAAAGTGAGATTTAAGATCCTTTAGTCTTATAGCAGGTATTTAAGATGTCACCTTCAAGATTATATTCTTGAATACTAGACAAGGTGAATAAATATACTAAAAATTATTAGTGTAATTGAATTATAAAAAATTCCAATTGAGAACTTTATTCCAATAATTAATTTTAATATGAGATGTATATAATGATAGCATTATGAACAGGATAAAAAAAATATAAGTGTTAACTTTATTAAAGTGAGGAAAGGGAGCCAGGACAAACTTCACAGAAATAATGAGAAGGAAAATGTAAACAGATACTTAAAGTTTCACCCCAGCACTGTCTCCTATCTTCCAAAAACCCCCACTCCATCCATCCCACCCAGGAACAGACCAGAACAGATATGGGAGCAATCAATCTCAGTGTTGACTGACAATTTTTCTGGTGGTTAGGCATTGGTGAGGACAGTTTCCTTAAGGCAGATCATGAGAAATGATAGAATAGGCTTTTCTGTATCCATGATAGATATTCCTTCTTCAGGCATAAAGAACCTTCCTTTGAGGGGAGGAACTTGGAAACAGACTTGAATTATGTCAATAAGTATAAACAACATAACTACAATAAAATATTTTTTGTCAGAGCTTGTTACCATGTAAACACAGCAGTGTGAGTGGACACTGCTTTACTTTTTTGTACAAAACCACTTTCAAGGTGAAATATGATATAAAAATTAACAAACAAGATTAGATATTTTCCTATCAGAATTGTTTATAATACAAGAGGCCTGTACATGTTACCTTTTACTTTTTAAAGTTTCTTAACAACATCTGATTGGGAAAACAGTCTTCATAAAAAGAATTAACTGAGTAAGATATTTTTATTTTGTTGACTAGGAAATGGCAAATTACAACAGTATTATTTACCTTGTATTATTAGTTTTCATTCCATTAAGCAATACTATTTGTCACATTGGATTGAATTATATTCCTCAGTGAGTAGTGTTTTCAAATATATTCTTCATCCTCTTTGAACCAGAGACAGAAGCAGCAAGCTTCTCTTAAATTATGGCAATTAGTGTGAAAAAATATACCACTCCAAAACTGTTTTCTTAACTATAATATGAAGATTTGAATTAGAAATTATTAACGTTTAGTCATTTTTTTGCACTAAATTATATGAATATACTTGTTATAATGTTCCATTTTAACATTTATCAAAATTATACATTTTACCAAAAATTATACTCCTTAGACACTTGATTGGTCTTTAAGTTGAATAGGTGGGGTTAGTTGGGCTTCCTTAGTGGTAAAGAACCCACCCTGCCAATGCAGGAGATATAAGAGACATGGCTTCGATCACTGGGTGGGGAAGATCCCCTGGAGGAGGGCATGGCAACCCAGTCCAGTATTCTTGCCTGGAGAATCCCATGAACAGAGGAGCCTGGTGGGTTACAGTTCATAGGGTCACAAAGAGTTGAACATGACCAAAGAGACTTAACACAAACACATGTTTGACATGCGTGTTCGTGTGCATGTGTGTTAAATGGCCTCAGACTTGTGTGACTGCCACGCCCTCCTCCACAGGATCTTCCCCACCCAGAGATGGAGCCTGTCTCTGATTTCTCCTGCATCGGCAGCCATGTTCTTTACCAGTACTGCCACCTTGTATAATTTCATGTGTACAACATATTGATTTGAAACACTTCTATATTGTAATATGATTGCCATCGCAGTGATAATTAGGACCAGTATCACATCACATAATTATAATTTCTTTTTAGTAGTTGGAAAAACTAATAGTCTTTTAGCAAGTTTGATGATTGTAATACAGTATCATCTATCTTTAATATACTGTGTGCATTAGCTCTAAAGGGCTTATTTACTACTTGTTTGCTTATTGCAAGTTTGTACCCTTAAATAACGTCTGGTTGGTTTTAAAAAATATGGTAGAGTGTAGGGTCTCCTCTTTAAATTTACAACCAGTTGATTTAAAATTTTTAAAAGTGTGAATATTATATAGACAATGTACTCAAAAGTTGTCAGTTTTAGTCCATGATGTTCTTCAAAGAAATTAAAGAGATCTCCTAAATATTTTCCAAATAGCTCAACCATAGAAGCATTCTGTAAATATATGATACACGATTGCTGATGTTTCCATATGTTGAAAAATTTCTTGATCAATAATCATCAGGAAAAATAACTTTTCAAGAATTATGAAATGTGTCAGATTTCAAAAATTTCTTATACACTGGAAACTAAGTAGTAAACTAAAATGTTAACTTGGACTTGCCTCCTCACTCATTCAGTGAGCTTAACAAAGTCTTTAAGTAATTAATTTGCTCCACTTCTACAATGTTTCTAATATTGCTAGGGAAGCCAACTGGGCAATTGTGCAGTGTTAGTGAGTAAGGCAATGGCACCACACTCCAGTACTCTTGCCTGGAAAATCCCATGGACGGAAGATCCTGGTGGGCTGCAGTCCATGGGGTCGCGAAGAGTCGGACACGACTGAGCGACTTCACTTTCACTTTTAACTTTCATGCATTGGAGAAGGAAATGGCAACCCACTCCAGTGTTCTTGCCTGGAGAATCCCAGGGACGGGGGAGCCTGGTGGGCTGCCGTCTATGGGGTCGCACAGAGTCGGACACGACTGAAGTGACTTAGCAGCAGCAGCAGTGAGTAAGGCAGGACAACGTAACATTTTCTCTTGCATTGAGAGAAAATGTTCTGAAAAAAAAAAATTATATATGGCCATTAATGCAACTTAATTATTAACTCTTTGGAAACCATTGGTGTTTACATTGGAAGGATTTTCCTTTTCCTCTATTTCCATCATCCATGGGAGAAGCAAGCTATTTCTTGAAGCAGATAAAATAAATTTTCCAATTCCAGAATATGCACACAGAGTGAGTGTTTCCTCTTCAGCTACCCATTATGTAACCCATCCCTCCCATCTCAAATGTCTAGTCTTTTGTTGTCTTTTTACTCTCCCAAATCTGTTGAGTCCCCCCATTGTAGCACGATAGGGAAGTATCATTATATAAACATTTCCCCTCATTAGTTTTAATTTTTGGACTTCCCTGGTGGCTCAGAGGGTAAAGCATCTGACTGCAATGTGGAAGACCTGGATGAGATCCCTGGGTCAGGAAGATCCCCTGGAAAAGGAAATGACAACCCATTCCAATACTCTTGCCTGGAAAAATCCCACAGAGGAGCCTGGTAGGCTACGAGTCCATGGGATCGTAAAGAGTTTTATCAAGGCAGAATTAATATATTTTAAAACTATGTAAGCCAGCTTAGTGATGAGAATTTAATGAGGTATATGTCAGTATTATTGAATTTATTGAGAAAACAGTAACTTATTTCTATGGTGCATTTTACCTGATGTCATAACCTTATAATAAGTGTATGAAGATTTTGCCAATAGAATAGCAGAAAATGCAACAAGTAATGATCTAATAATAAAAAATATTTCCACCAGGGATTTAAGGGTAGAATTATACCAAATAATTCTCATTGGTATTGTATTTTAGCAAGTATTTGCACTTTGTTGATGCTTTTTAAGTAGATACAAGATAATTATTATGACGTACATAATGTTTGGGTTACATTTTGCTTTTGAAAGAGTAGTGATGTAATTGCTTCATAGGAAGGCTCATTACTGACATGAATCACATAGTAGAAAGTTTTCTTAAGATAGGTAAAATTTCAATTATAGTTTTATAAGTTTTCCATCTTTTTAATAGAATTATAATACAAACCACTAGGTGATTTTTTCATAGTACAACTTGCTTTATAATCTGTTTATAAAATTCTACAAAATTTATTAAAAAAATATTTGGGTGACACATACTGATACCTTATTAACTTTCTCTTGCTAGAATTTACTTTTATATTTTTTTCTGAATACTGTTTTTATATTTAACAACTATAAACTGTACAGGTATCTCTTTTAACATAAGTAAAGCATGTTGACTATTTATTATTTTCCAGCTGTATTCTAGGTTCTTAATGTAGGTGAATAAGAAACTTTTGTATTTTTCTCAGACTTCTTTTAGTATCTGTCTTTATATCATATTAAGAACAAATTCACAGTGTATCAGTTCTGTTACAAGAAACACAAATACAACAAAAAATGTTTGCCTGTGCAATTGTATCTTAAGTGGCTCTAGGGTACCTATGCATTTAGTTTTGTGATTAACTGAAAATAAGACCAGCTGAATAATTTTCAAAACGACTAGCCATGAATATAAGAAAGAACATATTCTTTAGGGAATTCTTACTTATTTGCCAATATTTAATTAGTATCCAAACCATATATATATTAGCATCCAAACTATATATATATATATATATATATATATATATATATATATAGTCTCCATACATAACAGGTTCTGCTACTGCTGCTAAGTCACTTCAGTCGTGTCCGACTCTGTGTGACCCCATAGACAGCAGCCCACCAGGGTCCCCCATCCCTGGGATTCTCCAGGCAAGAACACTGGAGTGGGTTGCCATTTCCTTTTCCAATGCATGGAAGTGAAAAGGGAAAGTGAAGTTGCTCAGTCGTATCCGACTCCTAGCGACCCCATGGACTGCAGCCCACCAGGCTCCTCCATCCATGGGATTTTCCAGGCAAGAGTACTGGAGTGGGGTGCCATGTTCAACCAGGCCTTATTTTATGTTGTGATTACACTCCTTTTCCAAATGTGTAGACTATGTGAAAATTGTGGTGTCTTAGTAAAGTTGTAGTGGTTACTGTGATAAAAACTACATTCTGTATGTATGTGTGTATATCTCTGTGACTATATATCTACATTTAAAAAATGGGTCTATCCAACAATATTTTCTGAAGCATCTCATCAAATTCATTTTAAATATAGTAACTAGTCTTCATGAATCAAGTAGCCATTTGTGCCAAGCAGATAGGAATACATTTTAACATCATATTAATTTCATATTGAAATGTTTGCTATCTATATATTTTCTTAAAAAGTAATGAGTTACATGGTGGGGTAGGAGTGGGAAGCAAGCTGAAGATTTGGCATTAGTTATTTAGGAGGGTATGAAAAATAAAATAGGGTGAAAAAATAGACTGGATTTCTATAAACACCTAACAACACACAGATTGCTTTACATCCCATTCTGTTTTAACCTGTCAAAGTTCATCACCAAGCTCATTGAAAATAAAGAGGCATTTTGCTAAACCTCTTTTCTAGGGACACAAACAGTGCTATAAAAATTTAATACTGTTTTAGCAATTTTCTTTAACAACCAACCACATTTAGGTTGTAAATAACGCTTTCAAGTGCACTACAACAGTGGAAGATAATTTTCCTTTTTTTTTTTAATATATATTTATTTATTTTAATTGGAGGCTAATTACTTTACAATATTGTATCGGTTTTGCCATACATCAACATGAATCCACCATGGGTATACATGTGTTCCCCATCCTGAACCCCCTCCCACCTCCCTCCCCATACCATCCCTCTGGGTCATCCCAGTGCACCAGCCCCAAGCATCCTGTAGTGATTCATTTCACATATGATATTATACATGTTTCAATGTCATTCTCGCAAATCATCCCACCCTCTCCCTCTCCCACAGAGTCCAAAAGACTGTTCTATACATCTGTGTCTCTTTTGCTGTCTCGCATACAGGGTTATTGTTACCATCTTTCTAAATTCTCTATATATACGTTAGTATACTGTATTGGTGTTTTTCTTTCTGGCTTACTTCACTCTGTATAATAGGCCCCAGTTTCATCCACCTCATTAGAACTGATTCAAATGTATTCTTTTTAATGGTTGAGTAATACTCCATTGTGTATATGTACCACGGCTTTCTTATCCATTTGTCTTCTGATGCACATCTAGGTTGCTTCCATGTCCTGGCTATTATAAACAGTGCTGCAATGAACATTGGGGTACACGTGTCTCTTTCAATTCTGGTTTCCTCAGTGTGTATTCCCAGCAGTGGGATTGCTGGGTTATAAGGCAGTTCTATTTCCAGGTTTTTAAGGAATCTCCACACTGTTCTCCATAGTGGCTGTACTAGTTTGCATTCCCACCAACAGTCTAAGAGGGTGCCCTTTCCTCCACACCCTCTCCAGCATTTATTGCTTGTAGACTCTGGATAGCAGCCATTCTGACTGGCGTGAAATGGAACCTCATTGTGGTTTTGATTTGCATTTCTCTGATAATGAGTGATGTTGAGCATCTTTTCATGTGTTTGTTAGCCATCTGTGTGTCTTCTTTGGAGAAATGTCTGTTTAGTTCTTTAGTCCATTTTTTGATTGGGTCATTTATTTTTCTGGAATTGAGCTGTAGGAGTTGCTTGTATATTTTTTGAGATTAGTTGTTTATCAGTTGCTTCATTTGCTATTATTTTCTCCCATTCTGAAGGCTGTCTTTTCACCTTGCTTATAGTTTCCTTTGTTGTGCAGAAGCTTTTAAGTTTAATTAGGTCCCATTTGTTTATTTTTGCTTTTATTTCCAATATTCTGGGAGGTGGGTCATAGAGGATACTGCTGTGATGTATGTTGGAGAGTATTTTACCTATGTTCTCCTCTAAGAGTTTTATAGTTTCTGGTCTTATGTTTAGATCTTTAATCCATTTTGAGTTTATTTTTGTGTATGGTGTGTTTAATTGTAATTGTGTTCAAGAGCATAAGTTAAATGAAGAACTTGCTCCTTACCTACTAAATAAGGATTATGTAATTTAGACCAGTGAATATGTGTTTGTGGGGGTGGGAGTGGGTGAGGGTGTGGTGCATTTTGATAATAAGTAGTAAAAATAGGATATTGCTTGAGAAATCATCATACATGCGTCCAGTTGCCTGCTAATCATGAGGCTTATGAACATACCATTTATATAGA
The DNA here is from genome assembly GCF_019923935.1 of Bubalus bubalis. Classification (NCBI taxonomy): domain Eukaryota; kingdom Metazoa; phylum Chordata; class Mammalia; order Artiodactyla; family Bovidae; genus Bubalus; species Bubalus bubalis. Next base: position 3,074,379 of record NC_059179.1, on the reverse strand, counting down.
TTTTGTTTCTAACTTTGATTGCAATTCCTGACTCTACAACCCCACCTCTTCCTTTCTCTCCATTTCTTTTAGCTCAGTTATCAATTTAACAATAATTCTGACATATGATCTAGAACCTCAATATAAAGATAGTCTGAGGGGGTTCTGGATAAACAATGTCAAGAAAGGAAACTTGTTTCTTAATAGGCCAAATTTTTAGAACATGTTCTTTTTAAAATAGGTGAAAAAAAAAATCCCCTTAGAAATTCCGAAATCAACTAATGTTTGTGGATAAGTTGCAAGAACTAAATATTAAATAGGAAACCAATGTAATGTGATAAAAAATATGGACTTTGAAATCAGATGTTTTAGGGTTCTGTTTTTTTTTTTTTTTCTTTGCTAATAACAATTTAACATCAGTCCTGCTACTTTACTTCCCAAAACCTCAGTTCTGTTTCTATAAAATGGAAAGCAATTCCCTAGTTCAACAAACAATTATAAATATTAAATAGTCAAAGCATGGTAGAATCTATGTTAACCAATTTCTACTTCATCCAAGAGATTGCACAATACAATCAACATTTGCTCATTGTTAGTGCCTTAGCCAATAGGCTAGTCTCTAGTAATTGCTTATAAATCTGCTCCCATCAGTCATTCTCCTCTCTTCTCAAATATGTTTAGAATAATTGTACTAATTTTACTTTTGTTTATAATTATATTTTAAATAAATATAACTGTATCTGTTATCTATCATCATGATAATGTTGCATAATAGATAACTCAAAATATTAGTAGCATAAAATAATAAATCTTATTTGGCTCATGAATTTTGGGGGTTCATCTGTAAGCTGGGATGAGTTTTCTGGCTTAATATATGTGCCTACCATTTGCTTTTCAACCCACCTACTAATGCATTTGCTCAGATTTTTTAGTTGATTTTCATTTATTTGTGCATGTTTTTATTGCCAAGAACATATTCTTTATTCTTTTTATATAATAGTCCATTTTATTTAATGTATTCTTTTTCTCTGAAAATATTATTTAAATATATTTTTTAAATTTTCTTCTCTTTCCTCCAGATTAAAAAAAAAAAATCTGTTTAGTCTCTTAATGTTGATGTAGTGGCTTAAACGAGTGTATAGTAATTTTTTATCTGCCTACTCTAGTTTAAGGGAGGATCAGTTAAAAGCTAATTGGAGGTTCACTATTCATGTTTGGGTTTGTTGACTATGTGACTCACTGGAATTGTTTGTGCATTAGGGAAATCTTATCTTAGTATATTTAAATCTATTTTTCCTTTTGCATGGTGGTACTCCACCTGCACCCTCAATTCACAATACAATATTCTCTTATGTGATGTGGGTTCTATGTCCAGCTGTCATCATTCCAAAAACCATCATTCCCAAGATAAGAAGATAGGGATTCAATATTCAGAAAGTAAATTTCAATCAGAGCCCCTGTTTTCATTTTAGCACTACTGCTTCAGCAGTGCCTTCTGTTCCCTGTGTTGCTTTATGATTTCTAGAACGTAGACTTTCAATATTCTATCAGATTGAGATATAAAAACCAATCAGATTCTCCAAGTAAAGAAGATGTATGGGGTTTTAGCTTCTTGAAAAGAAATTAAATATTCAGTTTTAGCTCCACTTTTACCCATTAGTTTGTCCTAAATACAACAAATTTCTGAACCTATTGGGGATGCAGTAGAGTAAATCATTTATTTCATCCACTGTTAACTTTGGAATCAGAACTGCTGGGTTAATCACCATTAGTTTTCTGTTTCCAATCTCTAAAGTGATTTTGTCTCTTCAGTTATATTTGCTTTTCAAAGAACATATTTTTGAAAAGTCACTTCCTGTCACTTAGTAGGATTTGGTAGAAATAGAGATAAAAGTGTCTATTCAATCCACCACATTATTCAGAAAACTGACCCCGGCAAGGACAAGACACATGGCATTAAAGAAGAAATTCAAGAGCTTAAACTCTTGATATTATAACACTGTGCCTCAGAAAGACATTTGAACTGCACCCATAAACACTACAGGGCTAAGTTACAAAGTAAAAAGAAAATTTGATCAATGCGAGAGATATACCTTCCACTGAAACTCTAATAATCAGATATATGTTACTCTGTAAGACGTTCAAGAATCCTTGGTGAATGCAAATACTGTATAGGTCTTTTCATACTAAAATGAATATGTTCAATGGAGAGAAAATCTTCAGGAACAAAGATTTAGTTCTATAGCATTTACATCACTGTCTTGAAAATGGAATTTATGAGGCCCAGACTGTTGACTCTAATCTTATTTTTCTGAAATGGAAGAGTGTATATTAATATCCTTACCATAGAAAATGCTCCCAAAAGTAGAGCAGAACCATCCCTGAATAAATTTACATGAATTTTTGATTTTTTTTAATTCATTGTATTCAAACACATTCTGTGAATTATGTTTTGCATACATTTTTAAATAACTTTATGTCTTGGCCAATATAAGTGCTTTGAAGATCTGCATTCTAGATTCTAAAATATTGTACAGGTAAATTTTCTAACCACAGAAAATAAAATGTGAATCAGGCTTTTAGATGTTTGGCATTTAAACAAAAATTATTAGTATTATTATTTTTTCCTTATAGTTGCTTTCTCTGATTTTAAGACAGCATAACTCACTTGTCTAATCCCTAGATTACATGTGTCAGATATTCAAATTGCACTTTTCCCTTCCATCTGTTATATTAATCAAAAATATTCCAAGTAGAGATAGCGTGCAACTTTTCTTACTTTAATGTATGACAGGTTCTACACTGCTATAAATGACTATTTGAGAAAATAAAAGAGAAAAAAAATGTTGCTGAACAAAACTATTTCTACTTAATAAGTTAGACACAGTTGCAAATGCAGTAAGTCTTCATAAATGGAAAGCACATACCTTGTCATCAGCGTTAATAACTCTGACATTAAGTTCTATTTAAATGGAATTGCAATCCAAGGATCCTAAATGTGATGTAGAAGTTAATAATGAATTAGTTTCTCTAGGATGCATCTTTATTTCTCTTAAAACAAAAATGAAACATAAATGTATTTTTATTTTACTTAACAGGTAAATGAATCAAATAATAACAGTTTTATGAGCAATACATATTCTAAAACATGATCTGTAAAAGTCATATAATCCATTCAACTGCAAAAATTAGCAGATTTTTCTAAAATTTTAGATTATCAGTTCCACTGAATTTGTCCTTAATCAAAATATAAACCATTATGCATTTTACTTCTAATTGTTTTATTTACTTTGCTATCCCCAAATATTGCTAGGCATTACTCTAATGTTTCTTACACAAGTACATACACCAAGATAGCACTTGTCCCCTTGAAAATTGCATATGAAATACTCAGTTTCTAGTAACCATATCATTTTTAATAGTAAAAAGACTAAGGAGTATGTGCTTATAGGAAAACCAGACCACAAAAAAGTATGTGCTAAAAGGGCTAATATTGCTAAAAAGAGCTTCATAAAATTTTAACAGCTGATTTACCATAATTACTTAGGGTCACCTAATCCTTTTCTTTCATGTAAATATAAAGCTAACATAATTTTTACCTGTCACATTTAAATTATTTCTGATTTTTGTTATATCTCTGCTGTTTTATGAAACTATGCCCCTTCTATAACTGATTAAGATTTGAAGGATTCTTCTTCCATCAATTCATTTCATTTTCTTTTTCAAATTTCTACATATCAAAAACCATATTTCCGAACCTTAATAAAATTGAATTTACATTGAAATGCAGTTCAATCTGCTGGAAAAAAAAAAAAAAAAAACTTAAATAAAGAATAGTTTGATCCTAGCTATAAATATGGAGCTACAGGATGATGCCAACTTCATAAATTGAAGGGCTTAAATGAAAAGAAATATAATTCTGCATAATACTAGCCATATGATCATTAGAGAAAGATTACTTTCAATATATGATTTACCAAAGTAAGCCCAGTTACTGTTCTAAATTGTCTAAGTGCCAAAAATCGGGGGTGGGGGGGGGGCAGAGTGGAGGATGAGAAGAATATAGTCTTCCTGAACAGATTATATTTCATAGATGTCCAGAAAATGCTGAATGTGTAGTTTATAGAGAATGATAAATCTTGCACTCTTAATGCAAATTCCTTATATCAACTTTGGTTTTCTGTGTAAATGATTTTAAAACAACATATTGCCCTGAGGTAAATTTAATCGACCTAATTCAAATTCCTTGCAACAAATTATATGAATTATGAATGATAATATTTATTTAATTTTGCATGGAAACTAAGTCACAGACAATGAATCTCAAAACAAGGATCAGCATGTTTCATATACCATACATTTATTATGTTAATTTGATAATAAAAATGTTTGCAAGCAACTAATAATAAAAATAAGCAGACAAATTCAAGAATAATAAACAATCCTAAAATTATTTTTGACAAAGCTTTCTTCAATTCAATTCAGTTCAGTCACTCAGTCGTGTCCGACTCTTTGCGACCCCATGAACTACAGCACACCAGGCCTCCCTGTCCATCACCAACTCCCAGAGTTCACTCAAACTCATGTCCATCGAGTCAGTGATGCCATCCAGCCATCTCATCCTCTGTCATCCCCTGTTCCTCCTGCCTGCAATCTCTCCTAGCATCAGGGTCTTTTCCAATGAGTCAACTCTTCACACGAGGTGGCCAAAGTACTGGAGTTTCAGCTTTTGCAGCATTCCTTCCAAAGAATACCCAGGACTGATCTCCTTTAGAATGGACTGGTTGGATCTCCTTGCAGTCCGAGGGACTCTCAAGAGTCTTCTCCAACACTAAAGTTCAAAAACATCAATTCTTCGATGCTAAGCTTTCTTCACAGTCCAACTCTCACATCCACACATAACCAGTGGAAAAACCATAGTTTTGACTAGACTGACCTTTGTGGGCAAAGTAATGTCTCTGCTTTTGAATATGCTGTCTAGGTTTGTCATAACTTTCCTTCCAAGGAGTAATTGGTTTTAATTTAATGGCTGTAATCACCATCTGCAGTGATTTTGGAGCCCCCCAATATTAAGCCTGACACTGCTTCCACTGTTTCCCCATCTGTTTGCCATGAAGTGATGGGAACAGATGCCATGATCTTCGTTTTCTGAATGTTGAGCTTTAAGCCAATTTTTTCACTCTCCTCTTTCACTTTCATTGAGAGGCTTTTTAGTTCCTCTTCACCTTGTGTCATAAGGGTGGTGTCATCTGCATATCTGAGGTTACTGATATTTCTTCCAGCAATCTTGATTCCAGCTTGTGCTTCTTCCAGCCCTGTGTTTATCATGATGTACTCTGCATAGAAGTTCAATAAGCAGGGTGACAATGCATAGCCTTGACGTAGTCCTTTTCCTATTTGGAACCAGTCTGTTGTTCCATGTCCAGTTCTAACTGTTGCTTCCTGACCTGCATATAGGTTTCTCAAGAGGCAGGTCAGGTGATCTGGTGTACTCATCTCTTTCAGAATTTCCCACAGTTTATTGTGATCCACACAGTCAAACACTTTGGCAAAGTCATTAAAGCAGAAATAGGTGTTTTTCTGGAACACTCTTGCTTTTTCCATGATCCAGTGGATGTTGGTAATTTGATCTCTGGTTCCTCTGCCTTTTCTAAAACCAGCTTGAACATCTGGAAGTTCACGGTTCACATATTGCTGAAGCCTGGCTTAGAGAATTTTGAGCATTACTTTACTAGCATGTGAGATGAGTGCAACTGTGCGGTAGTTTGAGCATTCTTTGGCATTGCGTTTCTTTAGGATTGGAGTGAAAACTGACCTTTTCCAGTCCTGTGGCCACTGCTGAGTTTTCCAAATTTTCTGGTATATTAAGTGCAGCACTTTCACAACATCATCTTTAAGAATTTGAAATAGCTCAACTGGAATTCCATCACCTCCACTAGCTTTGTTCGTAATGAAGCTTTCTAAGGCCCACTTGACTTCACATTCCAGGATGTCTGGCTCTAGGTGAATGATTACACCATCATGATTATCTTCATTGTAAAGATCTTTTTTGTACAGTTCTTCTGTGTATTCTTGCCACCTCTTCTTAATATATTCTGCTTTTGTTAGGTCCATACCATTTCTGTCCTTTATCGAGCCCATCTTTGCATGACATGTTCCCTTGGTATCTCTAATTTTCCTGAAGAGATCTCTAGTCTTTCCCATTCTGTTATTTTCCTCTATTTCTTTGCACTGATCGCTGAAGAAGGCTTTCTTATCTCTTCTTGCTATTCTTTGGAATTCTGCATTCAGATGCTTATATCTTTCCTTTTCTCCTTTGCTTTTCACTTCTCTTCTTTTCACAGCTATTTGTAAGGCCTCCCCAGACAGCCATTTTGCTTCTTCGCATTTCTCTTCCATGCGGATGGTCTTGATCCCGATCTCCTGTACAATGTCACAAACCTCAGTCCATAGTTCAGCAGACACTCTATCTATCAGATCCAGTCCCTTAAATCTATTTCTCACTTCCACTGTATAATCATAAAGGATTTGATTTAGGTCATACCTGAATGGTCTAGTGGTTTTCCCTACTTTCTTCAGTTTCAGTCTGAATTTGGCAATAAATTCATGATCTGAGCCACAGTCAGCTCCTGGTCTTGTTTTTGCTGACTGTATAGAGCTCCATTTTTGGCTGCAAAGAATATAATCAATCTGATTTCAGTGTTGACCATCTGGTGATGTCCATGTCTAAAGTCTTCTCTTGTGTTTTTGGAAGAGGGTGTTTGCTATGATCAGTGGATTCTCTTGGCAAAACTCTATTACCCTTTGCCCTGCTTAATTCCATATTCCAAGGCCAAATTTGCCTGTTACTCCAGGTGTTTCTTGACTTCCTACTTTTGCATTGCAATCTTTCATTAAAGATGAAAAGGACATATTTTTTGGGCATTCATTCTAAAATATCTTGTAGGTCTTCACAGAACCATTCAACTTCAGCTTCTTCAGCATTACTGGTTGGGTCATAGACTTGAATTACTGTGATATTGAATGGTTTGCCTTGGAAACGAACAGAGATCATTCTGTCGTTTTTGAGATTGCATCCAAGTACTGCATTTAGGGCTCTTTTGTTGACCATGATGACTACTCCATTTCTTCTGAGGGATTCCTGCCTGCAGTAGTAGATATAATTGTCATCTGAATTACATTCACCCATTCCAGTCGATTTTAGTTCACTGATTCCTAGAATGTCAACATTCACTCTTGCCATCTCCTGTTTGACCACTTCCAATTTGCCTTGGTTCATGGACCTAACATTCCTGGTTCCTATGCAATATTGCTCTTTACAGCATCAGACCTTGCTTGTGTCACCAGTCACATCCACAACTGGGTGTTGTTTTTGCTTTAGCTCCATCCCTTCATTCTTTCTGGAGTTATTTCTCCACTGATCTCCAGTAGCATATTGGACACCTACTGATCTGGGGAGTTCGTCTTTCGGTATCCTGTCATTTTGCCTTTTCATACTGTTCATGGGGTTCTCAAGGCAAGAATACTGAAGTGGCTTGCCATTCCCTTCTCCAGTGAACCACATTCTGTCAGACCTCTCCACCATGATCTGCCAGTTTTGTGTGACCCCACAGGTCATGGCTTAGTTTCATTGAGTTAGACGAGGCTGTGGTCCTAGTGTGATTAGATTGAGTAGTTTTCTGTGATTCTGGTTTCAGTGTGTCTCTCCTAGGATGCCCTCTTGCAACACCTATAGTCTTACTTGGGTTTCTCTTACCTTGGACGAGGAGTATCTCCTCACTGCCGTCCCTCCTGACCTTGAATGCGGAGTAGCTCCTCTCGGCCCTCCTGTGCCCATACAGTGGGGTAGCTCCTCATGGCTGCTGCTCCTGGCCTCATACATGAGGTAGCTCCTCAGTCACTCCTGCGCTGTGGCGGCCTGGCACTCTCCGCCCCTGTCCCTGACCTCGGACTTGGGGTAGCTCCTCTCGGCGCTCCTGCGCTGTCGCAGCCTGGCATTCTCGGCCGCCCCCTGACCTCAGACGTGGGGTAGGTCCTCTTGGCCGCCGTCCCTGACCTCACACGTGGGGTAGCTCCTCTCAGCCACGCTTCTGCGACGTGTGTTGCAGCCGGCGCTTCTGCTGTGTGGTCCATAAGAGCCGGCGTGCTTCTGCGCACTTCTGATTAGGACTTTTCCTTAAATAGTATTTGACTTGCAAAAACTAAGTTTACTCAGGTGCAAGAAAAGGATGAAAGTGAAAGTTGCTCAGTCGTGTCCAACTCTTTGCGACCCCATGGACTATAGAGTCCATGGAATTCTCCAGGCCAGAATACTGAAGTGGGTAGCCATTCCCTTCTCCAGGGGATCTTCCTGACCCAGAGATTAAACCCAGGTCTTCTGCATTGCAGAATTCTTTACCAGCTGAGCCACCAGGGAAGCCCAAGAATACTTGAGTGGGTAGCCTATCCCTTCTTCCTGACCCAGGAATCAAGCCAGGGTCTCCTGCATTGCAGGTGGACTTTTCACAAGCTGAGCTACCAGGGAAACTATATTCATACAAATATTTTTATACATGGAATGTGTGATGAGGATCCTTTGAGACATTAGTTGGCAGGAAACTATCTTAGCAACTACAGTTAAGTTTGTAGAATAATAGAAATGTCATTTAGGATCAACAATATTCACTCTGACAGTAGCTCTGATTATTCAACAGTTTTAGTATTTCCTTCAGCCAGAAGGGAATCCATTGCTCACTAAACTTTTGACCCATCATCCTGGTGATTAAGTTACTTCTGCTTTGACTTATGTACATGTTAGGGCTTCCCTGATAGCTCAGTTAGTAAAGAATCCTCCTGCAATGCAGGAGACCCCGGTCTGATTCCTGGGTTGGGAAGATCCGCTGGAGAAAGGATAGGCTACCCACTTCAGTATTCTTGGGTTTCTCTTGTGGCTCAGCTGGTAAAGAATCTGCCTGCAATGTGGGAGACCTGGGTTCAATCCCTGGGTTGGGAAGATCCCCTGAAGAAGGGAAAGGGTACCCACCCCAGTATTCTGGTCTGGAGAATTCGTGGACTATATAGTCTGTTGGATTGATTGAGGCCTATTGAAATACTGCATTCCAGTTCATCATCTCAAAGCACACAGTTATATTTCTTTATCACAGATGTTGATTCAATACAAAGATCTCCACCTTAGAGTCTGTTTCCAAGGGAATTCAAATAAGACCATCAATAATAGATATGCTCTAAGGAGGCAGGCTTTAAGGTAAGACACTAGACATAGATCACACCAGAAGGCTTATAATGAGGACATCATTACCACTTGTAGGTGGAACAATGATAGCCCTTATAATGTTGTACTTATTTATGCAAAATTAAGGTGAGATAGTTGAGGCAGGAAATATATTGGTAGTTTTAATGTCCTAACTGAGAAATATAAATAGTAATGACTAAGAAATTGAATGATATTGTTAGGACAATCAATATCAATCAAAAATAGTGAAAAGTTGAAGATAATCATAAATTTAAGGTGAAGCGTGAAAACCACAGGGACTATATTATGAAAGCATTGCAAAGTGTGGTTAATATGATAAAAGCAATGGTAAATATGTGTGGAAATTTGTACTGAGAGTGCTGAACCAAAGGGAATAGAACTTGAAAGTTAGGATTAAATCATGCCCTCGATTATATAGTAATTTACCATTGAATCTGACAAATGTGCTACTTTCCATTCTTATGAAGGAGGGCCAGATGCATTTCACAGTCTCATGGGACAGAAAACAATGCATATGTATGCTATTGATTCAGAACTGTTTAACTCTCTTGCCTTCTGTCATACTGTAGTCTGAATGAATCTGGAAAATCTATAGAATCTATCAAACATTACATTAGTCATTCTGTCAATGATAACTTGTTGATTGAAGTAGATTACTAAGAATGAACAAATACACTGGAGGTCTTGGCAAGACAAATGTATTCTAGAACACAGAAATTTAACAAAATTCAAAGCCTTACCATATCAGTGAATTTTTTTAGGGACCCAGCTATCTAAGGGATGCTGGGGCATACTTTCTAAAAAATGAATCATTGCATCTTATATGTCATACTACTAAGAAAGAAGCACAATATAATTTTTTTTTACTCTGGAGGCAGCAGCATATTCTAAACTTGTAAATAATGATGTGTTATTTTTATCAAGTAACGTTATTGTGGACTGAATCGTGTCTTCCCTTCCTTCCAAATTCATATGTTAAAGTCCTTAACGCTTAAAGTGATAGCATTTGGAAATGGGACCTTTAGAAGACAATTAAGTTTAGATGAAGTCATGGAGCCCTCATGTTGGGATTAGTTCCCTTATAACAGGAAGAGATACCAGAGCTCTGTTTCTATCCTTATGCTCACTAAGAAGAGGTCATGTGAGCATGTAGAGAGATGGTTCTCAGCTTCCAGAACTATAAGAAATAGATATGTATTATTTAAGCTACCAGTTTATGGAGTTTTGTTATAGTAGCCCAAGCAAGACAAATATAAAAGACTGTCAGATTTTAGCAGAATTTAGAATATGAAAGGATTCTGAGATCCAGGTGGCAATTCAGGCAGTGCTATCATTTGAACCATACAAGTCAAAAGACACTAGAGGTAAAATATGCTGTTAGAAAATACCATATATGCAGCTCATGGCAACCTCAGTATGAAAATCACAACTTAGAACTCTAAACTAATGGAGCCAATTTTTTACCTGTAGTGTACAACTTTACACAATACAAAAATAATTCTGATGTGCTATGGGCCTTGTGGAGACAGAAAGTCTGATCTCAAGATATGCCATTTGATGCATCAAGTAATCATGTGATCAGAACTTCATAATCCAGTTTCTTTCAGAGCCAACAAGTCAAAGTCAGAGGTGGCCCACCATAAATCCGTCACTGGGTGGAAGTGGTATATTCAAGATCAATCACAAGCAGAACCAAAGAATACAAAAAGACTGCATGACTAGGTAATCTCCCTGTCATCCATTACCGTGACACTGTGGCTTCCTGCTCCGTTTGTGGGCATAGGTCCTTATGACTAACTAATGGAGGAGGGAAAATGCAAAGCTTGCTTAATAGAAGCTTTGCTTAATACGGGATGCACACTAATAAAAGATGGTTTCTGTGCTAAAGTCAAAGTTTGTGTGGAAGGTAGAAGAACCCAAGGTAAGAATATAGTCTGACTCATGGGAATAGAGAATAGCTTTGTTAGTTGCTCAGTGGTTTAAAAAAACTAACAAGCAGAGATAAGGAAAACTGGGGAAGAGTCAAGTTGATGGACTTAGAGATATGATCACAAGATATGGAGACTTTTGAACCCTATATTAATGTTCACTAAATAGCATTCATCTAGAAATTCTCTATCCAAGTCCTACAGAGTGTTCCATCTAATGGCATACGATCCAGAGTATTATTGCTTTGAACCAAAGGAACACACTATATTTAAAATAAAATTAGGTGAGGTTCTGGATACATATTGGAATCCACTGAATTAGTATCCAGGAAAGGACATGAGCACTGCATCTGATGCTCAAGTTGGAGGAGTCAGAGTTCAGTACCAGGGTCTATGTACTTGGGCTGTCAAGCTGTTCCACCACAGCAGCATGTGGTCAGACAGATCTTTCTGCTATGCTTGAGTATCTGCAATAAGTACGTGTGATATTAGGACTCTAGGTCTACAAATTGTGTGGAGAGGGACCTTTTAATATTTTTCTCTTTGTAAGCCCTAAAAAGCAACTTCCTGACTAGCATGGCCCTCTGCTCAGCTGTGATCAGATACTGCTGCAAATATTTGATACTTCTTTGTAACAGCAGTCCCACCTGGCAGCATCAGCAGGTCTTCAGTTCTCTTTCTTGGTCCTAATATATGCTTGGTCCTATCAATTCAGTTCAGTTCAGTCACTCAGTCATGTCTGACTCTTTAAAACCCCGTGCTCCACAGCACACTTGGCTTCCCTGTCCATTACCAACTTCCAGAGCTTTCTCAAACTCATGTCCATAGAGTTGCCATCCAACCATCTCATCCTCTGCCGTCCCCTTCTCCTCCCTCCTTCAATCTTTCCCAGCATCAGGTCTTTTTCAACTAGTCAGTCTTTGCATCAGGTGGCCAAAGTATTGGGGTTTCAGCTTCAGCATCAGTCCTTCCAATGAATATTCAGGACTGATTTCCTTTAGGATAGACAGCTTGGATCGCCTTGCTTTCCAAGGGACTCTCAAGAGTCTTGAACACCACAGTTCAAAAGCATCAATTCTTCAGTGATCAGCTTTCTTTATAGTCCAACTCTCACATCCATGCATGACTACTGAAAAAAATCATAGCTTTGACTAGACAGACCTTGGTCAGAAAAGTAGTCTCTGCTTTTTAATATTCTGTCTAGGATTGTCATAACTTTTCTTCCAAGGAGCAATCATCTTTTAATTTCATGGCTGCAGTCACCATCTGCTGTGATTTTGGAACCCAAGAAAATAAAGTCTGTTACTGTTTCCCAATCTGTTTGCCATGAAGTGATAGGACCACATGCCATGATCTTAGTTTTTTGAATGCTGAGTTTTAAGCCAGCTTTTTCATTCTCCTCTTTCACTTTCATCAAGAGGCTCTTTAGTTCTTCTACTCTGTGCATAAGGGTGGTATTATCTGCAAATCTGAGGTTATTGATATTTTACTGTCAATCTGGATTCCAGTTTATGCTTCTTTCATTCTCCCATTTCTCATGATGTACTCTGCATATAAATTAATTGAGCAGGGTGACAGTATACAACCTCAACGTACTCCTTTCCCAATTTGGAACCAGTCTGTTGTTCCATGTCTGCTTCTAACTGTTACTTCTTGATCTCCATACAGATTTCTCAGGAGACAGGTAAGGTGAAGGATGCTTAATTTGCACCATGCTTCATAGATGAGTTTGGTATGTATTGGCAAGTGAATTAGGGGGCAGTGTTTTTTTGTTGTTGGTAGTGTTGTTGCTTGATTTGCACATGTGACCAGAGTGAGTCTCTAGCTAAAACCATGGCTAGTGATCTTGCTGAAGAGACAAACTACAAGATGACAGACTCAAATGCTTTTTTAAAGTGGGTTGGAATACAAAACCAGGAAACATGATACGAACTGGGGAAGGTTACTAAATCAGATAGCATGGGTTTGATGATTAGTGAGTGCCCTCACAGTGTGAAGTTGATGGTTTGGCAGTAAATAGTATCAAAATAATTATGACTGTATTTTTCACAAGTTGGTGAGAAAATAGCTAATGACATAAAAATATTCCTGAACCTACTACTGCATTATATTAAAGATCCTATAAATGAAATTCTTTGTTGGTCATATCCATTGAAACAAATTATAAAGTTACCCATAATATTGTGGGGAGTGTACAGGTCTGCAGTCAAAAATATCAAGTTAATTTCCCAGTTGTGAAAACTTTTAGCAAAATTATTTAATATTCTCTGCATCAGATTCTTGATTAGTAAAATGTTAATGTTAACTATTCTAATCAAAAACTTTTCTGAGGTTTATAGGAGATATTCATAACTTAATACATATCAGTCCTGTTACTTTGAGAAAAATGTTAACTATTTCTTTCTCCTTTTTTATTGACAAATCTAACCTTGAAAGTGGAGAGTGAAAAAGTTGGCTTAAAGCTCAAAATTCAGAAAACAAAGACCATGGCATCTGGTCCCATCACTTCATGGGAAATAGATGGGGAAACAGTGGAAACAGTGTTAGACTTTATTTTGGGGGGCTCCAAAATCACTGCAGATGGTGACTGCAGCCATGAAATTAAAAGATGCTTACTCCTTGGAAGGAAAGTTATGACCAACCTCGATAGCACATTGAAAAGCAGAGACATTACTTTGGCAACAAAGGTCCGTCTAGTCAAGGCTATGGCTTTTCCAGTGGTCATGTATGGATGTGAGAGTTGGACTGTGAAGAAGGATGAGACCCGAAGAATTGATGGTTTTGAACTGTGGTGTTGGAGAAGACTCTTGAGAGTCCCTTGGACTGCAAGGAGATCCAACCAGTCCTTTCTGAAGGAGATCAGGCCTGGGATTTCTTTGGAAGGAATGATGCTGAAGCTGAAACTCCAGTACTTTGGCCACCTCATGTGAAGAGTTGACTCATTGGAAAAGACTCTGATGCTGAGGGGGATTGGGGCAGGAAGAGAAGGGGACGACAGAGGATGAGATGGCTGGATGGCATCACTGACTCGATGGACATGAGTCTGAGTGAACCCCAGGAGTTGATGATGGACAGGGAGGCCTGGTGTGCTGCAATTCATGGGGTCGCAAAGAGTCAGACACAACTGAGCGACTGAACTGAACTGAACTGAACCTTGAAATAAATTTCTTCCTCTGTTTCCCTGGAAATATTTTGTTTCCAGGCAGCATAGGTTATTTTAAAATGACCCCTCATTGGTCAGTTTCATCTGTAATGGGAACACTACTAAGAAACACTATATTCCTAGTAGGAAGCTATACCTTAGTATTTCCCGAGTGGCTCATAATGGGGAATATTGCTTACCGTCATCTCTTTGGAGTTATACCTATGGGATGGTTATAATAAATGATGGTTCTTATTTGGAAAAGTGTACCTAAGGTAAGATAGCTCTTCATCCCTTCCAACTTAGTCTCATTCCCTCACTGTTGAGCCTGTGCTCTAATGTAATGCCATGGCTGCTGGATGGTCTGCTCTGACTGCTTTCACTAAGAAGAAATTCCTGCTGTTTCCCTGCTGTTCTATTTCACTTCTTGTCATGTGCTTTTCTAAATGAATCTGATGCTAAGTGTGGCCTACTCAATAAACACCCCTTGAGTGTTTAAATAAGTCTAAAATTAAGCCCTGTTAAATCCTTCTTTTCTAAGTCACATTGTGATTGAAAAACAGAATGCAATGTGTTACATTGCAAGATGACATAGGCTAGTGTTAAGAAGAACTATATTTAAGGCTTATAACTAAACTTGAGTAAACCTTTAACAATTGCATAGTGAATTTGTATAGCAAAATCAAAAGGTGAGGGACCTCTCATATTTTTTAATGAAAATGTAACAGTTCCTCTCATCAATATTCTTATACCACAAATTGTAAAATTATTCCATGAGGGTATCTATATATTAAGGGAACCCAAAACACTGAGTTGATGATGAATTTCAAACATTATGATATCTTATTTGCATTGAAGTCAGATAAAATTAGGAAGGGAACTGTTTCAACCACTACCAGTACCACAGCAGCAGAAGCCAAATGATGACAGCGTGGAAAACCATAGAAATGAGATTTTTCAGAAAAATTTTCTCAAGACTCAAATTTGAGCTAATATAAAGGAAAATTATTCCTATACTCAATGATCTATGATGAAATCTATGCTTTTTGTGGTTTGTAAGGGAGATGGGGTTGAAAGTGGTTCTCATTTCAACCAATTCTGCCAGATGGTGAGAAAAAACGAAACTGTTCAAATAATTTCTTGGAGAGATTCCAGTCTGAAACAAACTCTTTAGTCAACCTCATATTGCACAGTCTCATGCCAACATGAGACAGGAACACAAAGGTGTTTTCCTTACTGGCTAGTTGACTTTATTGTGAAACTGTGGTGGCAGGGGAGATGATGAGTATTAAAGAACAGCAACAAAAAACAAAAGTATTGATGCTTTGTGCTCTGAAAAGTATTCTTAATATAAGGAATAAAAGCTAGAATGTCTCAACTGTTTCATATTCTTTAAAAAAAAAAAAAACAAAAAAAACGTTTTCTGAATGGAATGTGGATAAAACAATTGAAAATAATTTCAGGAACAGAGGAGTCTGAGGGTAAAATTGTTGATGAAGCAAGTGTCAAGAGACTATCAGACATGGTGTACTGTCAGACTTAGAAATCTAACTGTATGTGGTGCTACTTATTTTTATTACAGCTCTTAGTCATTAGTTACCCACTTCTCATTCCCCTGAATCCCTACCTTATGTTTAGGTAACCTGGTTCTCTGAAAGGGTTCTGACTTATTAAAGACCCACTTTTGCATTTACATGCCTACAAATGAGGTTATTGCAATGTTTCTCTTTTAAGATGTGATGACCAGTAATATTTTAAATATTAATGTAAAAATATAGACAAATGTTAACATGATAAACACTTTCTTAGTTAATCTATGAATTTTTCACAATGTCCTTTTTTTACTTTTTCTTATTTACTTCATTTCATAACAATGTTAGCCTTTAGTAAAAGCTTCACAGCTAGTTTTTCCTTTGTGTGTGTATGCTCAGCCATGTCCAACTCTTTGCGGCCCTATGGACTGTGGCCTGCCAGGTTCCTCTGTCCATGGAACTTTCAAGGCAAGATTACTGGAGTGGGTTGCCATTTCCTACTCCAGGGGATCTTCCTGGCCGAAGGATCAAACCCTGGTCTCTTGCATTTCCTACATTAGCAGGCAGATTCTTTACTACTGGTGCCACTAGGGAAGCCCATTAAATAGCTTGATATTCTGTGAAACCTCTTTCTCTGTCTATACCAGTTTATCAAAGTTGTGTGTGCTGTGTTTAGTTGTGTCCAACTCTTTGGGACCCCATGGATTGTAACCCACAAGGCTCCTCTGTCCGTGGAATTTTCCAGGCAAGAATAAGTTTATCAAATTTACTCACTGTTGCATACCTAACAACTACTATAGTGCTTAGTATATTTTCACTTGAATAAATGAATGACTGGGTGAATGAATGAAAGAGGATCTTACAGCAGTAATCCACATTGTGTTTTCCACACTTAGAATCTCTATTCACAGAATTATGGGATTCCTGTATTATTTCAAAAGTCTCCAGGAGTCTTTCATACCTGAGTTCACTGTATCTGACTCTTTGTGACCCCATGGACTGTAGCTTGCCAGGCTCCTCTGCCCATTGGATTCCCCAGGTGACTGTACTTTAGTGAGTTGCTATGCCCTCCTCCAGGGGATCTTCCCAACCCAGAGACTGAACCCATATCTCTTACATCTCCTGCATTGGCAGATGAGGTCTTTACCACTAGTGCCACCTGGGAAGCCCACCTGAGTTCTATGCTCAGTCATTTTTCTTATTTTGACCAATTAATTGTGCATTGTCTGACAGCTAATCTCTCTACTTGTGTACTAAATTGCAACCTTTTGACCTCTCTCCTTCACCATCATCCTTTCTCTTTCAGTTAATCTTCCCTGAACATAACTTGTTAATTTTCCCCCATCTTAAAACAAGATGGGAAAAAACTCTCTTCTTCTAAAATCCCAGTCCATGCTCCATTTCAGGGTAAAATTCCTTGGAAAGCCAGTATAGTTTAGAACTATTGTGAACCCACTGTCATTCTCTTCTTCCTGCCTCCAAAACTGCTGGTTGTTGTTGTTATTGTTGTTCAGTTGCTCATTTGTGTCCAATTCTTTGTGACCCCATGGACTGGAGCACGCCAGGCTTCCTTGTCCTTCACCATCTCCCAGAGATTGCTCAAACTCACATCCATTGAGTCAGTGATGCCATCAAACCCTCTAAACCTCTGTCATCCCCTTCTCCTCCTGCCTTCAATATTTCCCTGCATCAGGGTCTTATCTGATAAGTCAGTTCTTCACATTTGGCGGCCAAAATATTGGAGCTTCTCAGCGTCAGTCCTTCCAATGAATATTCAGGACTGATTTCCTTTAGGATTGACTGGTTTGATTTCCTTGCTGTCCAAGGAACTCCCATGAGTCTTCCCCATCACCACAGTTCAAAGGCATCAATTCTTCAGCAGTCAGCCTTTTTTATTGTCCAGCTATAACCTCTGTACATGACTACTGGAAAAACCATAGCTTTGACTATACATTCTCTTATCCCTGCCTCCAAAACTGCTGCGGCTTCTTCATTTCCATGTGTCAGTGAGGGCATTACTTGTCCTTCTTAATCCATGACATATTCTCTCACTCCTTCTACATCAGTGCTTATGTTGCAGGGACCTGCTTCTCATACGGCAGTGGTGTTCTTCTGTTCCTGATGTTTCCTCTAAGGCTACCCCAGGTGATGTGACAGCTGAACTGTTTAGGCTGGACTGACCTCTTTCTTTTAACATTGTTCTTTCTTCTAAGTTTCCTTATCTTTCTTGCCGATGAACTCCAAAAGTTCTCCACCCTAAAATGAGAAAATCCTCTTTCACACTCCACTCTGATATATAAGTCATAAAATGGTACTACTATACATTCCAATTATATTAGATATTTGAATGATACAAACTGTCTCAGAACTATATATATATATATATATATATATATATATATATATATATAATTTCTTCTCCTTGGTAGCTCTGTGTACATTTTCCTTAGTAGTAGGCAATCAGTGTAGTCCATTATATTTTATATGCCATTATATTTTAACTTGTTGCTTCTCTCTTCCATAGATTCATTGTCATTTGATCTAGTTAATGTATTATGTCTTCTATACAGATATATTGTTTTAAGTGAGTTTCATGTAAGTAGATCTTTACATGTGTGCATGCTAAGTTGCTTCAGTCATATCTGACTCTTTGCGAGCCTAGGACTATAGCCTGCCAGGCTCCTCTGTCCATGGGATTCTCCTGACAAGAATACTGGAGTAGGTTGCCATTCCCTGCTCCAGGGGATCTTTCTGACCCAGGGATCGAACCCATATCTCTTGAAGCTCCAGCCTTGAAGGCAGATTCTTTACTGCTGAGCTACCTGGGAAGCCCCAAGTAGATCCTTAGTGCCTCCTCTATACATGCTTAGACTTACCTGAATTCAAAGGATAGAAAAAATTAGGTGTAAGTCTCTCCATGTTCTGTAACTGTTCATAGATATGCCCTGCTGCTGCTGCTAAGTCGCTTCAGTCGTGTCCAACTCTGTGCGACCCCAGAGACAGCAGCCCTCCAGGCTTCCCCATCCCTGGGATTCTCCAGGCAAGAACACTGGAGTGGGTTGCCATTTCCTTCTCCAATGCAGGAAAGTGAAAAGTGAAAGTGAAGTCGCTCAGTCATGTCCAACTCCTAGCCACCCCATGGACTGCAGGGTACCAGGCTCCTCCATCCATGGGATTTTCTAGGCAAGAGTACTGGATATGCCCTAGACTTGGCATCTAAGGCAAAGTATATCTATGTTTAATACGCTGTTTGATATAATTAAGTGCTTTTCATATAGCAGATGTCAGTAGAGATTCAGTATTTGATTCCCAATTGGACAAAACACCCAATGTGGTTTGTATGTATAACAAACCACCCATAAATATGATGATTCAATATTTTCTTTCTCAAAATTTTATCTGTTCAGTTCAAACAAGGGGAAAAAAGCTTATAGATTTCAGGTAGGGAATAGAAATAATGTGTGATATTTTCCAAAAGCTGCTTCCCCTGGTGGCTCAGACGATAAAGCGTCTGTCTACAATGTGGGAGACTGGGGTTCGATCCCTGGGTTGGGAAGGTCCCCTGGAGAAGGAAATGGCAATCCACCCCAGTACTATTGCCTGGAAAATCCCATGGACAGAGGTGCCTGGGAGGCTACAGTTCATGGGGTCGCAAAGAGTCAGACACAACTGAGCGATAGGGCTATAGGGCTTCCCTTAGATGAATACTGTGAAAATATAAATCATTTAGGACAGTATTGTATTCCATTGAAAACAAAAACATAAGTTTGCCTATATACCTTTTATACCTTGAAAGGGGCTTCCCTCGTAGCTCAGTTGGTAAAGAATATGCCAGAAATGCAGGAGATCTTTTCAAGTTTATATGGTAGAGCAAATGCTGAAACTTCTGATGGAAAAATGAAAATTCAACCTTCATTGTTCAGTGTCCCTAGAGTTGTTCTGATTTCCCATCAGTTGCAAAACCATAAGGGAGGAAAAAGAAGTGTGATAGATATACTGAGGAAATTAAAATACTGAATTATCTTGCATCTCTCTGGTTCTGAAACCCTGTACTAAGAAATCCTTTCTAGTTTCTCTGAATCATAGTATTCAACAGGGCAGGGTTTCTTAATCACTTGAAACACTATTTCGGCTTGATAAATCTCTCTCCAACTTTTAGCATTATTTAAGTCTAAAATTAATCATATATTATGATACAAAATTCAAAGTAATTGAAAAAAGATGTTATTTTATCCTTCAACTAAATATACTCTCCATATGCACCATTTGGATACAGTTGTGGATAGTAAAAAAGATCACATCCTCAGCTACAGTAGCCTCTCTCTATCCATAATAATAGAGAAAAGTTGGGGGAGAGAGGGAATATTGAGGAGAAAGAGAGAAAATTTTAACTAGGGAAATCTATATATAGGAAAAAAATCAAAGTAGAGAAAAGTATAAGTGAAATGGTTCAAGAAGAGAGAGAAAGATAGGATGCAGACAATCCAAATCAGAGAACTGGTCAAAGTGCAGACTCACCTTTGAGATATTGCGGGTTCAGCTCCATGCCACAGCATCAACATGAATGATAAAGTTATGTTTACAGTTATGTTTACAGTATGTTTATATTGTAGTCTATTAACTATGCAGTAGTATTATGTTTAAAAAAGCTATATATATATATATGCTGCTATATATATATTATTTAAGAATAATTTATTGATAAAAATGTTAACTATCTTATGAGCCTTTAGGGAGTTATTATCTTTTTGCTAGTGGAGACTTGACTTGATGTCAGTGACTGTGGACTGTTCAAGAGGATGGTTGCTGAAGGTTGGGGTGTCTGTGATAATTTCTTAAAATACAACAGTAATGTAGTTTGCTGTTCAATTGATTCTTCCTTTCATGAACAATTTCTCTGTTAATGTGCAATGCTGTTTGATAGCATTTTACTCACAGTAGAAATTCTTTCAAAATTGGATTCAATCCCTCACACCCTGCCACTATTTCATCAATTAAGGTTATGTACCATTTTAAATCCTTTGCTGTAATTTTTAGCAATCGTTGCAGCACCTTTACCAGGAGTAGTTTCCATCTCAATAAACTACTTCCTTTGTTCATCCATAAGAAACAATTTTTCATCTGTTAAAGTTTCATCATGAAATTGCAGCAATTTAGTCACATCTTCAGGCTCCTCATATAGGTTCTCTTGCTATTTCCACCACATCTGCAGTTACTTCCTCCACTGAAGTCTTGAATCCATCAAAGTCATCCATGAGGATTGGAATATACATTTTTCTGTTAATGCTGACATTTTGACCTTTTCTTATGTATCACAGTTGTTCTTAATGGCCTTTAGAATGGTGAATCTTTTCTGGGAAGTGTTCAATTTATTTTGTGCAGATCTAATGGATGGGAAAACAGAGAGACTTTATTTTGGGGGCTCCAAATTCACTGCAGATGGTGACTGCAGCCATGAAATTAAAATATGCTTGCTTCTTGGGAGAAAAGCTATGACCAACCTAGACAGCGTATTAAAAAGCAGAGACATTGCTTTACCAAGAAGTTCTGTCTAGTCAAAGCTATGGTTTTTCCAGTAGTCATGTATGAATGTGAGAACTGGGCTATAAAGAAAGCTGAACACGGACGAATTGATACTTTTGAATTGTGGTGTTGAAGACTCTCAGGGTCCCTTGGACTGAAAGGAGATTAAGCCAGTCAATCCTAAAGGAAATCAGTCCTGAATATTCATTAAGAACTGATGCTGAAGCTGAAGCTCCAATACTTTGGCCACCTGATGAGAGGAATTGACTCATTGGAAAAGATCCTAATGCTGAGAAAGATTGAAGGTGGGAAGAGAAGGGCATGACAGAGGATGAGATGGTTGGATGGCATCGCCGAGTTGATGGACATGAGTTTGAGTAGGCTCCTGTAGTTGGTGATGGACAGGGAAGCCTGGTGTACTGAAGTCCATGGGGTCGCAAAGAGTCAGATATGACTGAGCGACTGAATTCAATTGATCAGATGAATCACTAATCTAGCTGCATCTTGACAAAATGTATTTTTTTTTTTAATAATCAGACTTGAAAGTAAAAATTACTCCTTGATACCATAATCATGACAAGCTTGTTTAAGCTCTTTCAGTAGTTTATATGGGACCGGTTCCCTTTTTCCCTCTTCCTCGCTTCCCCCTTCTGTTTTGGTAATGACTACTGGAAAGGCCATAGAGAATTCCAAGTCCCCCTGTTGTTCCACTTTTTTTCTAGCCTGGGTGAGGCCCCCCTGAGGGGGTTTTCTCCAAGGAGTACACTCTATATATTGTGCATGTATCTGCTTCAAAAGCTCCTTTCTTTCAGAAAACTCTTTATCTTCCTCAGCCTCAGGCAATGCTCCGGGAGGCTTTGGAAGCAAAGTGGGGAACTCCTGGGCCCTGGGAGGCACAAACGGAGGCGGCAGAGATCGCCTTAAATCAGAAAGTGATGGATAAATTTTTAAAGGTTTGCGTAGAGGAGGAGGGGGCCTCGCTAAGGCGCCCAGCTGCAGCATGCTGCAAGTCGTCCCCTCCTCCGGAGGTAGAGCACAGTCTCCCTCCTTTTTTTCATGAATGGCAGAAAACATGATCTGTGCAGAAGGCAGAGACCCATCATCTACCGCTGTAGCCTCTCCCATAGGCTGTCTAACAGCCTCATGTCGAGGGTCCAGCACGTCCCTAATCATATTCCACAGAGCAAAAGTATCTACAGGAACATTTTGACTGCAGAATTAACATCGTTGTGTGACAAGTTATGAAAACAACTTTATTCTCATTTTACACCTCCATCAGAGCTCTTGAGTGAACAGGTGCATTGAATAAACAGTACTATTTTGAAAGGATTTTTTTTTTCCCCCTAAGCATTAAGCTCAATGGTGGACTTAAAATACTCATTGAAGCATGTTGTCAATAGATGTACTGTCACCCTGGCCTTGTTGTTCCATTTATAGATCACACACAGAGTAGATTTAGCATAATTCTTAAGAGGCCTAGAATTTTCAGAATGGTAAGTGGGCATTGGCTTCATTTTAAAGTCACCAACTGCTTAAGTCCCTCACAATTTAAAAGTCAGCTTAACTTTTGAAGCTTTGAGGTCAGCCACTGACTTCTCTCTAGTTATGATAGTCCCATATGACATCTTCTTCCAATAAAAGATTGTTTTAGCTACATTGAAACACGTTGTTTAGTGTAGCTACCTTTATTAATATCTTAGCAAGACCTTCTGGATAATTTGCTGCAACGTTTATATCAGCACTTGCTACTTCAGCTTTCACTTTGGTATTATGGAGATGCCTTCTTTCCTTAAACTTCATGAAATAACCTCTGCTAGTTTCAAACTTCCCTTCTGCAGCTTCCTCACTTCTGTCAGCCTTCATATGATGAAAGAAAGGTGGGGTCTTGCTCTGGACTGGGCTTCGGCTTAAGGATCTATAGTGGTTGGTTTGATCTTCTATCCAGACCACTAGAGCCACTATGATTTCTCCATATCAGCAATAGGCTCTTTTACTTTCTTATCATTTGTGTGTTCACTGGAATAACATTTTTAATTTCCTTCAGTACTCACAATCTGGCTAACTGCTTGGCACATGAGGCCTAGCTTTCAACCTATCTCAGTTTTCAGCATGCTTTCCTCACTCAGTTTAATCATTCTTACTTTTTTATTTTAAGTGAAGATGTGTGACTCTTCCTTTTACTTTAACACTTAGAGGCCACTTTGGGTTATTGACTGGCTTAATTTAAATATTGTTGTGTCTAAGGGAATAGAAAAGCCCAGGGAGAGAGAGAGAGATAGGAGAACAGTCAGTCAATGGGGCAGTCATAACATGTATAATGTTTATTGCTTAAGTTTATGATCTTATATGAGCATAGTTTATGACACCCCCAAAAAATTATAATAGCAAAATCAGAGATCACTGATCACAGGTCTCATGACAAATATAACAATGAAAAATTTTGAAATATTATGAGAATTGTCAAAATGTGATAGAGACATGAAGTAGCAAATGCTGTTAAGAAAATAGTGCCTATAGACTTGTTCAAACAGGATTGTCAGAAACTTTCAATTTATTAAAAAAAACATAGTATCACTCAATAAAGTGAACTATGATGAAATGAGATATACATATATAGTATTTTATAAATATAAAGGAAATGGTGCTAAGGAACATACTTAGAAATTATACATTTTTAAGGGTTAATGAGCATGTATTATGATATTCATGCAGATATCATGTCAACATCATAATAATGTTATGATGATAGCAGTTAACATACATGCTAATTCCAGGAAGTTGTAATAAGTGCATTAGGCATATGAAGACTGTGTGTGTGTGTGTGTGTGTGTGTGTGTGTGAGTCACTTAGTCATGTCTGACTCTTTGTGAACCCATGGACTATAGCCTACCAGGCTTCTCTGTTGGTGGAATTATCCAGGCAAAAATACTGGAGTGGGTAGCCATTCTTTTTTTCAGAGGACCTTCCCAATCCAGGGATCAAACCCAGGTCTCCTGTATTGCAGGTAGTTTCTTTTCCATCTGAGCTACAAGAGAAGCCTATGTGAAGGCTACTTCTCCATAATTTATAAATCTCCAACTAACAACCATTTAAAGTTTTAGCATAAATGGTTTTCACATTTGCTCAAAATGCCTCATTTCACTTTTCTTTGTTAAAAACTCTTCCCTCTGAGAAAGCTTTTTTTTTTTTCCTTTTTTAAATTCATATATAAATAAAGTAAGGTATTTTTTATAGTATGAAGTACATTCAGATAGAGAAAAAGTGATTATTCAAATCAGACACTAAATGATCAATTGGATAAGGCCATGGACACTATGATAAATAAAAAATCATAAGTTATTGTAATGAATGAAAGATTTGACAAATTGGTGAAGTGAATCATTATACTGTGTAGTCAGTTCTTTGATATAGTGAGTGGGAAAGGAATTTTTAGCATTTGACAGACTTCAATTCAAATCTTAGCTCTGCCACTTGTAGTGTGATCTTAGACAAGTTATTCAAACAATTTGAGATGAGGTTTCCTTATATTCACCCCAAATCTACTTACATGATAGAGGTACTCTACAGTTCAAATAGAACAATCATTTTTAAGGCTTCTAGATCATTATAAACTATGATTGTAATAATCATCATTATTTACTTTCATTTCTTAAAACTTCATATTCAACCTCTAAGACCAGAAATAATTAAAGGTGATTACACATGAATAATATCAGGTGTTAATACTAATCAGTAAAATTATAGAAGAAAAAAACTCTCCTCTATTTTTGAGTCACTCCAATGCAGATGCTGAGGGATCCAGAACAGTTTCATGCCCCTTCCATTACATAAATAATGAGAAATATACCAGGAATAAGAAAATTAGCCCAAGACAAATTCGAGGACAAGCTATAGACTTGTAAAGAATTTATGCTTCAAAATCACTGGATGCTTGGGGCTGGTGAACTGGGACGACCCAGAGGGATGGTACGGGGAGGGAGGAGGGAGGAGGGTTCGGGATGGGGAACACGTGTATACCTGTGGTGGATTCATGTTGATATATGGCAAAACCAATACAATATTGTAAAGTTAAAAAATAAAATTAAAAAAAAAAAAATCACTGAAGCAGTCACTATTCAGGCCCACACTCAAAATCTATCTGCTCAATCTGGCAGTTGTGTACAGGACTCTCTCATCTATAAATTGGAGCTAATGATGCTACCATGGAAAATTCATTTGAAAGATAATATGAAATGCAAAGCATCATTATGCTATTGCACCGTTCTGTTTACTGGTATATACAATGTCAAAAACAGTTTTCTTTATCCTGCTGGTAAATGAAAAATAAATATGTTGGCATTATCATTCTCTATCACTTTTGTGGATGTCACATTTAACTGAGTCAACACTTTGTCATTTGATCTATTTAAATCATTTATCAAACATGTGACCAATGTTATAGAAACCACTTGTATTTTGAGATTATCTCACAAAAGAGACAATTAAATAGGCAATTACTATTTTGGTTTTGCTCTTTTGAGATTTGGTTTTGCTCTTACTTAAAAGAATGTATGTTTTGTTATTTTCTGAGTTTTATTAACATATAATATCTTTCATGTGTTTCTGTTGTTTGTTGTTGTTTAGTCACTAAGTTGTGTCCAATGTTGTTGTGACCTCATGAACTGTAGACCACCAGGCTCCTTTGTCCATGGGGTTTCCCAGGCAAGAACACTGGAGTGGGTTGTTATTTCCTTCTCCAGGGGTTCTTTCTGGTCCAGGGATTGAACTGCATTCATACAGTATTTACCACTGAGCCAACAGGGAAACCCTTCCTTCAAGTTTGTTGTTCAGTTGCTAAGTCGTGTCCGACTCTTTGTGACCCCATGGACTGTAGTTGCCAGGCTTCCCTGTCCTTCACCATCTCCCAGAGTTTGCTCAAACTTATATCCATTGAGTTGATCATGCCATCCAACCATCTCATCCTCTGTCATCCCTTTCTCCTTCTGCTTTCAATCTTTTCCAGCATCAGGGTTTTTTCCAATGAGTCCTTTCCTTGCATCAGGTGGCCAAAATATTGAAGCTTTAGCTTCATCATCAGTCATTTCAATGAATATTCAGGATTGACTTCCTTTAGGATTGACTGTTCTGATCTCCTTGCTGTCCAAGGGACTCTCAAGAGTCTTCTCCAGCACAACAGTTTGAGGATCATTTTTTCAGTGCTCAGACTTCTTTATGGTCAAGTTTGCTGCTGCTGCTGCTGCTAAGTTGCTTCAGTCGTGTCCAACCCTGTGCGACCCCATAGACGGCAGCCCACCAGGATCCCCTGTCCCTGGGATTCTCCAGGCACGAACACTGGAGTAGGTTGCCATTTCCTTCTCCAATGCATGAAAGTGAAAAGTGAAAGCGAAGACGCTCAATTATGTCCAACTCTTCGCGACCCCGTGGACTTCAGCCCACCAGGCTCCTCTGCCCACGGGATTCTCAAGGCAAGAGTATTGGAGTCGGGTGCCATCGCCCTCTCCGATGGTCAAGTTTAGCTCATCATAAATGTGTAAGTTTGGGAAATGTGATTTATTCCTCTCCAAACATGCCTCATTACTTTTTTTTTGTAAATCAAAACTTACTTTCAAATGTTTCTCTCCTTGATTGTGTGCCTTAAACAAGTCAGGTCCATTGATTGACATACATTGTTGGTGAGGTAACTACAATCAATATAAATTCATACAAAACCTCCTCAATTTACAACCTAGTCTCATGTTCAGTTCTTTTTCCGTACTTCTGATTTGTATTTTCTTTCTTTTTTTTTAATTTTATTTTATTTTTAAACTTTACATAATTGTCTTAGTTTTGCCAAATATCAAAATGAATTCGCCACAGGTATACATGTGTTCCCGACCCTGAACCCTCTTCTTGAAGTTGGTCATGATACTTTTATCTTCTTGAATTCTTTTGACTTATCAACTGACCTTGGTTTTCCCAGACTGAAACTCAATATTCTCAAAAGTATCTTTTCTCTCACTTTCTGCCTTTACTTGGCAAAATTCACTCTCCTAAATTTAAGTATTAAAACATAAACCATAGGATAACTCCCACAGCTTAGCACACTTCCCCATGGATTGAGAGGAAGATGGAAGAATCTAAATAACTCTATGCCTCAGATATCTTGTTTCCGTATATTTCCATACACGAAGCTGTCGCTTTATTCTCCTAAGTTTCTCCCTACTGATTTGTTCTATCAAGCCTCTGCTCCTGAGAGGAGGCTATTTCCATACAATTGTCCTCTCTGGATTCTGATAACCATACTAGCCCACGTCCTAAGTCATTGTAAAAAATTCCACTATTGCTAGAACTTGTCCTGCACTATATCCTGTGGTTTCTCTAAATAGGCCTTTAGTGAACTCTACTACAACTGCCTAAATTTAGGGTGCTATTAACTTTCAGGGTACTACAACTTTAAGCATCTTCCATATCCCATGATAAAATAATTTCATAACAGTGTAAATATAAGTGTAACATTTTTACCAAAATAAATTAAGTATTAAATAAATATTTAATAAGGGGCAACAGAGAATAGATGATTTGATGTCATCACTGACTCAATGGATATGGTTTTGAGCAAAATCTGGGAGATAGTGAAGGATAGGGTAGTCTGGCATGCTGCTGTCCATGGGGTCACAAAGAATTGGACATGACAGCTATTGAACAACAACAAAATGGATATATATATATATAAACTAATAGTATGGTAAAATCCTAGTTAATAAAATGTACAGTTTAAAAATGCTGTTCCTGAAAGTATGCATCTTTATACACAATTCAGTTCAGTTCAGTTCAGTCGCTCAGTTGTGTCCGACTCTTTGCAACCCCATGAATTGCAGCACGCCAGGCCTCCCTGTCAATCACCAACTCCCAGAGTTCACCCAGACTCACGTCCATCGAGTCAGTGATGCCATCCAGCCATCTCATCCTCTGCTGTCCCTTTCTCCTCCTGCCCCCAATCCCTCCCAGCATCAGAGTCTTTTCCAGTGAGTTAACTCTTCGCATGAGGTGGCCAAAGTACTGGAGTTTCAGCTTTAGCATCATTCCTTCCAAAGAACACCCAGGGCTGATCTCCTTTAGAATGGACTGGTTGGATCTCCTTGCAGTCCAAGGGACTCTCAAGAGTCTTCTCCAACACCACAGTTCAAAACCATCAATTCGGTGCTCAGCTTTCTTCACAGTCCAACTCTCACATCCATACATGACCTCTGGAGAAACCATAGCCTTGACTAGACGGACCTTTGTTGGCAAAGTAATGTCTCTGATTTTCAATATGCTATCGAGGTTGGTCATAACTTTCCTTCCAAAGAGTAAGCTTCTTTTAGTTTCATGGCTGCAGTCACCATCTGCAGTGATTTTGGAGCCCCCCAAAATTAAGCCTGACACTGTTTCCACTGTTTCCCCATCTATTTCCCATGAAGTGATGGGACCAGATGCCATGATCTTCGTTTTCTGAATGTTGAGCTTTAAGCCAACTTTTTCAATCTCCTCTTTCACTTTCATCAAGAGGCTCTTTAGTTCCTCTTCAAATTCTGCCATAAGGGTGGTGTCATCTGCATATCTGAGGTTATTGATATTTCTCCTGGCAATCTTGATTCCAGCTTGTGCTTCTTCCAGCCCAATGTTTCTCATGATGTACTCTGCATATAAGTTAAATAAGCAGGGTGACAGTATACAACCTTGAAGTACTCCTTTTCCGATTTGGAACAAGTCTGTTGTTCCATGTCCAGTTCTAACTGTTGCCTCCTTACATGGAAGAAGCAGGTCAGATGGTCTGGTATTCCCATCTCTTTCAGAATTTCCCACAGTTTATTGTGATCCACACAGTCAAAGGCTTTGGAAAAGTCAATAAAGCAGAAATAGATGTTTTTCTGGAACTCTCTTGCTTTTTCTATGATGCAGCGGATGTTGGCAATTTGATCTCTGGTTCCTCTGCCTTTTCTAAAACCAGTTTGAACATCTGGAAGTTCAGGGTTCACGTATTGCTGGAGCCTGGCTTGAATAATTTTGAGCTTTATTTGACTTGCGTGTGAGATGAGTGCAATTGTGCAGTAGTTTGAGCATTCTTTGCCATTGCCTTTCTTTAGGATTGGAATGCAAATGGACCTTTTCCAGTCCTGTGGCCACTGCTGAGTTTTCCAAATGTGCTGGCATATTGAGTGCAGCACTTTCACAGCATCATCTTTCAGAATTTGGGAATAAGCAAAAAAGCCACACAAGGTAACTGTATTATATAAATATAATGTAACAATAATTTGTATTAAAACAGGAAAATAGCAATTGAAATGACAACCAACTTAAGTCAACTTTCATGATGCAGTGAAAACAGAACACTGAAGCCAAAAATGTAGACTCTGCAAATAAATTCATAAGTAGAGGTCTAACAACATGTTATAGTGACCAGGTTTATTACTAAGCAAGTACCACAAACTTCTAATCAGAAAGAAAATATCATTTATTCATGTCATACTTTAATTATCCTTACTAATTCACTTACTAACTTACCATAAATAGCTTTGAAACATGTTTCAGTGAAATTCTATAATGGTACATGTTATTCATTAGAAACTAGAGGTATGACCTAGTGCTATGCATTTTCATGAATTAGTTTCTTATACTAAACAGGTGATTTTCATATACCAATTTTTTAAAACACTGAATCATTATTTGATTTCTAATTTGATACATTTTATATTTAATATAGTGAGCTTTCATCATATGCATCACATTAATAATATTCATTAGTCTTATAAAAAGTTAGTTTTATGGTCAACATAATGAGAACCGGTGTTTTTGATGCTAGTTAATTTAGTGAGAACCCTCAATAGTCTCAGCAAAACCCCTTATTTTTTAAATTAAATTGGTGAAGTTAGTCTGAATTTTTTTAGACAAAAATACACTTAAAAGGTTGTATTCAGTATACAGCCAAAGAACATATCATGAAATCACTTTGGCATATGCAAATCACTGTGTCTTATGTTACACTCAAACACACACACACACAGAGAGAGAATTAGTGTCCCTGTGTGGACCTGAGGTAAACCAATTAAAACTAAGACAATTGGGAGACATAATTTTAGGAAATTATATACAATATCCCTTTCAAGATAAACTCAGAGAGAGAGAGCATGAAAAAAATGAGGGGACAGCTTGAAGGTGAAGAGAGGAATAGAGAGAGAGAGAAACAAGAAGTTTGAAATTTAAACATTTATAATATCCTGTCTGTTTCTTCCTTTCTCAAGCTAACATAGTAACTAATTCATAAATGTGGAGGAGGCCTGTTAGAGGGGATCTTATTTGAGAAACACAATCCATATGTAATATACATAATTTATTCAGTGAGACTCCTGATCCTGTTTTTTCCAACTAATAGATCTCATTATTTTATTCTCAAAGTGGATGAACACCGGATTCTCCAGTTGCCTAAATCAAACCTCAAAAGTCTAAATTCATATACTAAGCAGATGATGATAAGGGTAGAGATAGGAGTGGGAGATTAATTGTGTCAAGTCTCTTCAGTCATGTCTGACTCTTTGCAACCCTCTGGACTGTAGCTCCCAGGCTCCTCTGTCCATGGGAGTCTTAAGGCAAGAATACTAAAGTGGGTTGCCATTTTCTACCCAGGGGATCTTCCTGACACAGGGATTGAATTCATGACTCTTAAGTCTCCTGCATTGGCAGGTGGGTTCTTTACAACTAGTGCCATCTTTAGTTTTTTTCATTTCTGTATGTTCTAATTATTTACTGCTGAATAGTAATCCCACACCAAAAAAACTTTCAAATGATAGTCATTTTATCTGAAATTTATTTCTTCAAATACCCTTGACAGTGTTTTTTTTGTGAGGCTGCATTCAGCTATTAGGCCTTTTAGGGGATGAGCTCTGCTGAGTCTCTTAGATGGCTGAGCTTCCTCCTCTTTTCACTGTAGCCCCAGAACCTAATTTTCTCATGAAATCTCTCTTCACTTTGTATCTCCAGTAAGGTATCTGAGTGCAAAAATGTATGCTTCAGGCCTTTTTTTCTCTTAAGCAGAACCTGGACAGTTGTTTTCCCCATATTTTAAGAGTTCAAACAATGCATAAACCCAGTCTAACTTCAAGGGGAGGAGATAAATAGGTCACAAGAGCTAAGATATGCGATTCATTCAGAGCACCAATGCAATATACTTCCAAACTAATTAGTTAGATATGAAATTTTATAAATAAGCTCCAAATCTGAAAATATTTTGGCTTAATATTTGACTTAACATTCTAACACAGCCAACTCGAGATAAAACAACACAATGCTATTATGAAACAATATATGTATTCAATACCATCATCTGTTAATGAACTTAAGTAGTGATCAGAGTGAAGGTAGAAGATATTAACTTCAATGCCTGAATTCATTTCCAATTCCATTTTAAAATTAGATCTCTATATGACTATCAATATTTAATAACACTCCAAACTTAACTTCATGCATCTGAATTGATACACTCTTCTTAATAGAAAAGTAACTAAATTTGCTGTGATGATCAAATAATAATATTCTTATTCTCAGAGTGCACATGGTAATTAAAATCATTACAGTACTGTAGTTCACTAACATAGCTATCAATGAAACAAAATAAAGTAACAGAAAACTTAGGCAGGAGGTCCTTTAATTTGTTTAACTCAGTGACAAATGTAGAATTTTGTTAGAAGTCAAATAGCAAAATCATATTTTTTCTTTACAGATATAAAATAAATGATTAACTCAGGGATTGCAGATATTCTTTCCCTATAAAAGAAATTGTCATTTTCTTCTTAAATTGTTTTGACATCAACTAGCTTTATATGGGGTAGACTTTACATTCAAACACATGAAACCTAAGGCTAGTCATGTGTGTCAGTAAATTTCTTGAGAAAAAATCATCTGGACTTTGAAGCCTCAAGTTTCTTGGATAGATCTGACAAGGGTGACCTCTAAGAACAAAGTTAGAAACAGATTGAACAGGCCAGTGAAGTAATTCCTAACTAAATAGTGAGAGGAAGAGAAATATTGTTCTTAGTTAGAGGAGTTTCACTTGGAATCCAGACAGCAGCATGGTCAGAAAAAGGGACAAAAAAGAGGTCCATCATTGCTGTTTGGGAACTGGTCTTGAATTATTCCAATATCTGTTGAAGAACTTCTGTTCCCTTTTAAGCTTGACATACTGCAATTCAAACCACCTATTGTCTAGCCTCCATGCTTGACCTGCCTTTCTACATTTAAAGAGCCAAACTCTTCTATGAGTCTTCCCTTTTAATATTTTTGGCTCTAACAGTAATCCCGGCAAGTGACAAAACCTAGGAAGGCCACTGTATAGTCCTGTGTGCCCTGTGTGTCCTGCACATCCTGGTGACTTATGACAGAAAGTCCTCATTTCCACTAGAGATTTTTAAGATGAAATAATGCAGTATATTGGGGCGTGGAGACAGCGGGTGCGACCAGCGCACTAAGCGCAGTGGTGGCTGCGACCGGTGCACTAAGCACGGCCAAGAAGAGCTACCCCACGTCCGAGGTCAGGGGCAGAAGCCGGGAGGACCCCATGCCCAAAGGGCGGCAGCCAATTGGAGTTACCCCATGTCCGAGGTCAGGGGCAGCAGCCAAGAGTGCCAGGCTGCAACAGTGCAGGAACGGCCGAGAAGAGCTACCCTGCGTCCAAGGTCAGGGGCAGCGGCCAGGAGTGCCAGGCTGAAACAGCGCAGGAATGGCCGAGAAGAGCTACCGTATGTCCGAGGTCAGGGGCGGTGGCCGAGAGGAGATACCCTGCGAACGAGGTCAGGGGTGACAGCTGGGAGGAGCTACCCCATGCCCCAACACCCGATGCCAGGGGCAGCGACCGGGAGGACCAACCCCACGTCCAAGGAGCCATGGCTGCACGGGCGCAGGAGTGCCTAGAGGAGCTATCCGTCAGGAAGGGCGGCAGTGAGGAGATACCCCCTGTCCAAGGTAAGGAGCAACGGCTGCGCTTTACTGGAGCAGCCATGAAGAGATACCCCACACCCAAGGTAAGAGAAACCCAAGTAAGATGGTAGGTGTTGCAAGAGGGCATCAGAGGGCAGACACACTGAAACCATACTCACAGAAAACTAGTCAATCTAATCACACTAGGACCACAGCCTTGTCTAACTTAATGAAAGTCAGCCATGCCTGTGGGGCAATCCAAGACGGGCAGTCATGGTGAAGAGATCTGACAGAATGTGGTCCACTGGAGAAGGGAATGGCAAACCACTTCAGTATTCTTGCCTTGAGAAACCCATGAACAGTATGAAAAGGCAAAATGATAGGATACTGAAAGAGGAACTCCCCAGGTCAGTATGGGCCCAATATGTTACTGGAGATCAGGGGAGAAATAACTCCAAAAAGAATGAAAGGATGGAGCCAAAGCAAAAACACTACCCAGTTATGGATGTGACTGGTGATAGAAGCAAGGTCCGATGCTGTAAAGAGCAATATTGCATAGGAATCTGGAATGTCAAGTCCATGAATCAAGGCAAATTGGAAGTGGTCAAACAAGAGATGGCAAGAGTGAATGTCCACATTCTAAGAATCAGCGAACTAAAATGGACTAGAATGGGTGAATTTAACTCAGATGACCATTATATCTATGACTGCAGGCAGGAATCCCTCAGAAGAAATGGAGTAGCCATCATGGTCAACAAAAGAGTCTGAAATGCAGTACTTGGATGCAATCTCAAAAACGACAGAATGATCTCTGTTTGTTTCCAAGGCAAACCATTCAATATCACAGTAATCCAAGTCTGTGCTCCAACCAGTAACGCTAAAGAAGCTGAAGTTGAATGGTTCTATGAAGACCTACAAGACCTTTTAGAACTAACACCCAAAAAACATGTCCTTTTCATTATAGGGGACTGGAATGCAAAAGTAGGAAGTCAAGAAATACCTGGACTAACTGGCAAATTTGGCCTTGGAATACAGAATGAAGCAGGGAAAAGACTAATAGAGTTTTGCCAAGAAAATGCACTGGTGATAGCAAACACCCTCTTCCAACAACAAAGAGAGGACTCTACACATGGACATCACCAGATGTTCAACACCGAAATCTGATTGATTATATTCTTTGCAGCCAAAGATGGAGAAGCTCTATACAGTCAACAAAAACAAGACCAGGAGCTGACTGTGGCTCAGATCATGAACTCCTTATTGCCAAATTTAGACTGAAATTTAAGAAAGTAGGGAAAACCACTAGACCATTCAGGTATGATCTAAATCAAATCCCTTATGATTATACAGTGAAAGTGAGAAATAGATTTAAGGGACTAGATCTGATAGATAGAGTGCCTGATGAATTCTGGAATGAGGTCCATGACATTGTACAGGGGACAGGGATCAAGACCATCTCCATGGAAAAGAAACACAAAAAAGCAAAATGGCTGTCTGGGGAGACCTTACAAATAGCTGTGAAAAGAAGAGAAGTGAAAAGCAAAGGAGAAAAGGAAAGACATAAGCATCTGAATGCAGAGTTCCAAAGAATAGCAAGAAGAGATAAGAAAGCCTTCCTCAGCGATCAGTGCAAAGATATAGAGGATAACAACAGAATGGGAAAGACTAGAGATCTCTTCAAGAAAATTAGAGATACCAAGGGGACATTTCATGCAAAGATGGGCTCAATAAAGGACAGAAACGGTATGGACCTAACAGAAGCAGAAGATATTAAGAAGAGAGGGCAAGAATACACAGAAGAACTGTACAAAAAAAGATCACAACCCAGATAATCACGATGGTGTGATCAATTATCTAGAGCCAGACATCCTGGAATGTGAAGTCAAGTGGGCCTTATAAAGCATAACTACTAACAAAGCCAGTGGAGGTGATGGAATTCCAGTTGAGCTATTTCAAATCCTGAAATATGATGCTGAGACAGTGCTGCACTCAACATGCCAGCAAATTTCAAAAACTCAGCAGTGGCCACAGGACTGGAAAAGGTCAGTTTTCATTCCAATCCCAAAGATAGGCAATGCCAAAGAATGCTCAAACTGCTGCACAATTGCACTCATCTCACACGCTAGTCAAGTAATGCTCAAAATTCTCCAAGCCAGGCTTCAGCAATATGTGAACCATGAACTTCCTGATGTTCAAGCTGGTTTTAGAAAAGACAGAGGAACAAGAAATCAAATTACCAACATCCACTGGATCATGGAAAAAGAAAGAGAGTTCCAGAAAAACATCTATTTCTGCTTTATTGACTTTGCCAAAGCGCTTGACTGTGT
The DNA here is from genome assembly GCF_019923935.1 of Bubalus bubalis. Taxonomy (NCBI): domain Eukaryota; kingdom Metazoa; phylum Chordata; class Mammalia; order Artiodactyla; family Bovidae; genus Bubalus; species Bubalus bubalis. Next base: position 3,038,767 of record NC_059179.1, on the reverse strand, counting down.
GGATCACAATAAACTGTGGAAAATTCTGAAAGAGATGAGTATACCAGACCACCTGACCTGCCTCTTGAGAAACCTATATGCAGATCAGGAAACAATAGTTAGAACTGGACATGGAACAACAGACTGGTTCCAAATAGGAAAAGGACTACGTCAAGCCTGTATATTATCACCCTGATTATTTAACTTCTATGCAGAGTATATTATGAGAAACGCTGGACTGGAAGAAACACAAGCTGGAATCAAGATTGCCTGGAGAAATATCAATAACCTCAGATATGCAGATGACACCACCCTTATGGCAGAAAGTGAAGAGGAACTAAAAAGCCTCTTGATGAAAGTGAAAGAGGAGAGTGAAAAAGTTGGCTTAAAGCTCAACATTCAGAAAACGAAGATCATGGCATCCGGTCCCATCACTTCATGGGAAGTAGATAGAGAAACAGTGGAAACAGTGTCAGACTTTATTTTTGGGGGCGTTCCAAAATCACTGCAGATGGTGAGTGCAGCCCTGAAATTAAAATACGCTTACTCCTTGGAAGAAAAGTTATGACCAACTTAGGTAACATTGAAAAGCAGAGACATTAAGTTTGCCAACAAAGGTCCATCTAGTCAAGGCTATGGTTTTTCCAGTGGTCGTGTATGAATGTGAGAGTTGGACTGTGAAGAAGGCTGAGTGCCGAAGAATTGATGCTTTTGAACTGTGGTGTTGGAGAAGACTCTTGAGAGTCCCTGGAACTGCAAGGAGATCCAACCAGTCCATTCTGAAGGAGATCAGCCCTGGGGCTTCTTTGGAAGGAATGATGCTGAGGCTGAAACTCCAATGCTTTGGCCACCTCATGCGAAGATGACTCATTGGAAAAGACTCTGATGCTGGGAGGGATTGAGGGCAGTAAGAGAAGGGGATGACAGTGAATGAGATGGCTGGATGGCATCACTGGCTCGATGGACATGAGTCTTAGTGAACTCTGGGGGTTGGTGATGGACAAGGAGGCCTGGTGTGCTGCGATTCATGGGGTACACGCCTGAGTGATTGAACTGAACTGTATGCAGTATATAGTAAGATCAGGAAATTTTACTGGGGAGAGAGAGAACAAAAATCTCCTTTTATAAAATCTTCAGGGATCACTACTTATACAATTGCTTACTGGTCTGAGAGACTAGATTCCTGGCCTCTGATGATGATTGATGTCTCTTAATCAATCAGTTGGGCTTCCCAGGTGGTACTAGTGGTAAAGAACCCACCTGCCAATGTGGAATACATAAGAGACCAGGGTTTGATCCCTGGTTTGGAAGATCTCCTGGAGAAGGGCATGATAACGCACTCCAGTATTCTTGCTTGGAGAAACCTATACACAGAAAAGCCTGGTGGGCTACAGTCCTTAGGTTTGCAAAGTTAGAGATGACTGAAACGACTTAGCATGTACATTCAATCAATCAATGCTGAATAATGGCAGAAGGAGTAAAAAGGAGCTGTGTTATATTTTCAGGGCTTGCTCCAAGTTTTTATTCTCTGTTTATTTCTTTACCAAGAACCATAATCCCATTGCACATATAAATGGGTCTTATTGATAGATTACTTCTAAGAAAGACCAAAAAAAAAAAAAAAAAAAAAAAAGACAAAGTAACTTAGTAACTTAAAGTCTGTTAGCTAAGGTTTTCAGTCTCAAATAGATCAATAAGCTCCCAAGCCTTAGGAATAACTGTAGTAATGAAAATGTACACAGTGTTCATCATCATATAACCAATACAGTAAATAAACTGTTTGACACATTTTTTTCTGCCTGTTTCCCTTTTACCTACTCTAATACCACCAAAGGTCCAATTTCAGCCAGCTCAATCACTGATCTTTTTTTTAATCTCTCCTACTTCCCATGTTCTAAATCAGTCATTGAATAAATATGTTAAAGGTAAATATAGATATGTAACATTTGTAGATGATAAAAAAAGAAATGTATGCAGTCATCCCATTGTATCCTTGGGGACTGGTTTCAGGAACCCCTTGGATACTAAAATACACAGACACTCAAGTACCTAATATAAAGTGGCAGAGTACAATTGGCCTTCCCTATTCATTAAGGCAGCACTCACAATCAAGGGGCAACTCTCTCTCTCTCTCTTGCTCGCTCTCTCTCTCTCTCTCTCTCTCTCTCTCTCTCTCTATATATATATATATATATATACACACACACACACACACGTATAGATAGATAGATAGATAAAAATACATACATACAGAATTGTGATCTCCTATCTGAGATTTGTTACTCAAAGTAGTGTGGAAACAATTATAGTTTATAGAAATATTGTCTCTCTCCACACCAAAATATTAAACATAAGAATTTCCTACCCTTTCTCTTCATGAAAGGAAGTAATGAGACGAGGGATTTTGTTTTTCTCCACATTCGTTTTTAATTCTTCCACAAGAGAGAAGGGATAATCTGTCTGGTTGATTCCTAATCAACATAAATGGATAGGTCACCATGCTGTGAACCAGAACTCATTTGGAGCACTTTCTCTTTCTTTCTGACTGCTCTTATACTTCCTGCTGCCACCTAAGGCAGACTGGCTCTCCTCATTCTTCTAGTGAGACATGTAAATTGAATTGGCATTCTCTATCGACCTGGTCCTATTTCTCTCATTCTTTCTCAGGCATACCCAAATATGTCTTTGCAAAGATTTAAGAATGAGAAAGAGAGAATAAAAATAATTTAGTCTGAACTATAAAATGTGAATTTTAATTTAACCTTAAGAGTTTTCATTGAAATATCAAACATTTGATCAACCAGCATTTCATTATGGTTTGGTTTGCTACGTTGAAAGACTTTGGTTTCCTATGGTAAAGGTGAAGGAGTGAGAATTTAAGCCTTAACAATGAGGACTTCAGTTAAATTTTTTATCTTCAAGTCAAATAAAATAAAATAGCAATAGAATAATTAAAAGATGACTATAAAGAGATGGATGTGTGACTGATAGTCTAGGTTGCATTCCCAGCAAGCATTCCTCCACTTATAGATTTCCAGTTGCATGCAACTTATATTAGTTAAGTCTTCCCTGTTGGCTCAGATGGTAAAGCATATGCCTACAATGTGGGAGATCCGGGTTCAGTCCCTGGGTTGGGAAGATCCTCTGGAGAAGGAAATTGCAACCCACTCCAGTACTCCTCTTGCCTGGAAAATCCCATGGATGGAGGAGTCCATGGGGTCACAAACAGTTGAACATGACTGAGCGACTTCACTTTATATTAGTTACCCATTTGATTCCATACCAAACTGCAGAAGGAGAGAACACACCAGTTAGAGCATTCCAGTATCCTGGCCAAGGATGACATTTTCAGATTAGACATGAGTCTAAGCTGCTCTAAAAAGAATGAATAAGAGAACTTTTGGTGGTAATACTGATACAAAGGTATCTGTGTCTAAGAGCTTATAGTAACCATCTTGTAATCAGAAGCACAGCCCTCTTTTGAATCAAGCTGCATTGCAGAGGCTGAGCAGAGGGACATAAAGTAACTGAGCTCTTAGAAACATCATTAAATTGTTGGATTATACCAAACATACCTTTGGGTTTTTCGTGTATGTTTTCTCTCTGTATTATTAAATACATGTTCAACATGGTCTGGGTCAGTTTTTTTCTATTACCTTAACCACTACTGTGGAATTGATATGTTTTCAGAGAAGAATGCTTATTGTTCTTCAGATAAGACGAAACCAATATCTCTGATATAGTTGAGTTAGAATCTTTTTCTTTTCTTCAAATATCACCCTCTACTCTTTCAAATTTGTATTGCTATATTGGGAACTGCAAATGTATTATGTTTTTACATAACCTGGCCACAGATAATTGGTCCTGGAGAGAGTTCCTGACCAATGGCAAATTATCTGAGTCATTTTTTTCCCTCCTAACTGGAAATTAAGAAAATTAGTGGTAGTGGAAGCCAAGAGTTATGAACCTCAAGAGCTCTTTATTACTACTTTTCCTGCCATGTATCTGAATGTGCTCAGTAGGAAACTGATACAAAGATGAGTGCAAAGCTGAGAGTGGAATAAGAGTCCTGGCAGAATCAAGCCGATGTTTTCACTGATCCCTGGGGTCTGGTGACATCCTCACTCTTCCCAGTGATGGGAGTAAACAATCCTCACTATGGAATTAAGTTTCCATCATTTGAAACCACAAATACATTGTAAATTATTTAAATGATAATTTTACTCATAGTTCCTCACTACAAATCACAGAAGTGTGATATCTAAAATTTAGATAACAAACTCCTTTCCTTCTTTTTAATACAAAAATTTAAATGACAAAATTTATATACCTGTATATCATTTTAATCTTCACAGTTGGGGAAACAAATACAAGTATGTAAAGGAAATATTCCATGAGAACATTGGGCTGGAGGAAGCACAAGCTGAAATCAAGATTGCCAGGAGAAATATCAATAACCTCAGATATGCAGATGACACCACCCTATGGCAGGAAGTGAAGAGGAACTAAAGAGCCTCCTGATGAAAATGAAAGAGGAGGGGAAAAAGTTGGCTTAAAGCTCAACATTCAGAAAGCTAGGATCATGGTATCCGGTCCATCACTTCATGGCAAATACATGGGGAAACAGTGGAAACAGTGGCTGACTTTATTTTTCTGGTCTCCAAAATCACTGCAGATGGTGACTGCAGCCATGAAGTTAAAAGACGTTTACTCCTTGGAAGGTAAGTTATAACCAACCTAGACAGCATATTAAAAAGCAGAGACATGATTTTGTCAACAAAGGTCCATCTAGTCAAGGCTATGGTTTTTCAGTGGTCATGTATGGATGTGAGAGTTGGACTATAAAGGAAGCTGAGTGCAGAAGAATTTATGCTTTTTCACTGAGGTGTTGGAGAAGACTCTTGCGAGTCCCTTGGACTGCAAGGAGATCCAAACAGTCCATCCAAAAGGAGATCAGTCCTGGTGTTCATTGGAAGGCATGATGTTGAAGCTGCAACTCCAATACTTTGGCCACTTGATGCGAAGAGCTGACTCATTTGAAAAGACCCTGATGCTGGAAAAGATTGAGGGCAGGAGGAGAAGGGGACAACAGAGGATGAGATGGTTGGATGGCAACACCGACTCAATGGACATGGGTTTGGGTGGACTCCAGGAGTTGGTGATGGACAGGGAGGCCTGGTGTGCTGCGGTTCATAGGGTCACAAAGAGTTGGACATGACTGAGCAACTGAACTGAAGTGAACTGAAAGTAAGTATTGCAGTGCTCTATTTTTTTTTCAAGATTTTAAAACCAGTAATAAAGCACTCAAAATATGTTATTTATAAAGTCACCAGAAAACTATGAAGTGAACTACAGAGTTTTGTGGGTACAGTAAGACCATCGATTACTATTCTATGCATAAACATCTAGTATTTACCAAGCATCAGGCAAAACCTTTTTCATAAAGCCATGTATATTTAAGAATGTTTTGCTGAGAGCATTACAACAAAAGCATGAATAGTTTGATCAAAATCACAGAGCACTCAGTTAACTACTTGGAGAAAGGCAAAGTTTGGAGAATGGATATTTATTTACCTAATTCACTTTCAACTTCCTTCTCCAGACTAAAAATAAAATGTGAAAATAACATCTAATGAACAGTGAACTATCAAGTGCGGCAAGTGATTCTTATTCTTTCTTTTTACATGAATATAGTAGTTGATCACATTTTATGACTTTTTTCCCCCCAAAAAATGCTGAGTTGGTGCTTGTTCTTCGAGAAGGAAATGACAACCCACTCCAGTATCCTTGCTTGGAGGATCCCATGGATAGAGGAGCCTCCTGGGCTGCCGTCTATGGGGTCGCACAGAGTCAGACACGACTGAAGCGACTTAGCATGCATGCATGCATTGGAGAGGGAAATGGCAACCCACTCCAGTATTCTTGCCTGGAGAATCCTGTGGACAGAAGAGCCTGGTGAGCTACCGTCTATGGGGTCGCACAGAGTCGGAGACGACTGAAGCGACTTAGCCACAACAGCAGTAGCATGCTTGTTGGCCAAATGTTTTTTAACATAGCATGCACCTTCCTTACATCCTGGTTTATTTGCTCACACTGGGTGGATGTTTTAATAGACTGAAATTTCAATAAATAATTTACCATAAAAAAACTAAACAATGAAATAATAAAAATAAAAATTATCCTAGGATTCGGTAAATATATATAATGTATAGAAACAATTTATTCCTCTCAGAAAATGGTTAATATTATGAGAATTTGTAGGATGAAAAATCTGACCTTAAGATAAAAGTTTAATCCTAATAACTATGCAATTTGAAAACTGAAGTCAACATAGTTTCCTGTCTTTATGTTGGACAACACTCAGAGTGGACATGCTTTCCTATTTATATGTCAAATAATATTGAGAATAAGCAAAATCACTTTTGTTACTTTTCTCAGAAAATACTTGCTCCTGAAAGATAAGACTGTGAACCCACTGAAATAGCTTACTTATCCGGACTAATTGGTTGCTTATCAAGAATTGCTTCAAAACATTTGCTCACTATGCCAACTAATGCAAAGCTATTATGCTATAATTACACAATCTTAACCAATTCTCTTTCCTGAAACACCTTCCTTAAAATCACTAAGGTCTGGCTCTGAAATTTTATGAATATACTTCTCTGATGTTACCCTTCTAGGATACTACTAAGATTCTATCCAGGTAATATTATCCTACTGCAGTAATGCAATATGATTAATACATTTAATTTCAGTCATTCAGTGGTGGATTTTTTTTCTTTTTGTCTTTCTTTCTTTTTCTTTTTTGTAATTGTAGAGTGGTGGTGTTTTTCTTTTGGTCTATCTGTCTTTCTTTGTGTCCGTCTGTCTTTATTTTTGTTGGACTTTTGAGACATTTCAGGTTGATAAACCTGGAGATTTCACTGATATTCAATACAAAATCCTTGTTGCCATGGTTAAAATTTTTCAATACAATTTTTAAAATGTGTGTCCATATAAAAATGTAGCTTTGTAGTTCTTTGACTTCCTGTATTCTACTTTTGTCTTACACAGAAGGAGACAGGGGGTGTGTGGGAAAGGTTTAAATTCATTTAAAGTAGTAATTATTGTGAAAGGCATCCCCAGAGAGAGCTTCCCTGGTTGCTCAATGGTAAAGAATCTGCCTGCACTGTGAAAGACCCAGGTTTGATCCCTGGGTCAGGAAGATCCCCTGGAGAAGGGAATGGCAACCCACTCCAGTATTCTTGCCTGGAGAGTTCCATGGACAGAGGAGCCTGGAGGGCTACGGTCCATGGGGTTGCAAAGAGTTGGACCCAATTGAGCAACCAACTCTGACTGACAGATCCCCAAGGAGGGATAGAAAAAGGGGATTACAGAACTGTTGTTACTACTGTTCTTCCAGTAATTTAGATAAACTTGAATGCCTTTAGAATTGATTCAAAAAGAAGAACATTTTTTGACTTTTCCAATTACGGATTTTATTAACAATTATTAATTATTTCCTTAATTCTATTGCATAAATAAAATGAAAATGGATATAGCTAAAAATCTTCTCCCTAAGTCTACTCTACAAGTTAACTTTCAGATATTGAAATAATCATATGGTTACTACATTAGAAGAATTCTTATCTATAAAGGTGTGCTTTCTAACTACCTTTGTATGGGCCAATTGACCTAACACAATATTTTATTTTGTTACAAAATATTTTAACAGCTTGAAAATTTTCTTAAAACATTAAAAGTCTTGGTTGTTTTAAATATTCTGCCTGTGCCTCAGCCAGAGGTGGTAGGCAAGTACTCTAGCCCCTGTAGCTCCGTGACGATTGACAGGCATGAAAAGTTCATTCAGGGGCTACTCCTTGAATGCCAGACGTTGGTGGCCAGGTCAGAAACAACTGGAGAGACAATTCAAGAGACAACCAAGTCAGGATAAGATTAAACAATGAGGTTTATCTCCTATACAAGGCCAATCTTTTGAGAGTGGGGGGCAATAGCTATCTTATACAATAAATAGAAACAAACACAGACAAACTGTTGGAAGCCGTGTTAGGCATTACTGACAAAATGGAGGCACAGCCTCAACTCCCTCTCTTCATCCCACAGGCACAGTCCCGGGATGAAGGAGTTAGGTTTTGTGATTCTGATTTGTTCTTTCTTTTCTTGGGCTGAGTTGGCTGGAAAGAATGTTAAGGTGCTTATTGTTCTTGAGAGAAGCATGAGAAAGCACAAAGCCTTCTGCAATTGTGCCCAGAAAATAATCTATAAAGTAACCATTGACATTTGTTCAAGGATTTTTACAAAGAATGTCCCAGGATGAGCCGCAGCTTGAGGCCATGGGAAGGACTGTTATCTGACACCTGTTTGTGAGGGAAATATTTATGACAAAGAAGTGTGCTGAGCTTAGGGTTTAGGAATAATTAAGAATAGCTAGAAGCCTTTTTAGGAGATAGTGATCTTAAGATGCTAGGGGCAAACAGGATTTAGAAAGATAAGAAATAAACTGAGGAATGTAGCATGAGTTACAATGTAATCACCAGCTAAGTATAGGACACATAAGAGGAAGTAGATAATAGATAGTAAAACCGATTCTGAGAGAATCACTGAAGCAGGAGGTCTGTTTGTAGGGCAACAATGATTTCTGGAGACAATAAATCTGGGTGGGGGGGGGAGGACTAAAAATGTCAAACGTCTGACCTAATGCTTTTGTCAAAGTATAAAGGAAAACCTGAAGCTTGAAATAAACATGTAGTCCTGTACTTTGAGTCAGAGGCTACACCAGTCCCTGCCGACACCGTTCACCCCTTCAGGCTAATTCCGTGGCTGCTGGAGTGGACTCTGACATCAAGCAAAGTGAAGAAACTGAGGAATATGTCAAAACAAAAGTATAACATGAAATCCCAAAAATGAAAATCAGTAACTAACCTGATAGAGAGTTAAAATTTATGATCATAAAAAGGATTGAACTTGGGAAAACAATAGGTGATCACAAAGACAAATTTATCAAAGATGTAGAAAATATAAGAATGCACAACCAAAGTCAAAGAGCTGAAGAATGCAATAAGTAAATTGAAGAATACACTGGTGGAGTTCAGTAGCAGACCAGATGAAGAAACAAAGAACAGGTGGTTTGGAAGACAGGGCAGTTAAAATCACCCAAACAGAGCAGCAAAAAGGAAAAAAAAAAAAATAATAAAAATAAAAAAAATAAGGTGATGATTGCTTAAGGGACCCTATTTGAAAATAAACAGAATAACTTTCACATACAAGTGTCTCAAACGAGAAGAGTGAGAGAAAGGGGTAAAAACTCATTGGAAGAAATAAACGGCTGAAAACTTTTCTGAAATGAGGAAAAACACAGATATCCAGATCTAGGAAGCAAAGACAGTTCTAACTAGGATGAAACCAAAGAAACTCACACCAAATAACAGAATTTGAAAATAAAATAACAGAATTTGAAACTAAAGAGAGTCTAAAGAGCAGCAAGAATAAAGCAATTTGTTACATAAAAGGGATACCCCATAAGATACCCCAATATTTGATGATCAGAATATTTCTCATCAAAAACTTCACAGGTCATAAAGGAGTGGTATGATATATTTTAAGTGCTGAAAGAAAAAACTATATTATAAGGAAGAATACCCTGCCTGGTAATGTTATAATTAAGAAGTGAAGAAAAGATGAACAGCTTTCCAGACAAACAAAAAATAAAACAGTTCATCACCATTAAACTAACCTTATAAGCAATGTTAGAAAATTTCTTTACCTTGAAAAGAAAATGCACCAATTTATAACAAGAAAACATATAAAAATAAAAATCGCATTGGTGAAAGCAAATATATGCTAAAGGTAGTGAAGTGATCACTTGTAAAGCTAGTATAAAGTTTAAGCCACAAAAAGTAGTTAAAAGAACTATAACCACAAGAATTAGTTCAAGGGACACACACAAAAAAAGATGTAAAATTTTATAATGAAAACAAAATATGTGTTTGTTGAAGGAGAGGGCAAAAATGCTGAGTTTTAAAATGCATTCAAGCATAACTTGCCATAACTGAAGATAGATTGTTATGTGAAAGTCTCATGGGAACTATGAAGCAGACACTTATAGTGGAAACACAAAAGATAAAGAGAAAAGAATAAAACTTATCCAAGAGTAAAACTACAATAATTTCCTCAAACTACAAGAAGAGATAGCAAAATAAAGTAACAGAGAGAAATTGCAAAATAGCCAGAAAACAATTAGCAAAGTAGCAATAAATTCAAACCTATAAACATAATTTAAGTGCAAATGGAATAAATTATTCAATCAAAAGACATAGTGTGGCTAAACGTGTACAAAATAAGGCTCATGTATAAGTTGCCTATGAGTCTTACTTCACTTCAAATCAAAAAACATGCACGGACTGAAAATGCGGAGTGGGAAAAAGTTATTCATTGAAAATGGAAAAAAAAAAAAAAAAGTAGGGTACAAACACTTACATAAAACAAACAGATTTTAAAACAAAGACCGTAACAAGAGACAAAGAAGGACACTACATAATGATAATGGGAATCAATTCAACAAAAAGAAGAAACATTTGGAAATATATATATATATATATATATATATATATACATACATACATACACACACACACACACTCAACATAGTCTTACCAAAGTATATAAAGCAAATATTAGCAAACATAAAGGGAGATGTTGACAAAAACACAAAAAAAGTTAGGTACATTAACACCCACTTGCATCAGTGAACAAATGATCCAGAGAGAAAGTCAAGAAGGAAACATCAGTCTTGAACCAGATGGACTAAATAGACATATATAAAGCATTACATCCCAAAGCAGCAGAATGCACATTCTTCTCAAGTGTACATGGAGCATTCTCCAAGATAGAACATATGCTAATTGCAAAGAATGTACAATAAATTTAAAAAGATTGAAATATCAGTCATATTTTCTGACCACAATGGTATGAAACTAGAAATCAATTACAAGAAAAAAACTGTAAAAATGACAAACATGTGGAGCTTAAACAACATACACTTGAACAACCAATGAGTCACCAAAGAACAAAATTCAACATACATTTATGATAAAAACTCTCCAGAAAGCAGGAATAGAAGGAATATACTTCAACATAATAAAAGCTATATATGACAAACCCACAGCAAACATTATCCTCAATGGTGAAAAATTGAAAGCATTTCCCTTAAAGTCAGGAACAAGACAAGGGAGCCCACTTTCATCACTACTATTCAACATAGTTTTGGCCACAGCAATCAGAGCAGAAAAAGAAATAAAAGGAATCCAAATTGGAAAGAAGAAGCAAAACTCTCACTGTTTGCAGATGACATGGTCCTCTACATAGAAAACCCTAATGACTCCACCAGAAAATTACTAGAGCTAATCAATGAATATAGTAAAGTTGCAGGATATAAAATCAACACACAGAAATCCCTTGCATTCCTATATACTAATAATGAGAAAATAGAAAGAGAAATTAAGGAAACAATTCCATTCACCATTGCAACGAAAAGAATAAAATACTTAGGACTATATCTACCTAAAGAAACTAAAGACGAATATATAGAAAACTATAAAACACTGGTGAAAGAAATCAAAGAGGACACTAATAGATGGAGAAATATACCAAGTTCATGGATTAGAAGAATCAATATAGTGAAAATAAGTATACTACCCAAAGCAATCTATAGATTCAATGCAATCCTTATCAAGCTACCAGTGGTACTTTTCACAGAGCCAGAACAAATAATTTCACAATTTGTATGGAAATACAAAAAAACCTCAAATAGCCAAAGCAATCTTGAGAAAGAAGAATGGAACTGGAGGAATCAACCTACCTGACTTCAGGCTCTACTACAAAGCCACAGTCATCAAGACAGTATGCTACTGGCATAAAGACAGAAATATAGATCAATGGAACAAAACAGAAAGCCCAGAGATAAATCAACGCACTTATGGACACCTTATCTTGGACAAAGGAGGCAAGAATATACAATGGATTAAAGAAAATCTCTTTAACAAGTGGTGCTGGGAAAACTGTCAACCACTTGTAAAAGAATGAAACTAGAACACTTTCTAACACCATACACACAAATAAACTCAAAATGGATTAAAGATCTCAACGTAAGACCAGAAACTATAAAACTGCTAGAGGAGAACATAGGCAAAACACTCTCCGACATAAATCACAGCAGGATCCTCTATGACCCACCTCCCAGAATATTGAAAATAAAAGCAAAAATAAACAAATGGGACCTAATTAAACTTAAAAGCTTCTGCACAACAAAGGAAACTATAAGCAAGGTGAAAAGACAGCGTTCAGAATGGGAGAAAATAATAGCAAATGAAGCAACTGACAAATAATTAATCTCAAGACTATACACGCAACACTTGTAGCTCAATCCCAGAAAAATAAAAGACCCAATCAAAAAATGGGCCAAAGAACTAAACAGACATTTCTCCAAAGAAGACATGCAAATGGCTAACAAACACATGAAAAGATGCTCAACATCACTCATTATCAGAGAAATTCAAATCAAAACCACAATGAGATTCCATCTCATGCCAGTCAGAATGGCTGCTATCCAAAAGTCTACAAGCAATGAATGCTGGAGAGGGCGTGGAGAAAAGGGAACCCTCTTAGACTGTTGGTGGGAATGCCAACTAGTACAGCCACTATGGTGAACAGTGTGGAGATTCCTTAAAAAACTGGAAATAGAGCTGGAAATACAACCCAGCAGTCCCATTGCTGAGCATACACACTAAGGAAACCAGAATTGAAAGAGACCTGTGTACCCCAATGTTCATCACAGCACTGTTTATAATAGACAGGATATGGAAGCAACCTAAATGTCCATCTGTAGACAAATGGATAAGAAAGCTGTGGTACATATACACAATGGAATATTACTCAGCCATTAAAAAGAATACATTTGAATCAGTTCTAATGAGGTGGATGAAACTGGAGTTTATTATACAGAGTGAAGAAAGCCAGAAAGAAAAACACCAATATGTTTACTAACGCATATATATGGAATTTAGAAAGATGGTAACAATAACCCTGTATGTGAGACAGCAAAAGAGATACAGATGTATAGAACAGTCTTTTGGACTTTGTGGGAGAGGATGATGGTGGGATTATTTGGGAGAATGTCATTGAAACACGTATAATAACATATGTGAAGCGAACCGCCAGTCCAGGTTCGATGCATGATACAGGATGCTTGGAACTGGTGCACTGGGATGACCCAGAGGGATGGTATGGAGAGGGAGGTGGGAGGGGGGTTCAGGTTGGGGAACACGTGTATACCCATGGCGGATTCATGTTGATGTATGACCAAACCAATACAATATTGTAAAGTAGTTAGCCTCCAATTAAAATAAATAAATTTATATTAAAAAATAAAAATAAATAAATAAAAAATTGTGATAAAGCACACATACCAGAAAAAAAAAAAGAAAAATATCTTAAGAAACATGAACATGAAAATACAACATAATAAAATCTATGAGAAGCAGCCAAAGCATTTCCAAGAGGGAATTTTACAGGCCTACATCAAGAAGCAAGAAAAATCTTAAATAAGAAATCTAGTATTACTCCAAAAAGAACTAGAAAAACATCAAAGCCCATAGATAATAGAAAGAAGGTGATAGTAAATATCAGAATGGAAATAAGTGAAATGTAGACTATAAAGACAATAGAAAACATCAATGAAACTAAGATTGGTTCTTTGAAATATCAACAAAATTGACAAACCTTTCTTTAGCTAGACTCAATAAGAAAAAAAGAGAGATGGTTGTAAATAATATCAGAAATGGAAGAGGAGAAATTACAACTGGTACCAAGGAAACATAAAGTAGTATAAGAGACTACTATAAATAATTATACACCAACAAATTAGACAATCTAGAAGAAATAGATAAATTCCTAGCAATAAAGATTCTTCTAAGACTGAATCATGAAGAAGTTGAAAATCTCAACAGATGATTACTAGTAAAGAGATTGAGTCAGCTCCTGATATACAATGCCCAGGACCAGAAGGCTTCAGTGGCAAATCCTACTAAACAAAATTTGATAACTATTCTTCTCAAAATTTTCAAAAAACTTGAATAGACATGAATGCTTGCAAACATATTTTGCAAGATCAGCATTACACCAACACTGAAACCAGACAGAGACACAGCAGAAAAGAAAAACTACAGGCTAATATCACTAATAAACATAGATAAAAAATTCAACAAAATATTAACAAACCAAATTCAACAATATATTAAAAATCATACACCATGATCAAGTGGGGCTTATCCCATAAATGCAAGGATGGTTTAATAACTGCAAATCAATCAATGTGATAGAACACATTAATAAAGTGAAGATAAAAATCAAGTTGTTCTCAATAGAGGCAGGAAAAACATTTGATAAAATTCAACATTCATTTTTGATAAAAGCCCTCAACAAAGAAGATATAGATGGAACATATATCAGCATAATATAGGTAAAAGCCCACACCTAATATCATGCACAAAAAGCTGAAAATTTCTTCATTAAGAAGCAAGACAAGGAAGCCCACTCTCATCACTTTTATTCAACACAGTACTGGAACACCTAGTCACAGCAATCATACAAGAGAAAAAAATAAAAGGACTCTAAATTGGAAAGGAAGAAGTAAAACTTCATCAAGGATGACTTGATACACTACAGAAAACCCTAATGACTCCATTTAAAAAAATGTTAGAACTGATAAGTCAATTCAGTAAAGTTGCAACATACAAAATCAATATACAAATATTGGTTGTGTTTTTTTATTTATATTTGCACCACAAGTAATAAAATACTTAGAATAAATTTAACCAAGAAAGTTAAATATCTGTACACTGAGTATCATAAGATATTGATAAAAGAAATTGAGGAAGATACAGATAAATGGAAAGATACATTCTGTTCATGGATTTTGAGAATTAAATTGTAAACATACACATATTACTCAAAGTAACTTACAGATTCAATATAATCTCTATCAAAGTTTCAATAACATTTTTCACAGAACTTGAACAACAATCCTGAAATTTTATGAACCCCCAAAAGATTCCCAAAAGCCCAAGTAATTTTCAGAAAGAATAAGTTTGAAAGCATCATAACCTCAGATTTCAAACTGTATTACAAAGCTACAGCAATCCAAATAGTATCGTATGTACATTAAAATCAGACACATAAGTTAATGGAACAAAATAAAGAGCCCAGAAATAAATCCTCATATATATTTCCAATTAACTAACAACAAAGGAGGCAAGAATACATAATGGAATAAGTACAGTCCTTTAATAAATGGTTGGGAAAAATGGACAGTTTAGATACATAAGAATAAACCTTGATCACTGTCTTACACCATATACAAATTAACTCAAAATAGATGAAAGATTTGAATGTATAACCAGAAATCATAACATAGGCAGTGTTTATATATATACATGTATTATATATATATTCATATATAGTGTTTGGATTTGAAACCAATTGCAAAGGCAACAAAAGCAATAATAAACAAATGGGACTAAATAAATCTAAAGAGTTCTTCACAGTGAGGAAATCTTTAAAAGAACAATCTTTAAAAAAAAAGAAAAGGAAACCTACTGAATGGGAGAGTATATTTGCAAACCATATATCTGATAAAGGATTAATACCCAAAATATATAAAATAAACTCATACAACTTAATAACAGAAAAAAGGTATCTGACTGAAACATGGGCAAGAGATCTGAACACATTTTGTTCAAAGAAGATATATACATGGCCAACAGGCACATGAAAAGATGCTCACCATCACTAATTATTGGGGAAATGCAAATCAATACCACAATGAGATATCACCTCATACCTGCCAGGATGGTTATTATCCAAAGAATAAGAAACAACAAGTGTTGACAAAGATGTGGAGAAAAGGAAACCACTGTGAACTGCTGATGGGAATATAAATTGGTGTAGCCACTTTGGAAAACAGTATGGAGGCTCCTCAAAAAATTAAAAATGGAACTACTGTATAATCTAGCAATTTCACTTCAGAGTATATATCAAGAGAAAATAAAAACATGAATTTGAAAGATATATGTATCTGTATGTTCACTATAGCTTTCATTCCAATAGGAAACAACCTACATGCCACTGATGGATGGATGGATAAAGATAGGATAAAAACAAAGTATGACTCAGCCATTTAAAAAAAAAAAAAGTTTGTCATTCATGACAACACAAGTGGACCTTGAGTGTATTATTCTAAGTGAATAAATCAGACAGAGAGAGAAAAATACATATGATTTTACTTATATGTGGAATCTAAAAAACAAAATAAACATACAAATGAACTCATATATACAGATAAACAGATTGGTGGTTGCCAGAGAAGATGGGTAAGGTTAAGAGGTAGATGATATTGGTGAAAATAATCAATAGGTACAAATTTCAATTATAAAATAAATGTCATGGAGATAAACAGAATGGTGACTATAATCAATAATATGGTACTGCATATTTGAAAGATCTTATCACTATGAAAAAAACTCTGTATCTTTACATGGTGACAAATGATAATTAGACATGGTGGTGATCATTTCTCCATGTATACAAATATCAAGTCATTATGTTGTACACCTGTAACTAATAGACTGCTCTATGTCAATTTATACCTCAATTTTAAAAAGAGGTGAAAAAAAAGAGACAAAAAAAATGTTGGTGATCTTGCATACTAGATTTGCAGTCCCATTCATAAATAGTCAGCTAATATGTGGTGGGTATATATTATTCAATATTCATTGGAAGGACTGGTGCTGAAGCTGAAACTCAATACTCTGGCCACCTGATGTGAAGAGCCAATTCATTGGACATCAGTTTGAGCAAAACATCATTGACTCTATGGACATGAGTGAGCAAACTCCAGAAGATAGTGTAACCAGGAAGCCTGGGATGCTGCATTCCTTGGGGTCACAAAGTCGGACATGACTGAGTGGCTGAACAACAATATACAATGTCAGGCACAAATTTTACATATAATTTAATTTTTAAATTTTGTGAAATTAATCACAATAAACTGGAAAATTCTGAAAAAGATGGGAATACCAGACCACCTGACCTGCCTCTTGAGAAACCTATATGCAGGTCAGGAAGCAACAGTGAGAACTGGACATGGAACAACAGACTGGTTTCAAATAGGAAAAGGAGTGTATCAAGGCTGTATACTGTCACCCTGCTTATTTAACTTATATGCAGAGTACATCATGAGAAACGCTGGACTGGAAGAAGCACAAGCTGGAATCAAGATTGCCGGGAGAAATATCAATTACTTCAGATATGCAGATGACACCACCCTTATGGCAGAAAGTGAAGAGGAACTAAAAAGCCTCTTGATGAAAGTGAAAGAGGAGAGTGAAAAAGTTGACTTAAACTTCAACATTCAGAAAACTAAGATCATGGCATCTGGCCCGATCACTTCGTGGGAAATAGATGGAGAAACAATGAAAACAGTGTCAGATTTTATTTTTGGGGGTTCCAAAATCACTGCAGATGGTGACTGCAGCCATGAAATTAAAAGACGCTTACTCCTTGGAAGAAAGGTTATGACCAACCCAGATAGCATATTTAAAAGCAGAGACATTACTTTGACAACAAAGGTCCTTCTAGTCAAGGCTATGGTTTTTCCAGTGGTCATGTATGGATGTGAGAGTTGGACTGTGAAGAAAGCTGAGTGCTGAAGAATTGACGCTTTTGAACTGTGGTGTTGGAGAAGACTCTTGAGCATCCATTGGACTGCAAGGAGATCCAACCAGTTTATTCTGAAGATCAGCCCTGGGACTTCTTTGGAAGGAATGATGCTAAAGCTGAAACTCCAGTACTTTGGCCACCTCAAGCGAAGAGTTGATTCATTGGAAAAGACTGTGATGCTGGGAGGGATTGAGGGCAGGAGGAGAAGGGGATGACAGAGGATGAGATGGCTAGATGACATCTCTGACTCGATGAACATGCGTCTGAGTGAACTCCAGGAGTTGATGATGGACAGGGAGGCCTGGCGTGCTGCGATTCATGGGGTCGCAAAGAGTCGGACACGACTGAGGGACTGAACTGAACTGAATATCATAATAACCTCAATTGACAGATTGGGAAACTATTACATGGAATAGGTCATGTTAGAAACTTGCCCAATCAAATTTCAGGAATAAACTGAGTAAATCTGACTGTAGATTTCATCTTATAAATCAATCTGTAGTCTTATCTTTTAGATTCCACACGTAAGTATGACAGAGAAAAAAACACTTTATTGAATCTTACCTCTCCCTGTCTATTCTTCTTGAGGTAATGGGCTTAGAAAATAACGATATTTAATGCAATGATGGGCTTCTCTGGTGGCTCAGAGGGTAAAACATCTGCCTACAATGTGGGAGACCAGGTTCGATCCCTAGGTCGGGAAGATCCCCTGGAGAAGGAAATGGCAATCCACTCCAGTACTCTTGCCTGGAAAATCCAATCGACTGATAAGCGTTGTAGGCTACTGTCCATGGGGTCGCAAAGAGTCCGACATGACTGAGCGACTTCACTTTCACTTTCAATGCAATGATTGACAGGCTTATTCACTGATGCTTTCACATGGTACAGCGTTCTCTATGTTCCTAGAATCTCCTAGTTTCCCCCATCTCAGATAACATCTGTTCCTGTTACTTTGTGTTTCCATCCTCTGCCCTCACATTTCTACATTTCTGAAATTGTATTTATTCAGTCCAACTGAGAATCCACTGTAAAATATTATCACTAGTGTTCCCCAAAACCACCCTCAGCCTGAGATTCACTGTACAAACTCACAGAAATCAGAAAAACTATTATATTCATGATTATAGTTTCTTAGAATGAAAGGGTACTGATTAAAATCAGCCCAAGAAAATGGCACATAGTATAGGGCTTCCCTGGTGGCTCAGAGGTTAATGCATCTGCCTGCAATGCAGGAGACCTGGGTTCGATCCCTGGGTCAGGAAGGTCCCCTTGCGAAGGAAATGGCAACCCACTCCAGTATTCTTGCCTGGAGAATCCCATGGACGGAAGAACCTGGTAGGTCCGGGGTCACAAAGAGTCGGACACATCAGAGCGACTTCACTTTCACTTTTATAGGGTTCAGGATAAGGAAAATATTTGTTTCTATTTACTCTCTCCCAGTGAATTCATATGAATAGCACCATATTCTTTCAGCAGTGATGCTGACAGCATACTCTCATAAGCATATAATATTTCCAACCAGAGAAGTTTACCAAGTCTTGGTGTCCAGTGGGACTAGTCATTTAGACATGGAGTGCTCACGTGGTTGATCGATTTACTCAATTGCCAGCCTCTCCTGAGGTCAAACTAACACTGTGTGGCTCAAGGCCTTCACCATAAACCACAATTTTAGCATAAAGCTGGTTAACAGTCTGGCATATCTCAAATTCCCAGGTAAACAACAACTCTTAGCAGGCAGGATATCCCAGGGATTTAGCAGTTATCTCCTAGAGGCTAGTCAAGGGCAAGACCCTTCTTTGGAATGTGCAAAATTCTAACAACCCAAGACTGCTGAGTTAGTCCTCTGCTGCACAAATGTAATTTACTGCATGAGCCACCACCCCCATTATCTCTACCTAAAATAAATTACTTCACTTCTGAAATATCATAGCACTTTATTTCTTATTGTATATGTCTGCAGGCTGAGAAAAATTTCTGTGGTTTAGATTATGAAAAGGAGGAAGTTGGAATGACTATGAGATAAAGAAATAGATGTTAAGCCTTAATTGTGTAATTGAAGGGAGAAACTTGGAGAGAGGATAAATGGCTCATTGGGAAATTTAAGCTGTCTTGCTTCCCATGTAAATTTTAACAAAATTCATTTAAATTACAAGTCCTTGGAGAGGAAGAAGAAATAGGTAAAGGAACATTCTGAGAAAAATGGGATTCAGGCAAAACTCTAACACAGCCAGCCATGTTGATGCTACATATAATGGTTCAAGTAAACTCATGATTTTTCTTTGAATTCTTAATACTTGAGAGAAGATCCTGGTGGCTTAGCGGTAAAGAATCTGCCTGCAATGCAGGAGCTGCAGTAGATGCAGGTTTAATCTCTGAATCAGGAAGATCACCTGAAGGAGGGCATGGCAACCCACTCCAGTATTCTTGCCTGGAGAATCCGCATGGACAGAGGAGCCTGGCAAGCTACAGTTCATGGGGTACCAAAGAGTTGGACATGACTGAGCAAAAACACATACCTAGCATGTTTTTTGGTATACAACTTAATAGCTTTCATCTTATAATTAGGATGTAT
Organism: Bubalus bubalis; assembly: GCF_019923935.1. Classification (NCBI taxonomy): domain Eukaryota; kingdom Metazoa; phylum Chordata; class Mammalia; order Artiodactyla; family Bovidae; genus Bubalus; species Bubalus bubalis. The sequence goes on along the minus strand of NC_059179.1, from coordinate 3,018,444 downwards.
CAGAAACTATCCTAAAAGTTATATGCAGTGTATAATTTAATACTGTGAGGTAAGAATTTTTACATAGTAAAAAACTGAGGCAACTTAATAAGTACTCAAAATCCAAAACTAATGAGTGGCTTTAAACTTAAGATTGGTACAGTATCAATAATTTTAAATACTAAATAATACTGAGCCTTATATCACTAATTGCTAGATTGTTACACTCAATTAACAATGTGTTGATCAAAAACCTGCTTAAAAGTTGATATTTAAGTTAATTGCTATTTCAGGTCAGATCATAAGGGAAATTTAGACCTTCATATCAGAACATTTTCTTGTTAAAAGCAGAATATTGGGCTAGAATGAGTGACAGGTTTGACTTAGAATATATATTGTCTTTATTAAAATTTGAACTTAAGTTTCAACAAATAAAACATATTCACCCTCATATTGTCATCAATAAGAAGACATAGTAAGTAGTGAAAACTAAGTCATAATTTACTGTTTAGCACAAACAAGAGACCTTCAGCAAGACCATCATTTTCCTGAAAACTGACTGTCAATACTCACTGAGAAGTCATAATGAATAATTTGACTGTTTAATGCAGTGGGAGAACAGTTGGTGGTAAACTCTGAAACAGGAAATAGGTATATATTATCTTCTTCCTTTTACAGTTCTCATCCACTTAACTATTTCTGAGAAATAAGAGATCAGAGCAGAATATACCCACAGACAAAAGAAATCAATTCAAAAATGCAGTGAAGCAAATAGAAAGAAAGCAAAACAATTGATAGGAACTAAAGCAGACTGTTTTGGTCTCCAGGACCAAAGTAATCAAAAAGAAAATAGCTCAGCTGAGAACAGGGACCCCACAAGAGACTGAGCCAGAACTGCCTTTAGTGTTTGAGTGTCTCATGTGGAGGTATGGGTCAACAGCGGTCTTCCACAGGGACAGGGGCTTTGGATACAGCAGACCTGGGAGGCACAGCATGTGGCATAAGTCTTCTTGGAGGAGGTCACCATTAACCCCACCAGGGAGCCACTGAGCAGAAGACCCAAAAACTGGAGAACAATTATAACAAAGAAGTTCTCACACTATTACGAAAGTTCTAGGACCCACAAGAGAATTCCTAACCTCGGGATCTGGCAAAGGGAATGAGAACCCTTAGGGAATTTGACTCTGGAGGCCAGTCGGATTTGATTACAGGACATCCACAGGACTAGGGAAACCGACTATTGGAGGGCACAAACAAAACCTTGTGCATACCCAGACCCAAGAGAATGGAGCAGTGATCCCCACAAGAGATTGATCCAGACTTGCCTGTGAGTGTCCAGGAATCTCTCGCAGAGGTGTGGCTGACAGTGCTTACCATGGGGTCAGGGGCACTGAATACACCTGTGCTGGCATTACCACCATCACCCCTACTATAGTTTGGCCTCAGGACAAACAACAAGGAGGGAACACTCCCACCCATCAACAGAAAATTGGATTAAAGATTTACTGAACTTTGTCTTGCAAATCAGAACAAGACCCAGATTCACCCACAGCAAGTCCCTCCTACCAGGAAGTTTTCACAAGCCTCTGGCTCTTATCCATCTGTTCAGTTCAGTTCAGTCACTCAGTCATGTCTGACTTTTGACCCCATGAACTGCAGCACGCCAGGCCTCCCTGACCATCACCAACTCCTGGAGCTTACTCAAACTCATGTCCTTTGAATTGGTGATGCCATCCAACCATCTCACCTCTGTTGACCCCTTCTCCTTCCACCTTCAATATCTCCCAGCATCAGAGTCTTTTCAAATGAGTCTGTTCTTCACATCAGGTAGCCAAAGTATTGGAGTTTCAGATTCACCATCAGTCCTTCCAATGAATATTCAAGACTGATTTCCTTTAGGATGGACTGGTTGGATGTCTTTGCAGTCCAAGGGACTCTCAAGAGTCTTCTCCAACACCACAGTTCAAAAGCATCAATTCTTCAGTGCTCAGATTTTTTTATAGTCCAACTCTCAAATCCATACATGACTACTAGTAAAACATAGTAGATGGACCTTTGTTGGTAAAAGTAATGGCTGCTTTTTAATATGCTGTCTAGGTTGGTCATAGCTTTTCCTCCAAGGAGCAACTGTCTTTTACTTTCATGGCTGCAGTCACCATCTGCAGGGATTTTTGAGCCCACAAAATAAAGTCTGTCACTGTTTCCACTGTTTCCCCATCTATTTGCCATGAAGTGATGGGACCAGATGCCATGATCTTAGTTTTCTGAACGTTGAGTTTTAAGCCAACTTTTTCACTCTCCACTTTCACTTTCATCAAGAGGCTCTTTAGTTCTTCTTCACTTTCTGCCATAAGGGTGGTGTCATCTGCATATCTGAGGTTATTGATATTTCTCCCAGAAATCTTGATTCCAGCTTGTGCTACATCCAGCCTGGCATTTCTCATGATGTACTCTGCATATAAATTAAAGAAGCAGGGTGACAATATAGAGCCTGGGTATACTCCTTTCTCAATTTGGAACCAGTCTGTTGTTCCATGTCCAGTTCTAAAAGTTGCTTCTTGACCTGCATACAGATTTCTCAAGAGGCAGGTCAGGTGATCTGGTATTCCCTTTTCTTTCAAGTTTTCCACAGTTTGTGGTAATCCACATAGTCAAAGGCTTTGGTGGAGTCAATAAAGCAGAAGTAGATGTTTTTTTCAGGAATTTTCTTATATTTCTGATGATCCAATGGATGCTAACAATTTGATCTCTGGCTCTTCTGCCTTTTCTATATCCAGCTTGAATATCTGGAAACTTATGGTTCACATACTATTGAAGCCTGGCTAGAATTTTGAGCATTGCTTTGCTAGCATGTGAGATGAGTGCAATTGCATGGTAGTTTGAACATTCTTTGGCATTGTCCTTCTTTGGGATTGGAATGAAAACTTTCCAGTCCCGTGGCTCCTGCTGATTTCCAAGTTTGATGGCATATTGAGTGCCACATTTACAGGGCATCATCTTTTAGGATTTGAAATAACTCAACTGGAATTCTATCACCACCACTGGCTTTGTTCCTAGTGATGTTTCCTAAGGCCCACTTGACTTCACATTCCAGGATGTCTGGCTCTAGGTGAGGGATCACACCATGATGGCTATCTGGGTCATAAAGATTTTTTTTTTTTTTTTGGTAGTTCTTCTGTGTATTCTTGCCACTTCTTTTAATATCTTCTGCTTCTGTGAGTTCCATATCATTTCTGTTCTTTATTGTGCCCAGTTTGCATGAAATTTTCCCTTGGTATCTCTAATTTTTTCAAAGAGATCTCTAGTCTTTCCCATTCTATTATTTTCTTCCATTTCTTTGCATTGATCACTTAAGAAAGCTTTCTTATCTCCCCTTGCTATACTTTGGAATTCTGCATTCAAATGGGTATACCTGTCCTTTTCTCCTTTGCCTTTCACTTCTCTTCTTTTCTCAGCTATTTGTAAGGCCTCTACAGACAACCATTTGGCCTTTTTGCATTTCTTTTTCTTTGGGATGGTCTTGATCACTGCCTCTTATACAATGTCTCAAACTTCTGTCCATAGTTCTTCAATCACTCTATCATATCTAGTCCCAGGACTCTATTTGTCACTTCCATTGCATAATCGTAAGGGATTTGATTTAGGTCATAGATTAATGGTCTAGTGGTTTTCCCTACTTTCTTCAATTTAAGTCTGAATTTGGCAATAAGGAGCTCATGATCTGAGCCACAATCAGCTCCCAGTCTTGATTTTGCTGACTGCGTAGAGCTTCTCCATCTTTGGTTGCAAAGAATATAATCAATCTGAAATCAATATTGACCATCTGGTGATGTCCATGTGTAGAGTTTTCTCTTGTGTTGTTGGAAGAGGGTGTTTGCTATGGCCAGTGAGCTCTCTTGGCAAAACTCTGTTATCCTTTGGCCTGCTTCGTTTTGTACTCCAAGGCCAAATTTGCCTGTTACTCCAGGTATCTCCTGACTTCCTACTTTTGCATTCTAGTCCCCTATAATGAAAAGAACATTCTTTTCAGTGTTAGTCCTAGAAGATATGGTAGATCTTGATAGAACCATTCAACTTCAGCTTCTTCAGCATTACTGTTCGTAGCATAAACTAGGATTACTGTGATATTGAATGGTTTGCCTTGGAAACAGAGATCATTCTGTCGTTTTTGAGATTGCATTTAAGTACTCAGACTCTCTTGTTGATTATGATGGCTACTCCATTTAGTCTAAGGGATTCTTGCCCACAGTAGTAGATATAATGGTCATCTGATTTAAATTCACCCATTCTAGTTCGTTTTAGTTCACTGATTCCTGAAATGTCGATGTCCACTCTTGCCATCTCCTTTTTCACCACTTCCAATTTGCCTTGATTCATGGACATAACATTCCAGGTTCCTATGCAATATTGCTCTTTACAGTATCAGACTTTACTTCTGTCACTAGTGATGTCTCCAACTGAGTGTTGTTTTTGCTTTGTCTCTGTCTCTTCATTCTTTCTGGAGTTATTTCAGCACTCATCTCCAGTATTATATTGGGCACCTACCGACCTGGGGAGATCACCTTTCAAAGTCCTGTCTTTTGCCTTTTCATGTTGTTCATGGAGTTCTCAAGGCAAGAATACTGAAGTAGTTTTCCATTTCCTTCTTCAGTGGACCACGTTTTGTCAGAACACTCCACCATCACCTGTCTGTCTTGGGTAGCCCTACACAGCATGGCTTGTAGTTTGATTGAGTTAAATGATGCTGTGGTCCATGTGATCAGTTTGGTTAGTTTTCTGTGATTGTGGTTTTCATTCTGTCTGCCCTCTGATATATAAGGATAAGAGGCTTATAGAAGTTTCCTGATGGGAAGGACTGACTGAGGGGGAAACTGGGTCCTCTTCTGACTGGTGGGGCCATGCTTAGTAAATCTTTATTCCAATTTTCTGTTTATGGCTGGGGCTGTGTTCCTTCCCTGTTGTTTGACCTGAAGCCAAACTATCATGGAAATAATGAAGATAATGGACCATCTTCAAAAGGTATTGTGCATGCGCTGCTGCACTCAGTGCCCTGAACCTGCAGCAGGCCACCCTTGACCCACACCTCTGCCAGAGACTCCTGGACACTCACAGACAAGTCTGAGCCAGTCTCTTGTGGGATTACTGCTCCTTTCTCCTGGGTCCTGTTGCACATAAGGTTCTATTTGTGCCCTTCAAGAGTCTGTTTCCCTAGTCCTGTGTACATTCTGGTGGCCCTATGGTGGGGTTAATGGCGACTTCTGACCCATACTTTCACAGGAGACACTCAAACACAGTTCTGGCTCAGACCTCTGTGAGGTCTCTGGGTCCTGGTACACACAAAGTTTGCTTGAACCCTCTAAGTGTCTCTGCCGGGTAAGGGGTTTGATTCTAAATGTGATTTTGCCCCTCCTACCATCTTTCTTGGGTTTCTCCTTTGCCCTTGGACGTGGAGTATCTATTTTTGGTGAGATCCAACAGTCTCCAGTTGACAGTTGTTCAGCAGTGAGTTATAGTTTTTGAGTTCTCGCAAAAGATGAGCACACGTCCTTCTACTCTGCCATCTAAGGGCAGAAAAAATGAAAACAACAAGCAGAGAAAACTAACCAAACTAATTACATGGATCACAGCCTTGTCTAACTCAGTGAAACTGTGAGCCACTCCAGGTAGGGCACCCAAGACAGACGGGTCACGGTGGGTAGTTCTGACAAAACGTGTTACATTAGAGAAGGGAATGGCAAGCCAATTCAGTGTTCTTGCCTTGAACAGTTTGAAAAGGCAAAAAGATATGACACTGAAAGATGAACTCCCCAGGTCGGTAGGTGCCTAATATGCTACTGGAGAAGAGTGGAGAAATAACTCCAGAAAGAATGAAAAGATGGAGCCAAAGCAAAAACAATTCCCAGTTGTGAATGTAACTGGTGATGTAAGTAAAGTCCAATGCTTTAAAGAACAATATTGCATAGGAACCTAGAATGTTAGGCCCATCAGTTCAGTTTAGTTGCTCAGTCGTGTCAGACTCTTTGCAACCCCATGGACTGCAGCATGACAGGCTTCCCTGTCTGTCACCAACTCCTGTAGCTTGCTCAAACTCATCACTATTGATTCGATGATGCCATCCAACATCTTATCCTCTGTCCTCCCATTCTCCTCCTGCCTTCAGTCTTTCCCAGCCTCAGGGTCTTTTCCAATGAGTCTGTTCTCTGCATCAGGTGAACAAAGTATTGGAGCTTCAGCGTCAGTCCTTCCAATGAATATTCAGGACTGAAAAGTTGGGAGGAAAATGGAAACAGTGAAAGACTGCATTTTCTTGGGATCGAAAATCACTGCAGATGGTGACTGCAGCCATGAAATTACAAGACACTCGCTCCTTGGAAGAAAGGCTATAACTAACCTAGACAGCATATTAAAAAGCAGAGACATTACTTTGCCAACAAAGGTTTGTATAATTAAAGCTATGGTTTTTCTAGTAGTCATGTATGGATGTGAGAGTTGGACCATAAAGAAAGCTGAGTCCTGAAGAATTGATGCTTTTGAACTGTGGTGTTGAAGAAGACTCTCAAGAGTCCCTTGAACTGCAAAGAGATCAAATCAATTAGATCCATGAATCAAGGTAAATTGGAAGTGGTCAAACAGGAAAGGACAAGGGTGAACATTGACATTTTAGGAATCAGTGAACTAAAATGGACCGGAATGGGCAAATTTAATTCAGATGACTATTATATCTACTACTGTGGGCAAGAATCCCTTAAAAGAAAAAGAGTCGCCCTCATAGTCAACAAAAGAGTCCAAAATGGCAATATCTGGGTGCAATCTCAAAAATAACAGAATGAACTCTGCTCATTTCCAAGGCAAACCATTCGAGGTCACAGTAATACTACTCTATACCCCAACCACTAATGCTGAAGAAGTTGAAGTTGAACGTTTTTATGATGACCTACAAGCCTTTTAGAACTAACACCAAAAATAGATGTTCTTTTCATCATAGGTAACTAGAATGCAAATGTAGGAAGCCAAGAGATATCTGGAATAACAGTCAAGTTTCGCCTTGGAGTACAAATTGAATTAGGGCAAAGGCTCATAGAGTTTTGCCAAGAGAAGGCATTGGTCATAGCAAACATCTGCATCCAACAATACAAGAGACAACTCCACACATGGTCAATAGGTAAATCATTTTATTTATTTATTTATTTATTTTTTGTAGCCAAAGATGGAGAAGCTTTATACAGTCAGCAAAAACAAGACTGGGACCTAACTGGGCTCAGTTCATGAACACCTTACTGCAAATTTGAGACTTATATTGAAGAAAACAGGGAAAACCATTAGACCACTCAAAATCAAATGTCCTAAATCAAATCCCTTTCAATTACACAGTGGAAATAACAAATACATTCAAGGGATTAGATCTGATAGACAGAGTGCCTGAAGAACAATGGACAGAGGTTCATGACATTGTGCAGGAGGCAGTGACCAAGACCATCTGAAAGAAAAAGAAATGCAAAAAGACAAAATGGTTGTCTGAGGAGGCCTTATAAATAGCTGAGAAAAGAAGAGAAGCAAAAGGCAACGAGAAAAGGAAATATATATCCATCTGAATGCAGAGTTCCAAAGAATAGAAAGAAGAGATAAAAAAAAAAGGCTTCCTCAATGATAAATGTAAAGAAATCAAGGGAAATAATAGACTGGGAAAGACTAGAGATCTCTTTAAGAAAACTAGAGATACCAAGGGAACATTTCATGCAAAGATGGGCACAATAAAAATTAGAAACGATGTGGACCTAACAGAAGCAGAAGATATTAAGAAGACGTGGCAAGAATACACAGAATAGCTATACAGAAAAGATCTTCATGACCCAGATAACTACGATAGTGTGATCACTCACCTACAGCCAGACATCCTGGAATGGGAAGTCAAGGGTGCCTTAGGAAGCATCACTATGAACAAAGCTAGAGGAGGTGATAAAATTCCAGTTTAGTTATTTCAAATCTTAAAAGATGATGCCTGGCAAATGCTGCATTCAATATGCCATTAGATTTGGAAAACTCAGCAGTGGCCACGGGATAGAAAAAAAGATCATTTTTCATTCCAGTCCCAAAGAAGGGCAATGCAAAAGAATGTTCAAACTACTGCACAATTGCACTCATCTCACATGCTAGCAAAGTAATGCTCAAAATTTTCCAAGCAAGGCTTCAACAGTACATGAACTGAGAATTTCCAGATATTCAAGCTGCATTTAGAAAAGGTAGAGGAACCAAAGGTCAAATTGTCAACATCCGTTGGATCATCAAAAAAGTAAGAGAGTTCCAGAAAAACACCTACTTCTACTTTATTAACTATGCCAAAACTTTTAAGTATGTGGATGGCAACAAACTCTGGACAATTCTTAAAGAGAAGGGAATACCTGACTTGCCTCCTGAGAAATCTGTATGCAGGTCAAGAAGGAACAGTTAGAACAGGACATGGAACAACAGACTGGTTTCAAATTGGGAAAGGAGTACGTCAAAGCTGTAGACTGTCACCTTGTTTATTTAGTTTATATGTAAAGTACATCATGTGAAATGCTGGGCTGGATGAAGCACAAGCTGGAATTAAGACTGCTGGGAGAAATATCAATAACGTCATATATGCAGATGACACCATCTTTATGGCAGAAAGTAAAGAAGAACTAAAGAGCCTCTTGATGAAAGTGAAAGAGGATGATGAAAAAGCTGGCTTAAAACTCAACATTCAAAAAAGGAAGATATAAGTATCCAGTCCTATCACTTCATAGCAAATAGATGAGGAAACAATGGAAACAGTGACAGACCTCACCTTCTTGGACTCCAAAATCACTGAAGACTCAGAATTAAAAGACTCTTAATCCTTGGAAGCAAAGCTATGATAAACCTAGTGAGCATATTAAGAAGCAGAGACATCACTTTGCTGAAAAAGGTCTGTCTATTCAAAGCTATGTTTTTTCCAGTAGTTATATAGGTATGTTAGAGTTGGACCATAAAGAAAGCTGAGAGCTGAAGATATGATGCTTTTGAACTGTGGTGCTGGAGAAGACTATTGAGAGCCCCTTGCACAGCAAGATGATCAAATCAGTCAGTAGTAATAGATATGAACCCTGAATATTCATTGCAAAGATTGATGCTGAAGCTAAAGCTCCAATACTTTGGCCACCTGATGGGAAGAACTGACTCATTGGGAAAGACCCTAATATTGGGAAAGATTGAGAGAGAGGAAAAGGGGGCAACAGAAGATGGGATGGTTGGATGACATCATTGACTCAATAGACATTAGTGTGAGCACTCTGGGAGATAGTGAAGTACAGGGAAGCCTGGCATGCTGCAGTCCATGTTGTCACAAAGAGTCACACATGACTGAGTAACTGAGCAAGAATAAAACAAGATTTAAGTATATGAAGAAAACAATTTATTCCTAAATCTCAAAATCTTAGAATATTGAACTCAAAGATAACTAAAACTAATCCATTACAGGCTCTTACGGTATCTCTCAGTCTTCTGGTCAAATGTTTTCTCACACTGACACCTTTATTAATGATTCTATTCCAAAAAATTATTTTTCTTTTATGGTTTGATGTAACTATCCATATAATGGAAATATGTCTCACGTGTTGTCCTAAAAATGAGAATTTTCTGCTAAACACTGGCCTGTACAAAATTTAAACTATTGAAAGTTTATGAATAGACCTGGAGATTTGGAGAGAATGCCTAATTATCTGCCTTAACTCTGAACAACTGCAGTAAAAGTAGACTTGCATGACAATTCTCTATATTGCAGAGATCCCTACTTTATTGGAGAAAATAGAGCAAGTTAAGGAGTTTATGATCGGAGCCACAGTCAGCTCCCAGTCTTGTTTTTGGTGACTGTATAGAGCTTCTCCATTTTTGGCTGCAAAGATTATATCAATCTGATTTTGGTGTTGACCATCTGGTGATGTCCATGTGTAGAGTCCTCTCTTTGTTGTTGGAAGAGGGTGTTTGCTATGACCAGTGCGTTCTCTTGGCAAAACTCTAATTAGTCTTTTCCCTGCTTCATCCCATATTCCAAGGCCAAATTTGCCTGTTACTCTAGGTGTTTCTTGACTTCCTACTTTTGCATTGCAATCCCCTATAATGAAAAGGACATCTTTTTTTTGGTGTTAGTTCTCAAAGGTCTTGTAGGTCTTCATAGAACCGTTCAACTTCAGCTTCTTCAGCACTACTGGTTGGGGCATAGACTTGGATTACTGTGATATTGAATGGTTTGCCTTGGAAATCAACAGAGATCATTCTGTCATTTTTGAGATTGCATCCAAGTATTGCATCTCAGACTCTTTTGTTGACCATGATGGCTACTCCATGTCTTCTAAGGGATTCCTGCCCGCAGTAGTAGATATAATGGTCATCTGAGATAAATTCACCCATTCTGGTCTATTTTAGTTCTCTGATTCCTAGAATGTTGATGTTCAATCTTGCCATGTCCTGTTTGACCACTTCCAATTGGCCTTGATTCATGGACCTAACATTCTAGGTTCCTACTCAATACTGGTCTTTACCGCATTGGACCTTGCTTCTATCACCAGTCACATGCACAAGTGGGTATTGGTTTTGCTTTGGCTCCATCCCTTCATTCTTTCTAGACTTATTTCTTCAGTGATCTCCAGTAGCATATTGGGCACCTACTGACCTGGGGAGTTCCTCTTTCAGTATCCTATCATTTTGCCTTTTCATACTGTTCATGGGGTTCTCAAGGCAAGAATACTGAGGTGGTTTGCCATTCCCTTCTCCAGTGGACCACATTCTGTTGGACTTCTCCACCATGACCCGCCCCTCTTGGGTGGCCCCATATGGCATGGCTTAGTTTCATTGAGTTAGACAAGGCTGTGGTCTGTGTGATTAGAATGAGTAGTTTTCTGTGATTATGGTTTCAGTGTGTCTGCCCTCTGATGCCCTCTCTTAACACCTATCATCTTACTTGGGTTTCTCTTACCATGGACGTTGGCTATCTCCTCATCGCCACCCCTCCTGACCTTGAATGTAGAGTAGCTCCTCTTGGCCCTCCTGTGCCTGCATAGCCACTGCTCCTTGGACGTGGGGTTGCTCTTCCCGGCCACCACCCATGACCTTGGGCATGGGGTAGCTCCACCCAGCCGCTGCCTCTGGCCTCAGGCAGCGGGAAGCTCCTCCTGGCCACCGCCCCTGACCTCAGATGTGGGGTTGCTGCTTTCAGCCATTCCTGTGTTGCTGCAGCCTGGTACTCCCAAGCACCACCCCTGACCTCAGACATGGGGTAGCTCCCAGACATAAATTGAAGAAAGTAGGGAAAACCAGTAGACCATTCAGGTATGGCCTAAATCAAATCCCTTATGATTATACAGTGGAAGTGAGAAATAGATTTAAGGAACTATATCTGATAGATAGAGTGCCTGAAGAACTATGGATGGAGGTCCGTGACATTGTACAGGAGACAGGGATCAAGACCATCCCCATGGAAAAGAAATGCAAGAAAGAAAAATGGCTGTCTGGGGAAGTTTTACAAATAGCTGTGAAAAGAAGGGAAGTGAAAAGCAAAGGAGAAAAGGAAAGATATAAGCATCTGAATGCAGAGTTCCAAAGAATAGCAAGAAGAGTTAAGAAAGCCTTCCTCAGTGATCAATGCATAGAAATAGAGGGAAAAAAAGAAAATGGGAAAGACTAGAGATCTCTTCAAGAAAATTAGAAATACCAAGGGAACATTTCATGCAAAAATGAGCTAGATAAAGGACAGAAATGGTATGGACCTAACAGAAGCAGAAGATATTAAGAAGAGGTGGCAAGAATACACAGAACTGTACAAAAAAGATCTTCATGACCCAGATAATCAAGACAGTGTGATCACTCACCTAAAGCCAGATATCCTGGAATGTGAAGTCAAGTGGGCCTTAGAAAGCATCATTACAAACAAAGTTAGTGGAGGTGATGGAATTCCAGTTGAGCTATTTCAAATCCTGAAAGATGATGTTGTGAAAGTGCTGCACTCAATATGCCAGCACATTTAGAAAGCTCTCCAGTGGCCACAGGACTGGAAAAGATCCGTTTTCATTCCAATCCCAAAGAAAGGCAATGGCAAAGAATGTTCAAACTACTGCACAATGGCACTCATCTCACACACTAGTAAAGTAATGCTCAAAATTTTCCAAGCCAGGCTTCAGCAATATGTGAATCATGAACTTCCAGATGTTCAAGCTGGTTTTAGAAAAGGCAGAGGAACCAGAGATCAAATTGCCAACATCCGCTGGATCATCGAAAAAGCAAGAAAGTTCCAGAAAAACATCTATTTCTGCTTTATTGACTATGCCAAAGCATTTAACTGTGTGGATCACCATAAACTGTGGAAAATTCTGAAAGAGATGGGAATACCAGACCACCTGACCTGCCTCTTGAGAAACCTATATGCAGGTCAGGAAGCAACAGTTAGAACTGGACATGGAACAACTGACTGGTGCAAAGTAGGAAAAGGAGTACGTCAAGTCTGTGTATTGTCACCCTGCTTATTTAACTTATATGCAGAGTACATCATGAGAAATGCTGGGCTGGAAGAAGCACAAGCTGGAATCAAGATTGCCGGAGAAATATCAATAAATTCAGATATGCAGATGACACCACCCTTATGACACAAAGTGAAGAGGATCTAAAAAGCCTCTTGATGAAAATGAAAGAGGAGAGTGAAATAATTGGCTTAAAGTTCAACATTGAGAAACACAAGATCATGGCATCTGGTCCCATCACTTCATGGGAAATAGATGGGGAAACAGTGGAAACAGTGTCAGACTTTATTTTGCGGGGCTCCAAAATCACTGCAGATGGTGACTGCAGCCATGAAATTAAAAGTCACTTATTCCTTGGAAGGAAAGTTATGGCCAACCTAGATAGCATATTCAAAAGCAGAGCCATTACTTTGCCAACAAAGGTCCGTCTAGTCAAAGGTATGGTTTTTCCAGTGGTCATGTATGGATGTGAGAGTTGGACTGTGAAGAGAGCTGAGGGCCAAAGAATTGATGCTTTTTAACTATGGTGTTGCAGAAGACTCTTGAGAGTCCCTTGGATGGCAAGGAGATCCAACCAGTCCATTCTAAAGGAGATCAGTCCTGGATGTTCTTTGGAAGGAATGATGCTAAAGCTGAAACTCCAGTACTTTGGCCTCTTCATGTAAAGAGTTGACACTTTGGAAAAGACTCTGATGCTGGGATGGATTGGGGGCAGGAGGATGCCAGAGTCCAACTGCAGCAGCCACGGAATCAGCCGGAAGGGGTGAGTGGTGTCAGCAGATAATGTACCCTCTGACTCAAAGTACGGGACTACATGTTTATTTCAGGCTTCAGGTTTTCTTTTATACTTTGACAAAAGCATTAGGTTTTTAGTCCCCCCACCCCCACCCAGATTTATTCTCTCCAGAAATCATTGTTGCCCTACGAATAGAGTTCCTGCTTCAGCGATTCTCTCAGAATCAGCTTTACTATTCTCTACTTCCTCTTATGTGTCCTACACTTAACTTGTGATTACATTGTAACTCATGCTACATTACTCAGTTCATTTCTTATTTTTCTAAATCCTGTTTGCCCCTGGCATCTTAAGATCACTATCTCCTAAAAAGGCTTCTAGCTATTAATATCTCTACAATTCCTAATCTCTATAAGCTATAGTAAAATATGCTAACACTACAACATCTATTAAACTTTTAGCTTCTAACTATTCTTAATTACTCCTAAATCCTAAACTCAGAAAACTTCTTTTGCCATAAACATTTCCCTCACAAACAGGTCTCAGATAACAATCCTTCCCATGGCCTTAAGCTGCAGCCTACGTGGTCATCGTGGAACATTCTTTGTAAAGACCCTTGAACAAATGTCAATGGTTACTTTATAGATTATTTTCTGGGCACAATTGCAGAAGGCTTTGTGCTTTCTCATGCTTCTCTCAAGAACAATAAGCATTTTAACATTCTTCCCAGCCAACTAAACCAAAGAAAGGAAAGAACAAGTCAGAATCACAAGACCTAACTCCTTCATCTCGGGACCGTGCCTGTGGGATGAAGAGAGGGGGTTGGTTGAGGCTGTGCCTCCATTTTGTCAGTAATGCCTAATGCGGCTCCTGACATCTCCCCCTTTTTTTATTTTTTAGAGCATAACTATGAAACTCAGTAGATAAAGCAGAAACACTTCAATTGAGTATTCTGAAAAGTCACGGGGCTAATACACAAATCAGAACCAACAGGCATAACCACATGGCCGCATTAATCATTATTGTAGAAAAGGATCCATGGGAAAGATACCCCTCCAGATTTTTAAAAAGGGAATTAGAAAGCTGCCGGGGACCAGCCCCGGCTGATCCAGGGTATTCGAAGGAGAGACGGCTAGGCGAGGGTCAGGGAATAACTGCTTAATTACACTTTAATTAAGGATACAAAGAGTAATAGAATAAGGATAGCTCAGTGAGGAAATTCAGTGGAGAAAAGCGGCTGAAATAAGGATAGCTCAGTAGGAAAATTCAGTGGAGAAAAGAAGCTGAGTGGCTTGGTTTACGCAGAAAATCAATATAACCCGTGACACCAGGTTAGCTCTGACCACGGAGGCCGCAGGCGCCCTCTCGAATAGCGGAAGGTGCCCCACCTTAGACACCTTCTCGAGTGGGTCTTAGAAGCCCAGGCAAATAAATGGTCGCAGAGGACATCCGCGCTCCAGATGGACGCTCAGCTGGAATTTGGGAGAGATAGTGACATGGGGAGACCAAGTTTCAGTGAACAAGGCCCGCACTTTATTTTCCAAAGTAGTTTTTATACCTTAAGGTATGCATAGAGGATAATGGGGGAAGGGGTAGAGTCATGCAGCAAGCCAGGCTTTCTTCCTGCAAACTTATCATATGCAAAAGTTCAGGTGATTGACATCATCTTCTGGCCCGGAGGCCTGTTAACATTTTAAGAAACTTATCTTTCTCTAAAGGTGATTATTCCAAAGTCAGGCGCCAGCCTTCCAAAAAGCATTGGACAAAGCGGCATTTTACATTTCTATACACCCATTATATCAATCAATACACTGCCAAGGACACAGTAGGTAAGGAGTATGGAGACTTAGCAGCAAACATTGGCCCAACAAGTGAAAAACCCTTCACCAATACATTTTCTAATCAATCTTTTAACTACTCAAAGGAATCTGTGTTTAGGCAGTTTAGAACATCTCCTGCCTCTCACAGTTGGGAGGCTCTGAACAATCACACGTGGCCGGAAAAACCTATTCAGGCAGGCTAGAGGATTTCCAAAGGAGTTTGTAGGTTAAACACTGTCACACCCAGGAATTATTAACTGGAGCTGTAAGCTAACTCTTTTTCCAGAGGGAGGTAGTGGGAGACAGCCCCCCGTAAAGTCAGAGGTGTAGGTGAAAGCACAAAGCAGAAAGCAGGCAGACTCTGGTTTTGGGGGTAGATGCTCGAGAATTTCCAGGGGGACTCCTGAGGCTCGATCCCGCCTTTGCGTATGCCGAGCCTCCTTCCTCATGACCTTTGTCATGGGCGGAGTGCTCACGCTGGCTCCCGGAAGTGATAGAATTCCAGTTGAGCTATTACAGATCCTCACTCAATATGCAATATGCCGGCTCCCAGCAGAAAGCCATTGAGAGGAAAAGTCAGACTCCGCCTGCTTCATACTCTGAATATCTTGATGTAACTTAGAAATATAATACTAAAATCTGAATGATTCCAGACGCCTAAAATATGATTCCTAATACGTCCCAAAGACTGTATGGAATCATTCACTTGGAGGTGGATAACGCACATCCATTTAAATTCAGCGTGGCACCTTAAAGACAACTTGATTTTTAAATATATAATCTCTTGCCCTATAAGCAGGACTGCTTCTTCTAAAGCATTGGCCTTATATTCTATTTTCCTATCTATAATTTCCTGTGTAGTAAGAGCTATGGAGACATTTTTGGACAGCTGATCAACAAAGGAGGCAGCATGCACTTCTTTTGACAGTGCAACAGCAGAAACCATAACTGAAGCAATTATGGCAATCAAGGCAGTTATTCCCACAATCAGAGCTGCAATGAATCTCTTAGGTTGAGAAATTAAGCCATTAAATTCATACAAAACTTTCAATGCATAATCATCAAACCATTGTCCCTCTAATTTTACAGGAACCATCAAATATGGTGGTTGCTTTACAATCATCACAGCCTTATAATTAGTATAATCATTCCCATCAACACAATTTGATATAAAACAATTCACACATTCGACATTATAAACAGTTTCTCCTTAAAAAACTCCCAAATCATTCCGATTTCTGGCCAACAAAAAGGCATAGGGAGAATGTATGCAGACCCGTACAATATATCTTTGTTCATTTAAAGGTCTATGTAAAGTCACAGGTGCCATAGCAGCCAATGCTCTCCATAATTCAGGCTGCATGGGACCTGTCCATTGAAACTCACTAAAGGAGGAACCCATCCATTAACATGCCACCTAGTAATTGCTAAAGGATAAGGGATGAATGAATCATTCCATAGGGAGCTATAAGGTTCTTCAAAAATCAAGTTCAATCATTGATCTGAAAGATAGGGGCACCCCCATTTGGTCAGAAAATGTCTGGTGGCAACAATGGGAATAAATAACTTTATGGCGTACATGCATTCTCTCCAATGAGGAAAGCCAGAAATTCTGCTATGCTTTCCCAGGCCTGTAGTCCTTGTTCATCAGAATCCAGAGGCGGGAGTGCACAGCTCAGAAAGTCCTTTAAATGAGGGGCTGCCTGTTTTATGGCACCGTATAGTTTTTCTTGTGCCCCTGGCATCAGCAGCTGTAAGGACCAAAAGTCTCTCTTGCCATTGCTTCTCGGAGGATCAGTAAGCATGCCTTTCAAGGAAGTGCTAACACATCCATTCAAAACCAGAGCTGATCCTTGTAAGGAGGAAGGTATGGCAAAGCAAATAGGTGGATAAACGAACACACCTGAGAAATTGAAGGGAACACTGACCACTGCTTTAGCATTATTAGGATAGATGGAAGCCCCGCCCAAAAGATGAGTATCATTAACAAAGACACAAATGGGCTCATTCATCCAATCAACAGACTGGAAAAAAGGTAGATCAGGCAAATAGGCCCAATTTCTGCGCTGAACCTTTTCTGCGCTGGAAGGCCTTGGCTGATAAGCCAGCACAACAAGCATAGCCACAAACATTCCCATAGGAGTGGTCTCATGTCTCCCCCTTTCTATTAATTCTTCAGCCTGCTGAGCGAGATGTTTCAGCTGGCCCCCTATTGGCACCCTGCTGGAAGTAGTTGTTTGAGTACTATGATGGCAATGAGATGGAGCAGAATACGGTTGGACTCGATCAGCATGTCTCTCCTGAAGTGCCAGGTGCCTGAAGCGATGTACTAGCGGTGAAGCCTCAGGTGAAGGATCACTCGCCCTTTGGCTTCTCCTTGGCTCCCTCAGGTCCGGACTTGACGAGCTTCTGATCTCCCCATCTTTCCTTGGTCCCGGACTCCAGGACTCCGGGGATCTCAGTGACCTCAGGGGTCTTCGTGATCTTAGAGATCTCATGGGATTGGACATGTTGAATCAGTCTGTCAGGAATCCAAACAGGAGAAGTGGAATCCTGTGGAAACACACAAGCATACCCTCTCCTGCAAGTTAACAGCACATCTGGCCCTTTCCACTCTCCGGAAAGGAGGTCCTTCCACTTGACCAGGGGCCAAGTCATAGCCCCTTCAGGAATCCAGTGTCTTGTCATTGCAGTCTGCCCCTGTGTGTCCACATTTAAATGATTAATTACAAACAAAGCATGGTGTAGAACATGATGCGGAGAGGAATACTTAAATTCTCCCTGCCTTAATTTAGCTATCTGATTTTTTAAAGTCTGGTGCGCCCTTTCCACTATGGCTTGGCCTTAGGGATAATAAGGTATTCCTGTTGAATGCACTATAGAAAATTGTTGACAAAATCTCTTAAAAGCTGCAGAAGTATAAGCTGAGGCATTATCTGTTTTTATCTGTTCAGGGAGTCCTATTTGGGAAAAGCATTGAAACAAGTGTTGAATTGCATCTTTTGCTGCTTCACCTGATCTAGCAGAGGCTGTAATAACATGAGAAAAGGTATCCACAGTAACATGTACAAAGGAAAGTTTTCCAAAGCCTGGGGTATGAGTGATGTCCATTTGCCAGACAGCATTAGGCCTAAGGCCTCGGGGATTTACTCCTAACAGTTTAGATGGATTAATTGTTGGGCAATTTGGACATAACCTAACTATTTGTCTAGCTGCCTCCCTAGGGATATGACATTCATACCTTTAACCAGTTGCATTTTGACGGTGAATTTTGTGAGAATTTTTGACCTTGTCAATCTTTTCATGTAAGTTTAAAGCAATTACTTTAGTTAATGCATCTGCCAAAGCATTTCCTTCATGTAAAGGGCCGGGCAAGCCAGAATGGGCTCTAATATGTCCCACAAAATATTTCTTATCTCTATGCTTAATCTCCTTCTGTAAATCAAATAAGAAGGAAAAGATGGTAGTCTTATTCTCCAGAATATTAGCAGTCTCAATATGAGGAAACAACCCTACAATATATCGGGAGTCAGTTAAAAGATTGAAGGTACTGTCTCTCAAATGTTGAAAAGCCCAAATAACTGCTCTTAACTCATCTCTCTGGGCAGATATCTGTTCAGTTACCTGAACATGGGATTTCCCATTAATAATTGTGACTGCTTTACACAGAGGAACCATCAGTGAAAACTAAAACTGCCCCTTCCAAAGGTTGAATAGAAAATTTCCTTGGAAAAATCACAGAATGTGTTTTCAAAAAATGCAAAAGTGGGTTTGAGGGCAAATGAAACAAAATTTGACCCCTGAAATCTATCAGGGAAACTTGCCAATCATCACTATTTTGTAAAAGAAATTGCAGTTGATCATTATTAAATGGAATCACTATATTTGCTACTTCCTTTCCAAAAAGTTCCACACTTCTTTTTCTACCTTTTATAGTTAATTGTGCCATCAAGCTGGGATAAGACAAAACTATTTTTCTTGGGGTCACTGGTAGATGGAGCCATTCCAATGGGCCTTCTTGCCACAAGCACCCTGTAGGTGTATGTTCTGTGGTGAGAATAATTAAATCCCATCCTCTGGTAATATTAATCCTAATTAACTGATCATTCGGAGAAGGCAATGGTACCCCACTCCAGTAGTTTTGCCTGGCAAATCCCATGGACCGAGGAGCCTGGTAGGCTGCAGTCCATTGGGTTGCTAAGAGTCGGACACGACTGAGCAACTTCACTTTCACTTTTCACTTTCATGCATTGGAGAAGGAAATGGCAACCCACTCCAGTGTTCTTGCCTGGAGAATCCCAGGGACGGCAGAGCCTGGTGGGCTACCGTCTATGGGGTTGCACAGAGTCGGACACGACTGAAGCGACTTAGAAGTAGCAACCGATCATTCAAAGCCTCATCCACTTTAACAAGAGCCGACTCCACCTCACTAGTCAATATTCTCTTAGAACTGGGATCACGATCGCCTTTTACGCAATCAATAAGAGGCTTTAAATCTGCAGTAGTCAGTTTTAAATGTGGGTGTATCCACTTAATATCTCGTAATTATTTCTGGAAATCATTTAAAGTTAGTAAATGATCTCTCTGCAGCTGCAAAGGGACATGACTCACAGTATGGGTATTTAACACCCTCCCTAAATAAGAAAAAGGAGGATTTACTTGTATCTTATCTGGAGCTATCTTCAAACCCCAGTTTTCCAAGGCCTCAATCAATTCAGATAAGATTTGTTGCAACAAGGCTCTATCCTTATGGGCAGCCAAAATATCATGCATGTAATGTATCAAATATAGATCTTTATACTTTCCTCTAACATTCTGCACAGCTTGATCCACAAATTTCTGACACAAGGTGGGGCTATTTTTCATTCCCTGAGGCAAAACCTTCCATTGAAACCTTCTATAGGGCTGTTTAAAATTAGCTGAAGGGAGACTGAAAGCAAACTGTTTCCAATCCTGAACAGCCAGGGGGATGGTGATGAAACAATCCTGTAGATCTATAACTATCACATTATATTGAAAGGGCACAGCTACTGGGGAAGAGAGACCCGGCTGAAGGGCCCCCATGTCTTCCATAGTTGCCTTTATAGCTCTTAAATCTTGTAACAATCTCCATTTTCCTTATTTCTTCTTAATGACAAAAATAGGAGTATTCCAAGGGCTATTAGAAGGCTCTATATGGCCGGCTGCCTGTTGTCCCATAATTAAATCCTCAGCTGCGTGCAGCTTTTCAGCTGTTAAGGGCCATTGCTCAGCCCATACCAGATCATCAGATTTCCAGGTAATAGGGTCGACAGCAAGAGCAACAGCCCCTAGGATAAATTTGAATATCCTAAACCTCCTCTATTCTTGTTAGGAACCGTTTCTAATGGAGAAGCAATTCCCTGCTGATTTTTACCAAGCCCCTTGTCAGGATTATACCTCATTTGCAGCATTTGGTTAGTAACCTTTTCATCTGGGCTGTATAAAAGCATTCCCATCCGAGATAACAATCTATCTCCCATAAAGAAAAAGGTAGTGAAGGAAACACATATGGATAAAAGGTGCCTTGTGCCCCCTACTCATCTGACCATGTCAAAATTTGTGAGCTCTTATCAACCGAGGGAACTGACCTTATTTCCACCAAGCCAGCATTGGTCAAATGTGTCACCCAGGATGAGGGCCAATCTTTTCCAGCAATGCAAGAGACATCTGCTCCAGTATCCAACAGCCCTGACATTCTATTTCCTTGAATTAAAAGATCTTTCAAAGGCCTGGAAGCTGTAATTTCCTGTACCCAAAAGACTAGATCACTAGATCTAAATCCTCTGGGGCCCCTAGCTTGAGAAGACAAGGTTCTTCTTGTCTGATAATAAGGTAAAAGCAAAAGCTGTGTTATTCTTTGACCTTTATTAATTTGCACAGTTTTGGCAGGCAGTGAGATCAAAACTTTAATTTCCCCAGTATAATCAGAATCTACTACACCAGACACCACCAAAATTCCTTGAAGGGAAAGCGAGCTACGCCCCAGCACAAGTCCTATAATGCCTTCAGGTAGGGGGCCAGCCATGCCCATTGGAATCGGAGTAATCGGTACATCAGGGCTTAATATTATTGCGGTGGTGGAACTCAGGTCCAGTCCTGTGCTACCTGGGGTTGCTCGGAGGAGTTCTGAGATCGAACAAAGGGAATAAAGGGATTCAACGTGATTGCCCCTATTATTGTCTGGGTCCAGGGCTGCCCCTGCTGCCCATTTCCCTGAAACTGGGAAAAATTACTTCCTTGTACTTGGGGGGTTAGTGTAGTCCCATCCTTATGGAATTTAGATCTACAGTCTTTGGCCCAAAGGTACCCCTTCTGGCATCGGGGGCAAGGTGTCTTTGGAGGGTTAGTTTTAGTCTGTATTGGCACGGCTTGTTGTCCCTGCTTGGCAGGACATTGCCGGCAAAAATGCCCCATTTGGCCACAAGAGAAACAGTTTTTATTTGTAGAATCATTTCCATTAGGATTAATCTTTTTTCTCATTCCCTGAATAACTTGGGCAGCAGTTTCTCCCCTCAAAGCTGTGGCTAAGGCAATCCCCTGCATAAAGGAAGTTCCTACTTCCTGGCAGGTCTGTATGTACCTAAGTCCAAAGACTTCCTTTACTTCTAACAGGTCTAAGCAATGCCTGACAGGTAGAATTGGCATTCTCATAAGCCAATTGTTTAAGAACTATCTCTGCTGGCTCAGTACTCTTAATAGTTCTTTCTACAGCAGTTTTCAATCTGGCCACAAAGTCTTCATATCTCTCATCAGGTCCCTGTTTGATATTCCATGCCAAGATAACTTTCCATTTGAAGGGGGCAAAAATTTCCATGCCATAATCCGATTAAGTGCTTCTTTAGACAACCTTGCTTAGGCTATGTTGATTCATATTCTCTGTCTCCTTTTAATGCCGCAGATCACACTGTCCTTAGCTGTGCATCATTAGAGGTTTTGGTTTCTGCTGACTGTAGTCTAGCCAACTTACCATACTCTGCCAACCTCAGGAGGAACTCTCTTCCAGGAAGGCAAGCCTTTGTCACCGTTCTCCAATCATATGGTGTCATCCACCTTCCAGCCAAGGCATCTAGCAGGGTGAGTGTATAGGGGGAGGTAGACCCATAATCTGGAGAAGGCAATGGCACCCCACTCCAGTATTCTTGCCTGGAAAATCCCATGGATGGAGGAGCCTGGTAGGCTGCAGTCCACGGGGTCGCGAAGAGTCCGACACTACTGAGCGACTTCACTTTCACTTTTAACTTTTCATGCATTGGAGAAGGAAATGGCAACCCACTCCAATGTTCTTGCCTGGAGAATCCCAGGGACGGCAGAGCCTGGTGGGCTGCCGTCTATGGGGTCGCACAGAGTCAGATACGACTGAAGTGACTTAGCAGCAGTAGCAGCAGACCCATAATCATGACAAGCTTGTTTAAGCTCTTTCAGTAGCTTATATGGGACCAGTTCCCATTTTCCCTCTTCCTCGCTTCCC
Source organism: Bubalus bubalis (assembly GCF_019923935.1). Lineage (NCBI taxonomy): Eukaryota > Metazoa > Chordata > Mammalia > Artiodactyla > Bovidae > Bubalus > Bubalus bubalis. The sequence continues at coordinate 2,995,911 of NC_059179.1, read as the reverse complement.
CCTTCTGTTTTGGTAATTCCAAGTCCCCCTGTTGTTCTGCTTCTCTTCTAGCCTGGGTGAGGCCCCCCTGAGGAGGTTTTCTCTGAGGAGCATGCTCTGCATATTGTGTATGCATCTGCTTCAAAAGCTCCTTTGTTTCAGAAAACTCTTTATTTTCCTCAGCCTCAAGCAATGCTCTGGGAGGTTTGGGGGGCAAAGTGGGGAACTCCTGGGCCCTGGGAGGCACAAATGGAGGCAGCAGTGATCGCCTTAAATTGGAAAGTGATGGATAAATTTCTAAAGGTTTGCATATAGGAGGCGGGGCTTCGCTAGGGCGCCCAACCACAGTGTCCTGCAAGTCCTCCCTCTCCTCCAGAGGTAGAGCACAGTCTCCCTCCTGTTTTTGTCAATGGCAGAAAACATGATCTGCTCAGAAGGCCGAGACCCACCATCCACCGCTGTAGCCTCTCCCATAGGCTGTCTGACAGCTTCATGCCGAGGGTCCAGGACATCCCTGATCATATTCCACAGAGCAAAAGCATCCATAGGAAACTTTTCTGGCCCATGCAAAGTATAAAACAAATGTAACTGGTCTCCAACCTTAGTCCAGGTTTCTAGATTTACGGTGCCCTCCTCAGGAAACCATGGGCATTGCTCTTGGACAAAAATTAGAAATTTAGAAAGTCTTCCTGTGCTTACCCTAATACCTCTATGGGCTAGCATGTGAAGTAATATTTCAATAAACATTTGTCTATTCTTGGACACAGAGAGACCCATTTTCCTAGAGAATATTCTTAATCCTTCTGTACCCTCCTCACCCTGCCTAAACTGCAGAGGTACAATCCTAACCACTCTGCATTGCAGTCAAGAAGTTACTTGCCCTTCGGATGCCCCATGTTGAGTGCTACTTGCCAGAGTCCAGCTCCAGCAGCCAAGGAATCAGCCTGAAGGGGTGAGCGGTGTCGGTGGATAATGATGTAGCCTCTGACTCAAGGTGCAGGGCTACATGTTTATTTCAAGCTTCAGGTTTTCTTTTATACTTTGACAAAAGCATTAGGTCAGAGGTTTGACATTTTCAGTTTTCGCCACCCAGATCTATTGTCTCCAGAAATCATTGTTGCCCTACATACAGAGCTCCTGCTTCAGCGATTCTCTCAGAATAGGCTTTACTATCTATTATCTACTTCCTCTTATGTGTCCTATACTTAGCTGGTGATTACATTGTAACTCATGCTACATTCCTCAGTTTATTTTTATCTTTCTAAATCCTGTTTGCCCCTAGCATCTTAAGATCACTATCTCCTAAAAAGGCTTCTAGCTATTCTTAATTATTCCTAAATCCTAAGCTCAGCACACTCCTTTTGCCATAAATATTTCCCTCAAAAACAGGTCTCAGATAACAGTCCTTCCCATGGCCTCAAGCTGCGGCTCATCCTGGGACATTCTTTGTAAAAATCCTTGAACAAATGTCAATGGTTACTTTATAGATTATTTTCTGGGCACAATTGCAGAAGGCTTGGTGCTTTCTCATGCTTCTCTCAAGAACAATAAGCACCTTAACATTCTTTCCAGCCAACTCAACCGAAGAAAGGAAAGAACAAGTCAGAATCACAAAACCTAACTCCTTCATCCCGGGACTGTGCCTGTGGGATGAAGAGAGGGAGTTGAGGCTGTGCCTCCATTTTGTCAGTAATGCCTAACACAGCTCCCAACAGTTTGACTCTCTGTGTTTGTTTCTATTTATTGTGTAAGATAGCTATTGCCCCCCACTCTCAAAAGATTGGCCTTGTATAGGAGATAAACCTCATTGTTTAATCTTATCCTGACTTGGTTGTCTCTTGAATTCTCTCTCCAGTTGTTTCTGACCTGGCCACCAACATCTGGCATTCAAGGAGTAGCCCCTGTATGAACTTTTCATGCCTGTCAATCGTCATGGAGCTACAGGGGCTAGAGCACTTGCCTACCACCTCTAGCTGAGGCACAAGCAGAATATTTAAAACAACCAAGACTTTTAATGTTTTAAGAAAATTTTCAAGCTGTTAAAATATTTTGTAACGAAATACAATATTGTGTTAGGTCAACTGGCCCATAGAAAGGTAATTAGAAAGTACCCTTTTATAGATAAGAATTCTTCTACTGTAGTAACCATATGACTATTTCAATATCTGAAAGTTAACTTGTAGAGTAGACTTAAGGAGAAGATTTTTAACTATATCCATTTTCATTTTATTGATGCAATAGAATTAAGGAAATAATTAACAATTGTTAATAAAATCCATAATTGGAAAAGTCAAAAAAAAACTGTTCTTCTTTTTGAATCAATTCTAAAGGCATTCAAGTTTATCTAAATTACTGGAAGAACAGTAGTAAAAACAGTTCTGTAATCCCCTTTTTCTATCCCTCCTTGGGGATCTGTCAGTCAGAGTTGGTTGCTCAAATGGGTCCAACTCTTTGCAACCCCATGGACCGTAGCCCTCCAGGCTCCTCTGTCCATGGAACTCTCCAGGCAAGAATACTGGAGTGGGTTGCCATTCCCTTCTCCAGGGGATCTTCCTGACTCAGGGATCAAACCTGGGTCTTTCGCAGTGCAGGCAGATTCTTTACCATTGAGCAACCAGGGAAGCTCTCTCTGGGGATGCCTCTCACAATAATTACTACTTTAAATAAATTAAAACCTTTCCCACACACCCCCTGTCTCCTACGTAAGACGAAAGTAGAATACAGGAAGTCAAAGAACTACAAAGCTACATTTTTATATGGACACACATTTTAAAAATTGTATTGAAAAATTTTAACCATGGCAACAAGGACTTTGTATTGAATATCAGTGAAATCTCCAGGTTTGTCAACCTGAAATGTCTCAAAAGTTCAACAAAAATAAAGACAGACAGACACAAGGAAAGACAGACCAAGAGAAAAACACCACCATTCTACAACTACAAAAAAAAAAAAAAAAAAAAAAAAGAAAGAAAAAAAGAAAAAAAATCCACCACTGAATGACTGAAATTAAATGTATTAATCATATTGCATTACTGCAGTAGGATAATATTACCTGGATAGAATCTTAGTAGTATCCTAGAAGGGTAACATCAGAGAAGTATATTCATAAAATTTCAGAGCCAGACTTTAGTGATTTTAAGGAAAGTGTTTCAAGAAAGAGAATTGGTTGAGATTGTGTAATTATAGCATAATAGCTTTGCATTAGTTGGCATAGTGAGCAAATGTTTTGAAGCAATTCTTGATAAGCAACCAATTAGTCCGGATAAGTAAGCTATTTCAGTGGGTTCACAGTCTTATCTTTCAGGAGCAAGTATTTTCTGAGAAAAGTAACAAAAGTGATTTTGCTTATTCTCAATATTATTTGACATATAAATAGGAAAGCATGTCCACTCTGAGTGTTGTCCAACATAAAGACAGGAAACTATGTTGACTTCAGTTTTCAAATTGCATAGTTATTAGGATTAAACTTTTATCTTAAGGTCAGATTTTTCATCCTACAAATTCTCATAATATTAACCATTTTCTGAGAGGAATAAATTGTTTCTATACATTATATATATTTATCGAATCCTAGGATAATTTTTATTTTTATTATTTCATTGTTTAGTTTTTTATGGTAAATTATTTATTGAAATTTCAGTCTATTAAAACATCCACCCAGTGTGAGCAAATAAACCAGGATGTAAGGAAGGTGCATGCTATGTTAAAAACATTTGGCCAACAAGCATGCTACTGCTGCTGCGGCTAAGTCGCTTCAGTCGTGTCCGACTCTGTGCGACCCCATAGATGGTAGCTCACCAGGCTCCTCTGTCCACAGGATTCTCCAGGCAAGAATACTGGAGTGGGTTGCCATTTCCCTCTCCAATGCATGCATGCATGCTAAGTCGCTTCAGTCGTGTCTGACTCTGTGCGACCCCATAGACGGCAGCCCAGGAGGCTCCTCTCTCCATGAGGTCCTCCAAGCAAGGATACTGGAGTGGGTTGTCATTTCCTTCTCGAAGAACAAGCACCAACTCAGCATTTTTTGCGGGGAAAAAAGTCATAAAATGTGATCAACTACTATATTCATGTAAAAAGAAAGAATAAGAATCACTTGCCGCACTTGATAGTTCACTGTTCATTAGATGTTATTTTCACATTTTATTTTTAGTCTGGAGAAGGAAGTTGAAAGTGAATTAGGTAAATAAATATCCATTCTCCAAACTTTGCCTTTCTCCAAGTAGTTAACTGAGTGCTCTGTGATTTTGATCAAACTATTCATGCTTTTGTTGTAATGCTCTCAGCAAAACATTCTTATATATACATGGCTTTATGAAAAAGGTTTTGCCTGATGCTTGGTAAATACTTGATGTTTATGATAGAGTAGTAATAGTAAGAATCTGCCTACAGTGCTGGAGAATTAAGAGACTCAGGTTCCATCCCTGAGTAGGGAAGATCCCTTGGAGGAGGGCATGGCAACCCACTCCAGAATTCTTGCCTGGAGAATCCCGTGGACAGAGGAGGTTGACTTGCTGCAGTCCACAGGGTCGCAAATAGTCAGGCATGACTGAAGCAACTTAGTATGCATGCATATGGACCCTGGACTTGATTTACTGAATCCAATTTTTCATAGTTGTCTTTGAGAATTCACTTTCATATGAAGCAATTTACTTTTTAAAATTATCACTGTAAGCAGAATATAGCAAGTTGTGAAATGATTTAATAAAAAAATATTGACTGATGAATTCAACTAATTAAATCAATTAGCTTTGTGTGAGAATGGTTATATCTCAGTCTATGATACTCATTAATCTAAAGAAATAATATATGCACTGAAGTACTTCAGCGACTTAGAAAAGACATCAGTGATTAGGGATGGATATTGCATATGATGCATATGATCAAATTGCCCACAAATATGCTAACAAGTGTATGGTATTTATTATTTGTTTAGGCTTCTCTGTGACCTGAGTTAAGTATCTCTCCAGCTCTCCATTTTGCTTTGTTGTCACTCCAGTCACGCCAATTAATTCTTTACTCCCAGCACCACCTGGGAAGCCCAAAACTTTTAGGCATACTTCTAAGTATGCTTAAAAATAAAAAAAGTATATAGAAGGAAAGTGACAAATTTGATTTAAAGCCCAATTTAGGTTTTTAATTCTAAAATAGAGACAGGTAGTGAGAGCCAATGTTTCAGAGGTAAGCCCAAGAGGAAAAAATTTAGAAACTGACTTAAGCCAATAAATAATTAGAAGGAATTATTAAATAGTATTATAGAAATGTGTGGCAGATTTTATGCAATTTAGCCCCCATTATATATAGTTTAAGCACTTCTCTGCTAGCTCAGCTGGTAAAGAATCTGTCTGCAATGTGGCAGGCCTGGGTTCAATCCCTGGGTTGGGAATATCCCCTGGAGAAGGGCATGGCAACCCACTTCAGTATTCTTGCCTGTAGATTCCCTATGGACAGGAGTCTGGCGGACTACAGTCTATGGGGTTACAAAGAGTAGGACTTGACTGAGCGACTAAGCACAGCACAGTATATATAATTTAAAGAGAGAAGAGCCAGCCGGATGAACAAAACCTTGTTAAAATATGACTTTCAAAAGTTAAAGAACACGATTCCCTTAAAAAATATAAGCCTGTATCAAAGATTTACTTAAATCACTAATGAGGTAGCCAGCTAGAAGAAAATGCTTGTTAGAAAGAGTGTAACTGACTCGATGGATGTGAGTCTGAGTGAACTCCGGGAGTTGATGATGGACAGAGAGGCCTGGCTGCTGCGATTCGTGGGGTCACTAAGAGTTGGACACGACTGAGCGACTGAACTGACCTGAAGAGAAATAAAGTTATTTATAGACACTGGAACAAGATTGATGCTTAGATTCAAAGCTGGCTACGGTTTGACTGTAATAAAACTATAACTCTGGAATTATCTTTTCATTGGGCATAAATCATTTGCATGTCTATGGGACAAAATCCATTTGATGTCTTATTGTATGTAGATTATTTGCATCACTGTAATTTTTATGAAAGTGAAAGTGAAGTCGTTCAGTCGTGTCCGACCCTTTGCAACCCCATGGACAGTAGCCTACCAGGCTCCTCTGACCATGGGATTTTCCATGGCAAGAGTACTGCAGTGGGTTGTCATTTCCTTCTCCAATTTTTATGAAAGTTAATATCAACTTTTAAAGAGTTGTAAAACATCTTATCCCGTAGTAAACAGTAAGTGAAATAAACGTGCATACTCCTAAAGAGATAAATAATCTTCAAATGAGACTATTAGACCCATGTAGCAAGTGCCAGTTAAACACTGGAAGGGCACAAACTCATCCTTTTGCTTTATTTCCAAATTTTTGAAACTTTTGTTTTCTTAACATGTTGACAATGCCAAGCATGAATAAATAATCACTAAATGTTCAAACACTGCCTAATATAAAATATTCCTTTTCCTCTACACAAGATATGAGGTATTTTCAAGAAGCATCTCTTTTATCTAAATTTTAAGACAGTAACACTTTAGTCATTACATTTGGGTATTTGAAAGTGAAAGTAAAAGTGGCTCATTCGTGTCTGATTCTTTGTGACCCCATGGACTGTCCATGGAATTCTCCAAGACAGAATACTGGGGTAGGTAGCCTTTTGGGTATTTAGGCTCCTCTCCAAAATTATCATTTTACAGGATAATTTAAAATTGTAACAATAGATAAGTCATTTAAAAGAGATATTTTCATATCTTTAGCATTTACTACTTTCAATTTTCTACTAAGAACATGTATTCTTTTAAATTGTCTCCTTCGGAAGATAAAAAAAAAAAACAAAAAAACTGTAATAGCATTTTAGAAAAAAATACAAAGCAGCCTAAAGTCACAGTGCAGGATTTATTGCCTTTAATTAAAACATTAACTACAGTAATAGAATTGTATTATCACTGACTTAATGCATCTCTTATGAGTACCACACCAACATACACTATACTTAGTGGAATGTTTAAATGCTTTAGGCTCAGGCAAGATATTCAAAATTGCAACAGCTCTTGTAAGAGTCAACTTACAATGGTGGAGAAGTGATATGGTTTTATTTATGCTATAATTTATAATTTTCAACTTTCCCTAAAAACATGATGATAGAGAAGACATAGTGACTTTTAAACAAATATGTGGAAGACTGACAAAATGTTCTGTAGCCCTAATGATCCAAGAAGCAAGAGAATTAAAATTTAATTGTGACTACCATAACTGTTCATTGAGTCAAAATCCTAGATAAAAGAATGAATACATATCACTGTTGCATTTAAATTTATTTGCAAAGCAAAATTTAAAACAACAAAGATGACCAAGTATAAAATATTCTTATCCTTCACAGCATCTGAAGAGTCAAGGAATAGTATCAAACTATTGAAAGTGGATATTTGATCAGAGGAAGAATATAAATAATTGTTTGGAAGCAAAATATTTTTCTTTTCCTCAGAGACCTGTATTTTCAAGTATCTTGAAAACAACATTTCACCTTTAAAATAAAATTATCTCCAGGTCAGGATCAGAGAATAGGCCTTTGGATAAAGGAGTACTGCTTTTTTCCCCTATAATTTAAGTGAAAGAAGCAAAAGGTGTTCCTTTGCCTCCATGACATACTTTTCAGACCACCAAGATTAGGGCTTTTCACACAGAAACTTACAGTCCAGACTTTATAGTAATAAATGTAATTTTAGCACTCTGTTTACATGTAGAAAGGATGGTCCATTCCATCATTAACAATGTTATTATTGACTAAAGGAGTACACACACACACACCATGAGTTTAGGAAAATGTGCAAAATTTGTCTTTGTGGTAAGTTTGTGCATATTTTCAAAAACCATACTAAATTCACATTGGACTGAGGGTTTAGTAGCAGAATATCTATTCCATTCATCTCCTTCCTCAGCCTTTCAGCAAATGAATTGTCAGCCTTTTATTTTTGTTAGGTTTTAGTATGCAGGTTTGATATTATAGTTTTATATATATATATATATATATATATATATATATATATATATATACACACACACACACACATATAAGACCCTAATGCTAGGAAGGATTGGGGGCAGGAGGAGAAGGGGACGACAGAGGATGAGATGGCTGGATGGCATCACCAACTCGATGGACATGAGTTTGGGTAAACCCTGGGAGTTGGTGATGGACAGTGAGGTCTAGCATGCTGTGATTCATGGGGTCGCAAAGAGTAGGACACGACTGAGCGACTGAACTGGTATATATATATACACACATACACATGTATATACACATGTGTGGTTGTGTGTGGGAATGGGGGTGGTTTTGGGGAGAAGATGTGTGAAGAGTATGGGATTTCCTATAGAAGTTCCACTATAGGCTGATACTTCATTTGCTTCTCTTTACTAGAAACATTTAACAGTCAAGTAATAAAAAATGTGGATATTAGGATATTCACTAAAATTCTTTCTATGCCATCAAAATCAGCAAATAGCTGTTTTTGTGTTGGAATATATTTATGTATTTCAAGAACTTTGGCTATGTTCCCAATAGTTGGACCTTATTCTACTATTCCTGTCCTACACAGTCTTTATAATATCTACCTCCAGCTCTCAGAATCTGTACTTGAGGCTCGATCCCGCCTTTGCGTATGCCGAGCCTCCTTCAGCATCCGGCATATTGCATATTGAGTGAGGATCTGGAATAGCTCAACTGGAATTCTATCACTGCCGGGAGCCAGCATGTACTCATTTCTAACATCTTATGGAAAAACTTGAATGAACATTTTGGTCAACCCAATAGAATCATTTCCACTTTACCCTCAAGTTTTCTTAATAAATATGCTAGTTTGGTCATTTATCAGCAGATCTACAGAGTAAACAAGGAACAGCAAATGTAAGATTTCATGATGATCTCTCTGCAGGGATGGACCTTGACTATGTTTTAAAACTCATCCAAAAGTACCTCACTAGGTGAACCAATGTTTCCCAGGTGTCTCAATGGTAAAGAATCTGCCTGCCAATGCAGGAGACATGGGTTCGACTCCTGGGTCAGGAAGATCCCATGGAGGAGGGCATGGCAACCCACCTTAGTATTCTTGCCTGAAGAATCCCATTAAAAGAGGAACCTGGTGGCCTATGATTCATAGAGTCAGACACAACTGAAGTGATTTAGCATGCATGCATGCAAGGAGAATGAATATTTGTATCATAAATAGTGTGACATTAATGCCATGGTGACCAAAGGAAACTAGTCTATCTTTCTGAAGTTATCTTACCATTTCTAGATGTATTTGCCATTTCCCTGAAGAAGGAAATGGCAACCCACTCCAGTATTATTGCCTGGGAAATCCCATAGACAGAGAAGCCTGGTGGGCCACAGTCCATGGGATTGCAAAGAGTCAGACACAACTTAGTGACTAAACAACAACAACGAGGTGAACCAGTGTAGCCTGTTATCCTTTCCATATGAGTCGGGAGCGGGAGTTGCAGGGGGCAGGAATTGGATTTAGACCACTGATACGAACTTTAGTTCAAGCTGACTGATTTTAAACGATTTTAGAGCTTATGTCCTAAAGATTTGGAAAAAGTGAGCAGAGTGCCTGGCTTAGAAAATGGATCAAATAGAAATTGGAAAAGGGAGAAATGTTTCCTCTCCCTGCAGTTGCTTTTCTCTTTCTAGATGGCTTGGCCTATGAAGATTTTATCTTTCTTTTATCTACCTTTTATGGAGTAAGTCTATATAGTAACATGAACCGAGATGTCAGAAAATCTCAACGTCAAGCATAAAATAAACGGTAGAATTTTGGTGCTTTCATTTATGCTATTTTTTATATTCATACATACATATCATATTTGCTGTGTATGAGATTGCCAACCTATAAGGTTCATTTTAAAAATTATAATATTTGCATCCCTGTGGCATAGGAGGATAAATTATTTTGAATTTATTTTTTATATGAAAAATTTGGAACATCTCAAATAGAATTTTTCTTGGATCTTGTTCAAAAGTCTGTTTGTATTTGAATCTAGCTCCTTCACCTGCCATTTCTGTTACCTTGGGCACAAAGTCATTTAACAGGTTGTTTAAACTTTCTGTTCCTCAGTTTCTTTCAATGCAAAATGAGGATAATAGTAACTCCTATGACATAGAGTTACGAGAATTAAACAGAGATAACATTTGCAAAGAGGTTTAAACAATGCCAAGTACATAGTTAAAGACATACAAAGGGTTGATGGATAAAATTTTCAAATTTGAAGAAGTTAATAAAATTGTCAGAAGCTTTCATTAAATCTTTATCATAAAATATTAACTTTTTAATTTAAAACTGAAGGAAATTGATTATAACCTGAGAGACAGTCTTTCAGAAAACTCTGATGACTGTTCCATTCATTAGAGGTCAAAGCACAGCTTTATTGATATAAACTTTTGAGAGAAAGGGTTGTAAATCAAATAATGCATTGGCAGTTTATACAATCCAGAACTGTATGTACAAAGTGAGCAATAGGTCATTGTGACTCCTTGCAAGATTAAGAAAGAAAGTTATCTCTTAAAGAGATGTAGTTAACACAGATGTGCAACATATACTAAAGGGAAAGGAGGAGATCCAAAGAGACAGAAAAAAATTATGTTTAAATTTTTCTTATCTCTCCATATGAATTTTATTTCATCAATACAATGATTTGCCTGTGGAAGACTCATATTTCCTAACATATATTCAAGGAAAAGAATTTTGAAATATTTAACTGGAAGAGGGTTTGCAAGATGGAAATAAAAATGGATTGCTGCTTGTATACCAAAAAGAAAAAAAAAGCATTCTGGGATTATAGCATGAAATTAGATTAGTAAGATTTACATTCAAATGAAGGAAGCAGAGTTTTTCTCACATGACCTCATTATTTTCTCACCAGCTTAAGAAATAATACAGAAACAAACTGCTGGATATTAAGGAGTTGCTGTAGAATCAAACTGCCTGTAATCAACTCAAAGCAGTAGGTACTAAACAGGTGCTTTCAACAAATGGAAATGTAAAGCACTACATTATGTATGTATAACATAGTATGTGAACTGTTTTTAAAAAACAAAATTTTTTCAAACTGTTGGTAGGAAAAAAAAAATACAACAAAGGAGCAGAGTTTCAGTTTTATTCAGGGACTTTACTGAGACTAGCTTGGAAAATAGCCTCTTAGTAGCTCCAAGGGGAGACAGCCAAAGAAATAGAAAAATAACCAGTATACATGTATGAGTTTTTTGGCTGGGGGATACACCTAATTAATCATATATATCGGTAAAAATTACTGCTAGTTACAAAAAACTAGCTATCTCAAGTATTATTTTAATGTTTTCCTATGTATGAGAAGATGCAAGAATCTAGGATCATTGAAATTCTTCCTTAGTTGTGCCTTAATTATGTAGAGATCCATGATTCCCAAACACAGACTGCTTCATCCTAGTTTCCTCCATCCTGAATTCCCCTCAGGGCACACTGTCAGTGGGTGACTGCACTGGGTTAGAATTAATCCTTTATCCTTTGTTTAACTGGATGTTTAACTGGATGATGAAGGAGACTTTTCTCTTCTTGTTTACAATGCAATCAATAAATATATTTTAAGAATATTTATTTATTTTACTGCACTGGATCTTAGTTGTGGCATATGGGATATGGGATCTAGTTCCCTGACCAGGGATTGAACCTGTGGCCCCCCTGCACTGGAAGTGCAGAGCTCCAGCCACTGGACAAACAAGGAAGTCCCAAACAAATGCATTTTTAAAGTATATGATCAAGGCAATGAAAGATAGAACAAAAAAGAAAAATTGTAAGAAATCTACTCTAATTAAATTTCATTAAAATAAGCTAAGTCTAATTTAGGCTTTTAGTCTTTTAATTTCAGATTTCACTGTAGTTAAAAATTGTATGTTTGCTTAAATCATTGCTTTTATCTTTGATAATTTGGTCAAGACATCTTGAGGAAGAAGAAGTTGATGTAATACATTTAGGTTAAACAAGAAGATTATAGAGTCAGGCTATCCTTGTTTCAAATTCTGCTTTCAAAACTTACTATAATAGTTCTATGCCCTTGAATAAGCCACTTATCCTATTTTTGTCACAATTTTCTTGTATAAAAATGGGAATATTTTCTAAAATATTAAAAGAGATAATGCAGGCATATGAAGAACCTAGGATGTACCAAGTATGTTGTGGCACTCAATAAATATAATACAATTTTTACATATACATTACAATTTTGTCATAGAAAAATGCCAGTACTTCCAAAAAAATTAAAACATAACCATTCATTTTAAATTGTGCCCTGCTAAGCTGCTAAGTCACTTCAGTCATGTCCGACTCTGTGCGACCCCATAGATGGCAGTCCACCAGGTTCCCCCATCCCTGGGATTCTCAGGGCAAGAACACCGAAGTGGGTTGCCATTTCCTTCTCCAATGCATGAAAGGAAAAGTGAAAGTGAAGTCGCTCAGTCATGTCTGACTCTTAGCAACCCCATGGACTGCAGCCTACCAGGCTCCTTCATCCATGGGATTTTCCAGGCGAGAGTACTGGAGTGGGTTGCCATTGCCATCTCCTAATTGTGCCCTAGAATACTATAAATATTTTTTTTCTAAAAGTTTATGAATTTGCTTTTTTTTTAAAAATCTGATGCATGGCCAGTCTGCTTATAATTACCACTTTGACAGATGAATACAGTATTGAGAGTATTTTTTTTCCCCTATTTAACTCTGGAATGAATTAAATACCTATTCATCATATCTATTCATACACTTTCTGGATTGTAATTCACCTATCATTCAGGTGTCTCTCATCCTTGGAGCACATACTTCTGACAGTGTCAGGTGCTCTTGGAGATGCAGCCTAGAATTCCTAGTCTTCTAATGAGCTAGTGGATGAGGGGGTAAAGGGAAGAAAATCTTTTCAGATGTGAAGTGTTGAGGTCATTGGCTTCACCATCATATGCAGAAACCAATATATCTCATCCTGGTATCAGTGGGATCATGAATCAAGTAAATGATTTAAAATAATCATATAATTTTGAAATACCACCTCACCCACAACCATCAGCCTGGGCACTTGTGTATATGCATGTCCATGTGAGCACACATACACACACACACACACTCACACACTTGAGTGTAACTCTCTGTCATGAAGAATTAAGGGAAATTAAATTTTTCTACCTGAACACACTAAGTCTGGAAAGACTACAACATTTTTAAGATATTAAAGAGTCAAAATATTCTCTTTCACTTCATTACTTTAACTGGAGTGATTAGACTGTAGCCATATTACTTGATACACTGGCAGAGCTAGACTATGACTTTTAAGCAAAGGTCAGTCCTAAATGCAATAGGATAAAAAGCTAGGTACGTGGTGTAACTTGAAAGACACAATGAGAAACTGCTCTCCCAATCTGTTCAACATTGTAACTGAAATTTCATCATCCAAGCTTCATTCTCTGAATTTCTAGGGATAATAAAAATGCATGGAGTTCTTTAAATGTTAAAATAAAACACCATTCATCATGTTTTTTTGTGTGGTCAAGAACAAGAAAACACTTTACAACAATGAGATCAAACTGTGTAGTGATAATATACAAGATAGAAACTTTTGAAAAATAAATGTACCACCAAACTCAAAGCTAGTCACATTTAGGTTATTTATTTATTATTTGCATAGGAGTTATAGTGAGACCTATTAAGAATCAAGAAGGCATGAAAAGGGAATCATAAGAAGAAGGGAATTTCTGAAAAGGGAGGGAGAACAATATCTGTAGCCCAACTTTGCCATGTATATAATTTTGCCTGTAGGAACCTGGCAAGCTACAGTCCATGGGGTCGCAAAGAGTCGGAAACAACTGAGTGACTAAGCACACACATACATAAGCTATTGCCTTTATATATAAATTTTATATATAAGTAGAGCATATAAGCATGGTGAATATATGGTCCCCATTCTTCCAGCAAACATATGATCAAAAGTGTGGTGGTGGTGGTTTAATCATGACCTACTCTTGAGACCCTGTGGACTGTAACCTGCCAGGCTCCTCTGTCCATGAAATTTCCCAGGCAAGAATGCTGGAGTGGGTTGTCATTTCCTTCTCCAGGGTGTCTTCTCAACCCCGGGATCAAACTTGTGTCCCTTGCATTGTAGGCAATCTTCTGCATTGCATGCAGATTCTTTACTGTTGAGCCACCAGGGATTCCTAGTTACATGCATAGGCTCTGATAAAACTCTAGTACAAGTGTAGAGTAGAATTACCTTTACCATAACAATAAAATGTATTTACTACATTCACCCTGAAAGCAAAACAACTTTAACAGCCTATGTTATATCTTCTCAAAGGATTATTTCAAATACTCCTGAAACATTTACAATGTAAATAAAGGCAAAAAATGGCTGTGTTGGGAACTGAGAAGACTTAGAAATCTATTCTTTCTAGAAATGTTAATGTATCCTCTTAATAAGATCCATGTTTCATTGGTCTTAGACATATCACCGAGACTTTAGAAAACATTGACATGTTCACTAAAAATGTATAGTTTTAGGTAATTGTTTGCAGCTTGTTTTCACTTTCCTAGTGCCACTCCACTCACACTAGTAATTAAAACTTGAGTTCTGAAGGCTTTTTTTCCTGAGACCAGGCTGAGAAAAGTAAAAGAGAAATGAAACTGAAAGCTTACAAGCAAGGAAACAGTGTGATCCATAACTAAAGTTGAATTCCTGACTATTTTTCAACATGTGTTTTTGAAGAAAAAACAAGTTTAAAACTTCTCTGATTTATTTTCAAAAAGAAAACATCCATTAAATATAGTACACATTTACTTATTTTATAAAGACCAGTCTGGTTTTTCAAACTACAAATTTGACTAAATGAGAACTCTGAAAGGAGAGGCTGGGAGTTGGGAGTTCCTCTTGATCATATGACATTGCCTAGAGTTGGGTTTATGGTGAGAGTGTGTCTCAGCCTTTCTTATGCATTTCAGTGTGGGTATTTTCTTGTGTGCCTGATGTGTAGGAATTATGCAGCTAGTGTCTGGATTCCTTTCAAAGAAAACTTCTCTGGGTGCAGCTGTAGGTTTGATGTGTCCATGGGAGGTGGTGACTTCAGGTTCCTATGTTGCCATCATGGAACAGAACCTCTCACATAGCCTGGAAAAGTTAGGAGGACCACCTCCTGTATATCAGGAAGACATGCTAACTATTAAGGTCCACTGTCACAGAATAAACTTAAATCGTGTTGAGTAGAGGCCATTGCTTCCCATCTCCTGAGATTATGGTTCATCTTGGGGAGATCATCAGCTCAAGATTCTTAGAAACTACTATCAAGCCTTACATCTAAATATTTTCACTGACTTTAACACTTAACTGTAATTGGTAGCCATACCTTGGAAGCCAATCACATCTTTATTATTTTATTACTGTGACTTCTTGTCAAAATATTTCTGGGTAGCTTGAAATGTATGGCAGCAACCTGTGAGTGATCTTGAATTTGCATACTGTCCCTTCAAAAGTTAATCAATAGTCAATCTGAGAAAGAAATGGAAAATTTTTTTTTGAGATAACTTGATTATAGCTTGGGAAGACAGTCTTTCAGAAAACTCTGAAAACTGTTCTGCCTGTTAGAGGTCAATGCATAATTATATGTTTTGTTTTTTTTTTTTTTTACACTAAAGATGATACGTCACATGAATTATTGACAGTTTACAGAATCCAGATCTGCATATACAAAGCAAGTACTGGGTCATCATGACCTCTTACAGCAGCAGCAGTCCCCAGCCATTCTGGCATCAGGGCCTGGTTTATGGAAGATGATTGTTCCATGGACTGGGGTAGGGGGCAGTGGTTCAGGTGGTAATGCAAGTGATGTGGAATGGCAGATAAAACTTGGCTAGCTTGCCCAGCACAAACCTCCTGCTGTTCACCTGATGTCTAGGGTGGTGCAGGAGTTGGGGACCCCTGACTTACAGAATTAAGATGGAAGGTTATTTCCTTGGGAGGTCTGATTAATGCAGATGCACAATATACACTAATGAGGGAGGAGGAAGCTCAAACATAAAAAGCACTATGTTTAATTTTTCATGTCTTGCTATAAAATATGAATTTTATTTTATCAATAAGTTTGCCAACATTGGGAAGAAATCAAGTAAATTCCACAAGAGAAGCATCCTGTAAAATATCTGACTCAATACTGAAAGAGGAGTCAAATAATCTGTTAGAAAAGGTAAAGTTGTGACTTACTTGGAATCACAATTGACAGGAACTAATACTGAGGAAGGGATTTGATTATGTCTTTGAAGAGGGAACAAGGAAGTGTGGGGAAAAGAGGAGCTGGAAATAAGAAGATATGGGCAGAAATGAAAGATTGAGACCATCAAAGATGAAACATCAACTAATTTATTGTCTATCTATCTAGTTTCATCTAGGGTTCCACCTCTCCTTTCTTTACTGTTCTGGTTGAAGAGGCTTTCCTAGGGACCCAAAATGTGTAATGATGATAAAGAGAGGTAGATTATGACTGTCACAAGGCTTTGGATAATTTGATGAAGCACAAGGACTTTTTTTTTTTGTATGCAAAAATGACCATCATTATGTACTACAAAGACGAACACAAAATAAAGGATGTCACGTAACATAAATGTATAACTTTGTTTAAAGAATTAAAGGCAATTCATTCTAAAGATCTAACCTAGGTCTCATTAAATACAGACTGAGGCATAGATGGACTTATTTCCACAATTTCTATTTAATTTTTCAAGAGAGATTCGAATGACGTGAAAAAAAAAAAAAAAAAGATAAAAAGGAGAACCTCTCTAACACTTATTTTGTGAGTCAAGATTTGTATCTGAATTTGTGTTTAACAGAAAAATAATAGTATATATGTGAAATTTTTATGCTACAGACATTTTCAAAGAATATAACTTATATAACCAAATAAATTTTGTTGTTTTAAATAAGTGTACATGGGTGACTCTACACACAAATTATTAACCATATAAAGTGGTTAAAATTTAAAATTTTATTTTAACACAAAACAAAAAAATCTTAAGAATATTCTTTCTATGTTTCAGAATCTTACTGTTACTTTAAAGTGTAGCTCCTCCATAGATCTATGGAGCATTGATAGAGGTTTCCTCTCTGATTTTCAGTTCTCTCTCTCTCTCTCGCTCACACACACACACCATGTATATCTGTAGCACCCTCACACTACTTATAATAAAATGAAATGACTCTATGGTAGTGTTAGTCGCTCAGTTGTGTCCAACTCTTTGTGGCTCCATGGACTGTAGCCTGCCAGGCTTCTCTGTTCATGGAATTCTCCAGGCAAGAATACTGTAGTGAGTAGTGATTCCCTTCCCCAAGGGATCTTCCTAACCCAGGGACTGAACCTAGGTCTCCTGCATTGCAGGCAGATTCTTTACTGCCTGAGCAACCAGGGTAGCCCCCAAATGACACTTTAGTGCACTGTTATCTTGAAACAAGACTGCCTGGGCTAAAATCCTGAATCTACTATATATTATCTCTGTGGCATTTATCATGTGGCTTCAATTTTTTTGTGCCTCAGGCTATTCCTTTGTAAACTGTGAATTGTAATAGTATAACTTCCATAAAATGTAGTAGTGAAAAATCGAACTAATACATAAAAGTTATTGAAAATAGTATCTAAAATACTATAAACAATAAATGTTAATCATTATATTACTATATTATTAGGTATAGTACCATTGTTAATATATCTACTTATGTGCACTGAAAAGGATGAAAACTAACACTGACTAAATATTAGTTGAGTAAAAGATTCTGTTTTATGTGCTCTCATGCTTTATTCACGTTCTCTTATAAATAGTCACTAAGAAATAAAGTTTGTCTATATTTCAAGTTATATGTGAGGATCACAGATGTACTTCCACATATGTAAATGTTCAAATAATGGAACAGAGATACTATCTAGTTGGAATATGAACAATAAGAAAAATTTGATATATTTTAAAATTTTCACTCTCATATTACACAGAATGCTAATAAGCTACTAATTTTATTTCTCTTAATTTTTATCCATTTCTCTCTATATATATCTTAATGATATATAAAAATATATAGTAAGAGAAATGGGAAATATGGTAATATCAGTAATAAGCACTTCCTGCATGCTCAGCACTCTAGTTAGTTATTTTCAGCATTGTGTTATTTAATTTAGTAACACTCTCTAGACTATTACCAATCACTTATTGGTGCTTAAAGGCAAGGAAACTGAGGCTTAGAGAGTAAGTCATTTATATAATGATACATAAAAAGTACCGAAGCCATGATTCGAATCCAGGCTTTTTAACATCAAAGCCCAAATTCGTAAGCATAAGACAAATCTAAATGTTTACATTCTAAGACAGTAAGTAGCACAAACCCTAAATTCTCCACCTCTGAATTGTATTGTGAAATTAGACAATAGCTGTAAGGAGTCAACTGAAAGCTTCATGGAAAAAATGCCCTATTTTGAAAGCAACCTCTCTTCTAAATAATCTCAAAAAGGACAAGCAGTTGTTCAGTGTACACTTTGTCAGTCCTTTAAAAAAATATGTCATGCCTGGATTCAGTAGGCCTTCAATTGCACTAAAAAGTACAGGATATAGAAACTGTTTTAAAATTCTTATTGCTCTTAAAAAACAAACCATATTTTAATAGGATGGAACTTGTCACTTACAAGGGAAATTTTCCAGCATACATTTCTTCTTGTCACAATGCAGCTCTCTCTTTTGTTCTAGTATTTCAGAAAACTATCTGTAGGCAAATGAGAACTGGGGGACCAGGGCAGGATTGGTATTAAGAGGGAGGCAGTCAAATCCCATCCCAATCTCTTCATTTCAGTCAGCATTTTGCTTCAAAGTATGACTGAGATCATTGAAATATGATTATTGTAATGCTAGACTCATCTGAAGCAAGATCAGCTTTACTAAGAAAACCAAATTCTTTACAGGAAAAGAGACATATTAATGAACATCGAACCCTTGATATCAAAGGAATTAAGTGATAACTCAAATGACTTGAAAATTCAGTGATTAAGGTATGTAAGTACTGTAAGTACTATCTTCATCTTTACGGCTTTTGTGAACTATACCACTTCAAAGCCAAGGAGGAAGTGGGCACTTTTTCTCTTTGCCAAAGATTAACCTCATTTTGTCTTCATCTCCTTCATCCAAAAAAGGTATTGCTCATATCACTAATGGTAACTTCTGAATATCAGACACTGTGGCAAATTTGAATCATTACTCAGATAAAGTGTCCCTTTCTACTCTGCTGTGACCATAAATAAATGTTAATTTTAACCCTTAGAAATTTTGTCTGAAATTTAAGAAAAACAGGGAATTTCTAGTATTTGAATGTTCTTCTCAGTGAAATACTCTTTATACCATAGCTTCTGGCTCCTAGAGTAAAATGCACATGACCATCTGATCTCAGAACTATATTTCCATGAAGAGCAGTCACAAAGCAGTGTTGTGTGATTAAACCAATGTTTTCAGACCACCAACAACAATTTCAGTTTATAATATGAACATATTTTGTCTCAAACACTGGACATATTGCTGCTTTGTTTATCTCCGTCTCTCCAAAACACTTCCTGCTTCATTAAGGTAGATAATAAAAACAACAACAAAAAATATTTTTAGCTATTGTCTCCTCACATTTCTCCTTGACCATCTACTTTGCCAATTCCTCAGGGAATAAGATTAAGTCATCTAGATTTTACTGGTTGCATTTATCCCATTATTCACCTCAGAGACTTCACTACCTCAAACCAGAGCTGGCCCTAAAGCATGAACTTCTGTTCATACCCTACTATGATAAGCTTTACTCCTTCACCACTAAATGCAGATATCTGAGTACCTCCATATACATATTTGGCATCATTAAAACTATGCACTTTAGTTTGAAGCTCATATATGCATAGTGATCCATCATATCAATCAAGTCTGAAAGCCAAGTCCTTATTGCCTATAAGAACAATAGAAATGTTACACAAAACTAATTCAAAATGTTTTTTATTTCATTCCATGATTTGTGCATATTTTACCAACCTTTTGTTTACTGAGGAATCAGAAAAGACTGGGGGGGAGGGAAAAGAAGTGTAGGTTGGTCTGCTTCTCTCTTTCCTTCTATATTATTAATTTCAACATAAGTTGGTTAATGAAGGAAAGTAACATGAGACAGTGTCTTATATTTTTTACCTTTTCATACTGCTCTTTGGTTTTTCAAGGCAAGAATACTGAGGTGGTTTGTCATTCCCTTCTCCAGTGGACCACATTTTGTCAGAACTCTCCACCATGACCCATCCATCTTGGGTGGTCCTACATGGCATGGCTCATAGTTTCATTGAGTTTGCCAAGCTTTGAGCCATGTGATCAGTTTGATTAGTTTTCTGTGATTATGGTTTTCATTCTGTCTGCCCTCTGCCAGATAAGAGTAAGAGGCTTATTGAAACTTCCTGGTGGGAGAGAGTGACTGGGGGAACTGAGTCTTGTTCTGATGGGTGGGGCCATGCTCAGTTCAGTTCAGTTCAGTTCAGATGCTCAGTCATGTCCCACACTTTGTGACTCCATGGACTGCACCACTCCAGGCCTCCTTGTCAATCATCAACTCCCAGAGTTTACTCTAACTCCTGTCCATTGGTCAATGATGCCATCCAACCATCTCATCCTCTGTTGTCTCCTTCTCCTCCTGCCTTCAATCTTTCCCAACATCAGGGTCTTTTCAAAAGAGTCAGCTCTTCGCATCAGGTGGCCAAAGTATTGGAATTTCAGCTTCAGCATCAGTCCTTCCAATGAACATTCAGGACTGATTTCCTTTAGGATGGACTGGTTGGATCTCCTTGCAGTCCAAAGGACTTTCAAGAGTCTTCTCCAACACCACAGTTCAAAAGCATCAGTTCTTTGGTGCTCAGCTTTCTTTGTTGGGCCAGGCTCAGTAAATCTTGAATCCACTTTTCTGTTGATGGGTAGGGCTGTGTTCCCTCCCTGTTGTTTGACTTGAGACCAAACTATGGTAGAGATAATGAAGAGAATGGCCACCTCCTTGAAAAGGTCCTGTGCATGCACTGATGCACTCAGTGCCCTGACCCTGCAGCAGGCCACCACCAAACCAGGCCTCCAACAGAGACTCCTGGACACTCACAGGAAAGTTTGGGTCAGTCTCTTAGGGGGTGAAATAGCTGAAAAAAGAAGAGAAGTGTAAGGCAAAGGAGAAAATGAAAGATATGCATTTGAATGCAGAGTTCCAAAGAATGGCAGAGAGAGATAAGAAAGCCTTCTTAAGTGATCAAGGAAAAGAAATAGAGGAAAATAATAGAATGGGAAAGACTAGAGATCTCTTCAAGAAAACTAGAGATACCAAGGAAACATTTCATGCAAAGATGGGCACAATGAAGGACAGAAATGGTATGGAACTAACAGAAGCAGAAGATATTAAAAAGAGATGGGAAGAAGACATGGAAGAACTATACAAAAAAGGTCTTCATGACCCAGATAACCACCATGGTGTTATCACCTACCTAGAGCCAGACATCCTGGAATGGGAAGTCAAATGGGCCTTAGAAAGCATCACTATAAACAAAGCTAGTGGAAGTGATGGAATTCCAGTTAAAGTATTTCAAATCCTAAAATATGATGCTGTGAAAGTGCTGCACTCAATATGCCAGCAAATTTGGAAAACTCAGCAGTGGCCATAGGACTGGAAGAGGTCAGTTTTCATTCCAATCCCAAAGAAAAGCAATGCCAAAGAATGCTCAAACTACTGCACAAGTGCACTTATCTCACATGTTAGCAAAGTAATGCTCAAAATTCTGCAAGCTAGGCTTCAGCAGTACATGAGCTGTGAGCTTCCAAATGTTCAAGCTGGTTTTAGAAAAGGCAGAGGAACCAGAGATGAAATAGCCAACATCCATTGGATCATTGAAAAAGCGAGAGTTCCAGAAAAACACCTTCTGCTTTATTGACTATGCCAAAGCCTTTGACTGTGTGGCTCACACAAACTGTGGAAAATTCTGAAAGAGATGGAAATACCAGGCCATCTCACCTGCCTCCTGAGAAATTTGTATGCAGGTCAAGAAAAAACAGAACTGGACATGGAGCAACATACTGGTTCCAAATCGAGAAAGGAGTACATCAAGGCTCTATATTGTCACCCTGCTTATTTAACTTATATGCAGAGTATATAATATGAAATGCTGGGCTGTAATCAAGATTGCCAGGATAAATATCAATAACCTCAGATATGCAGATGACACCATTCATATGGCAGAAAATGAAGAAGAACTAAAGAGTCTCTTGAGGAAAGTGAAAAAGTTGACTTAAAACTCAACTAAGATCATGGCATCTTGTCCCATCACTTCATGGCAAATAGATGGGAAACATTGGAAACAGTGACAGACTTTATTTTGGGGGGCTCAAAAATCCCTGCAGATGGTGACTGCAGCCATGAAATTTAAAAGCAGAGACATTATTTTGCCAACAAAGGTCCATTTAGTAAAAGCTATGGTTTTTCCAATAGTCATGTATGGATGTGAGAGTTGGAGTATAAAGAAGGCTGAGGGCCGAAGAATTGATGCTTTGAACTGTGGCGTTGGAGAAGACTCTTGAGAGTCCCTTGGACTGCAAGGAGATCCAACCAGTCAATCCTAAAGGAAATCAGTCCCGAATATTCATTGGAAGGACTGATGCTGAAGCTGAAACTCTAATGCTTTTGCCACCTGATGTGAAGAACTGACTCATTGGAAAAGACCCTGGTGCTGGGAAAAAATGAAGGTGGGAGAAGAAAGGGATGACAGAAGATGAGATGATTGGATGGCATCACTGACTCGATGGACATTAGTCTGAGCAAGCTCTGGGAGTTGGTGATGGACAGGGAAGCCTGGCATGCTGTAGTCCACGGGTTGCAAAGAGTCAGATATGATTGAAGAACTGAACTGACTGAACTGAGCATGAGTCAAAAAGACATGATAGTCTTCTTTTGTCATTCATGTTTCTTAGAATATGATGAACATTTTTGCATTCAAAAGAAGTGAGTGCTGGGTTGAATTGAAAGCAGGACTTATTAGGGCTTTCTGTTGGACCATAAGGAATTCTGAGTGCTAAAGAATTGATGCTTTCAAATTGTGGTGCTGGAGATGACTCTTGAGAGTCCCTTCAATGGTAAGGAGATCAAATCTATCAATACTAAAGGAAATCAACCCTTTCAAGTGATGGAAGGACTTATGCTAAAGCTGAAGCTCCAATACTTCGGCCACCTGATGTGAAAAGCCAACTCATTAGAAAAGATCCTGATGCTGGGAAAGATTGAAGGCAAAAGGAGAAAGGGGAAGCAGAGAATGAAATTGTTAGATAACATCACTGAAATGGATATGAAGTTGAGCAAACTCTGGAAGATAGTGAAGAACAGTGAAGCTTGGGTACTGCAGTCGATGGGCTTACAAAGAGTCAGACATGACTTCATGACTGGAACAACAACAATCAGGGTTGTCCACACCCTCATTTAGTCAGTTATATATGAAATATGGGCTTCCCAGGTGGCTCAGTGGTAAAGAATTCTCCTACCAAGCAGGGGACACAGGAAATTTGAGTTCGATCGCTGGGTCAGGAAGATCCCCTGGAGTAGGAAATTGCAACCCACTCCAGTATTCTTGCCTGAGAAATTCCATGGACAGGGTAGCCTGGCCGTCTGCAGTCCATGGGGTAAGAAAGAGTAGGACATGACTAAGTGACTGAGCATGCATGAGTACATATGTAACATATTGTATCTCATATAAGCTTTAATCCCCAATAAGATGGTATTTGGAGATGCAGCTTTTGGGGAACAGAGTGAAATGTATCATGAAGATGTGATTCTCATGATGGGACTAGTACCTTTACAAGAACAGGAAAAGGCGAAGGTCTGTGTGTCTTTCTGCTACAGAAGGACACAGCTAGAAGGCAAAAATCTCTAAGTCCGAATCCTCTCTAGAACCTGATCCTGCTGGCTTCCTGATTTCATGACTATAGCCAGCAGAACTGTTAGATAATTTTTTTCTATTGTTTAAGCAGAGTTTCCCTGGTGCCCCCATCCAACCTCAGTCCATAGTATTTTGTTATAATAGCCTTATTGGAAAAAGACACATGCTTACCTTGTACTCAGTTGTTCAATTGTTCAGTAGTGTCCGAATCTTTACAACCGCATGGACTGCAGAAGCCAGGCTTCCCTGTCCATCACCATTTCCCGGAGCTTGCTCAAACTCATGTCCATTGAGTCGGTGATGCAATGCAACCATCTCATCCTCTGTTGTCACCTTCTCCTCCTGCCTTCAATCTTTCCCAGCATCAGGATCTTTTCTAATAAATTGGTCTTTCACATAAGGTGGCCAAAGTATTGGAGTTTCAGCTTCAACATCAGTCCTTCCAATGAACACCCAGGACTGATCTCCTTTAGGATGGACTGGTTGGATCTCCCTGCAACCAAGGGACTCTCAAGAGTCTTCTCGAAAACCACAGTTCAAATGCATCAATTCTTTGGTACTCAGCCTTCTTTATGGTCCAACTCTTACACCCATACATGACTAATGGAGAAATCATAGCTTTGACTATAGGGACCTTTGTCAGCAAAGTGATGTCTCTGCTTTTTAATACACTGTCTAGGTTGGGCATAGCTTTTTTCCCGAGGAGCAAGAGTTTTTTAATTTTATAGCTGCAGTCACCATCTGCAGTGATTTTGAAGCCCAAGAAAATAAAATCTGTTGGTTTTTTTTTTTTCCCATTGTTTCCCCATCAATTTGCCATGAAGTGATGGGACCAGATGCCATGATCCTAGTTTTTTGAATGTTGAGTTTTAAGGCAGCTTTTTCAGTTTCCTCTTTCACTTTCATCAAGAGACTCTTAAGTTCCTCTTCACTTTCTGCCATAAGGGTGGTCTCATCTCCATATCTGAGGTTAATCAGTTGGGTGCTTCTAAACTCCCAAGTGTTTTGGTACAATGAAGCTGTAAGCTCATGGGACGTTGCAAACACTATGTGCATATGGAACAGTAGGGATCAGGGAGTACACATATTGCATACATCTAATACGCTCACTCAATGATCCCTTGTTCTATCGACTTTGCTTAAAAAACATAAATTTAAATAATTTCAATGAGCATTAACCAAATTTAGAGCCCTAAGTGTGTGGGGGCTTATGTGACTGCACAGGTTGCATAATCATGAAGTTGGCCCTGAGTGTTATCACTTGTATATGGAACTGGAGAATATCAAGAACTATCTTGAAGGAAACACTGATATATACCTAGAATATTAATATTATGTGTCAGGATAAAAACTATCCCAAAATAAATAATGGTAAAAATTAGGGTCATTTTAAGAGGAAGTATTTTTGAATCACATTTTAATAAAGTGTATTAGGTAATTCTACCAAAAGTAGAAACATATATAGTATTTGAGAAAGTCATTTAAAAATATTTGTATATTAAAAGTACTTATAGTGAAATACTGTATATTTATTTCTAACAACTATTCCTATTATACATTTTTCACCCAGGCACCTTCTATAATTCTTTGTCATTAACTGATTTCACCCAACTTTACGGTGACCTGAAAATAATGTGTTTTGGGGAGGAAAGTCTCAATTTAATAAACAGATAAATAAGGTATACAATATAAACATATAGGTCTTAGTGTTTTTCTAAAGCTTTAGTTCAGATAACATGTTTTATAAATCCATGTAATGTATATTATGCACCCATTTAAGCCTCACTTTTATCTTTTTCTGTTCCTCTAATAACAGTCTGAACTCTTTACTCTCAGAAGGTAAATTATTTAGTTCTGTGGTTAGCTCTGCATGCCTTATCATTGTCCTTAGCTTAATCTAGGTTCTAAATAAATGACTGATTCAATTAATTATTTTTATTTTATATCATTTGAAGCCTAATCATATGACCTTTAAGCATTATTTTAAGATAATGATCTTTTATTCATTAAATTACTTTTCTGCAATTTTATTTGCATTTGTTAATCATTGTACACTCTTTTATTTATGAAGTTATCTTTTCTGTTTATAAAATCATAATGACAATAATATAAAAAAACAATAACCCCATCATTAAGCAGATGACAATTTTTTTTTTTTCCTGATCATTTGACATATTTGGGATTGGTTACAGTCAACTTACCTAATTAAAAAACTGAGCAAACTTTAAAATAAAATAATAGATGTTTTTGCATGAGCAACAGTTTCTAGGAATTGATATTTCTCAAAGACCAGATGAGAATTGTAGTTAATCGTTGTTACAAAAAAACTAAGTATCTTTGCTTTGTCCACAGAAAGTTTCAAAGAAATATTCATCAAAAAAGGGAGAAGGGAGAAAGAGGTTAATAAATCATGTATAGTCCCAAACAAAGCTAAAAAAAAAAAACAAAAAACAAAAAACAAAACAAAACAAAAAAAACAGAAAAAATAAAAGTCAGAGCTAGAAAGATCAAATAAATGGAGATTGACAATTGAGATATAAATCTGGAGAAAAAAAATAACTTCACAGCTCTTATGCCTTGATGAGAAGGGAAGTATTCAGATCATAAGCCTGTGGAATTTTAACCGGTCTTTTGAAAATGAGCTTATAAGTGGAAAAGCAATAACAAAAGAGACCTAAAAATGAAATAATATAACTCATGCAAAACTGGTTTTGGAAATGCACTCAAAACTCATTTTTCTGTTCATGTTCTGTGATGCTAGAAATATTTTAGCTCACATTTCCCAGTTTCAAAATATTTTTGGTCATTTGTACTTACTACACAGTAATCATGATTGTTCATTCCATGTCACTTACTATAGGAGTAAGAATATTTGTTTTTAAGGGCTGTCTTCTTTTTATTTTTTTTTAATTTTTATTATTTAAAAAAAAATAAATAAAGGGGTAGAATGTAATTTCAGTAGTTTCCCAAAGTTTGTACAAAACTTATTTTTAATCTAAAATTTTGATTTAAATTAAATTTAAAAGAAATAAAATTAACAATGAAAAAAAAAAGGGGGGGGGTGGCTCTCTTCAATACAGTACTGAGTCATTTTTTGAGTGGAGCTAATCTACCAGGATGCCAAGAGAATATCTGAAAAGAACCCTTTTGTTACTTCCAAATGATTTGGCATCAATAATATAATTTAGACATCAATATAACTTAGACATCACTCAAAATGTATTCTTGAACCATCTGAATTTCTGTTATCTGTCTGCTTTAATTCCCATCCCTAGCTTCCCTCCTAGACAGCTTTTGTCTACATTAAAGTCATTACTATTCAATGGTTCTCAGTATTCAATATTCAGCTTGTTTCTTATCTCAACTCATGCTTGATTCTGCTGGTCCAGCCTACCTTTTGCTTCCTCATTAGAGCTCTAATGTCATTTGTTAACAATTGATCAACAGGATCCAACAACCAACAGTACCGGAACTCATCCAGTACCTCCCTTGCAGATCAAGCAACTTGACCATTAGAGTGCCATTGATATTTAGTAATGTACTTCCATTGTACACACTTTTGATTTCCAAGTAAATAGTCCAGTGACAGAAATGTATGTCTTGAGAGTAGTAAGAAACAGAAAATGCTCTGCTTCTACTTTTAGTGTCTAGGAGTTTATTTACAATTGTGGCTAAGGTTGTCTCTTAAAACCTAAAGTCGCTTTTCTACTCCAGTCTCACTCAGAGTTTTATTAAAGCTTAAATCCTTATTATGATCCACAAGATTCTATATTATCTTGTCTTCTATCACCAATCTGAAACTATTTTCCACTGCTCTTCTTCAGTCTAGCCAAAAAAGATTCTTTGATGTCCTTTGTACACATAATACACACTGTTATATTAAGACCTTTATATTTAATATTTTCTTTGTCTCAAATGCTTCTCTCACAGTTGCCCTACAGATGGCTCCCAGTTTCAAGTCTTTCAGGACTTCCATCAAATACCATCTCTATATGGCATTCTGTGGTCCTCTAATCTCTGGTCTGCAATCATTTTTATTTCTCCTTCCTTTTTTTGTGTTCATACTATTTATAACCAAGTAATACCCTATATATTTTATTTACCTGTCTTTTCCCCCCATATACACTATGTTTTAAAAATTCAATTATAATTGCTTTACACTGTTGTGTTAATTTCTGCTGCACAACCAAGTGAATCAACTATATGCATACATATATCCCCTTCCTCTTGGACCTCCCTTCCCCCATCCCACCTATCTAGATCACCACAGAGCACTGAACTGAGCTCCCTGCATTATACATCAGGTTCCCACTAGCTGTTTTACACATGGCAATGCACATATAGCAATCCCTATCTCTGAATTAATTTCAGCACTCTTCCTCCCCACCCATGTCCACCAGTCCATTCTCTATATCTGCATCTCTATTCCTGCTTCCAAACAGGTTCATTTGTACCATTTTTCTAAATAGGAAAAAGAGTACATCAAGGCTGTATATTGTCACCCTGCTTATTTAACTTATATGCAGAGTACATCATGAGAAACGCTGGGCTGGAAGAAGCACGAGCTGGAATCGAGATTGTTGGGAGAAATATTAATAACCTCAGATATGCAGATGACACCACCCTTATGGCAGAAAGTGAAGAAGAACTAAAAAGCCTCTTGATGAAAGTGAAAGAGGAGAGTGAAAAAGTTGGCTTAAAACTCAACATTCAGAAAACTAAGATCATGGCATCTGGTCCCATCACTTCATGGGAAATAGATGGGGAAACAGTGGAAACACTGTCAGACTTTATTTTTCTGGGCTCCAAAATCACTGCAGATGGTGACTGCAGCCATGAAATTAAAAGATATTTACTCTTTGGAAGGAAAGTTATGAACAACCTAGACAGCATATTAAAAAGCAGAGACATTACTTTGCCAACAAAGGTCCGTCTTGACAAGGCTATGGTTTTTCCAGTGGTCATGTATGGATGTGAGAGCTGGACTCTAAAGAAAGCTTAGCACTGAAGAATTGATGCTTTTGAACTGTGGTGTTGGAGAAGACTCTTGAGAGTCCCTTGGACTGCAAGGAGATCCAGCTAGTCCATTCTAAAGGAGATCAGTCCTGGGTGTTCATTGGAAGGCATGATGTTGAAGCTGCAACTCCAATACTTTGGCCACCTGATGCGAAGAGCTGACTTATTTGAAAAGACCCTGATGCTGGGAAAGATTGAGGGCAGGAGGAGAAGGGGGTAACAGAGAATTTGATGGTTTAATGGCATCACTGACTCAATGGACATGAGTTTTGGTAAACTCTGGGAATTGGTGATGGACAGGGAGGCCTGGCATGCTGTGGTTCATGGGGTCGCAAAGAATTGGACAAAACTGAGTGACTGAGCTGAACTGAATAGATGAATATCCAATTTAAAAAGTTGGATTTCCATCTACTATTTGTACACAAAGCTCCTGGAAATATTTTAGTAATATACAATGTGGTCTGGCTTATAATTTAGTAATGGCTGTTCTGAAGAAATTTCACACAAATAATGTCACAAGCTTTGTCACCAGAGCGTAGTTGAATATACGCAGCATTGTTTCCAATAATAGACTTGCTTGTTTATTAATTTAGCTGAAGTAAAGAAAGATATTAAAGTTCAATTTCCAAAACATTCTTCCTATTATTTTTTTTCCTCCCCATGATGGGTTGAGGAGTCCTATAGAAACCACTAGATTCACTGGGGTTAAAGACTAATCCTTCAGAAAATAATACCTCTAATTCATGAATCAATAAGGGCTGCCATTTACCCTTTATCTCCTGTCCACCCATGAGAAAGGTATATCCAATAAAGCAGGAACTTGCTGGGAGGGAGGATGTGCAGAAGACTATATGTAGAAATTGTGAAAAAGGGCTGAAAAGGAAAAACAATCTTGAGTACAATCATGAGTGTGATCAAGTTGTCTTCTGGCCTAGTTATAGTGACTTATAGCACAGTCTTGGGTGTAAAAAAATAGAGGAAACAGACATCAAAGAATTGCATCTTTAGTTCTATATATAAAATAGTTTAAAAATAAAAAAGCACATGTAGGAACTCACATAATAGGAGAATACACTTCTCTTTTTAGTAATATTATGTCTAGAATGTGTAGAACTCAGGCAAAGAATTGCTCTTCCAAATTCAGAAACAGGAAATTCTCATATTGCTGTAATAGAGGAGTCAACATGAATGATGTGAACATTACCTCAGTAGAAATTTCTTGCCAGACAGTGAGTGAATAATGATCTGAGTACAGAGAAGAAGTAGTAAACAATAAATGAAGAAAATAAAAAAAAAAAAGAGTCAAAGCTATTTGCAAGCACACATGAAGTATTTCAGTCACTGTCCTAAATTTGAAAAGATAAATGTGATTCTGATGTTTCTAGCTAATTTTGTTTGGAAATGATGAGCTTGGGACTTACAATATTACAAGCTATTATTCTAAGCATCTTGTAAGAAGCAATCCAAGAGACAGAAAAAAGGCATGGAATCACACTGAAGTATAATGATGACCAGGAAAGGGTGTAGGAGAAAAACAAAAGCAAACTTCTCTTAGCTTGTTTTCTGAGTGATTTATCTTCTAGGTGGTGTATCAATTCACAAGATGATTCTGAGGCTCCATAGTTAAAAATGAAGATTTACAACAAGGTTTCAATAAATCTAGCTGCCTTTTTTCAAAAAAACATCTGCCTTAACTGCTGAATCTGAAAATAAATTGAACTTTGTTCTAAGTTCTTGTCATAGATCTATTTAGTTATACCTTCCAGTCCTCCAAACTAATTATCATCAACCATAAAATTCAACTTTTGTCATGCCTGATGATTTAGCATGCATTAATTTTTGTATTGAGTAAATTATCTCATCCTTTGAGATGAAACAATTTAGTATCAGAAACAAAGACTTTTCTCAAGTGACTTTTTAATACCTGTGCCTGGATGATTCTTGTACTTATAATTTCCACCATAATATTCATTTATCTGCAGAAATCTGGTTTATTTTATGCATTTTACATGGAGAGAGATTGAAAAATTAATCACTTTAACATATGTATCTTTATTGGATATTGTGATGCTATCTGTTACTCTTCAAGAGACATATCAGGAAATAGGTGAAGTACCAAATAATAAATACACAGTAACTTTCAATGTGCTAGATATGGAGTGAATGTAAGTTGTGAAGTAGAATGGTAGGAATGAAAAGGCAAAAGTATTTGTAATCATTTTTTTTTAAAACAGTGAAAAAACAAGAATTTAGAAAATTGTGGTTATAGATATTTAGGAGTTGTTTGTTTTTTGTCTCCCATATTGATTTCTCACTTAACTTAGGTGAAATAAGAATGTGTTATCTTATACTTGTATCCTTAGGCTCAAAACTAATGGAAAATTATATTTATTGAAATGATTAAAAAAATATATGCAATAAGTATAATTAAGCATGTAAGGCACTTCAAAGTCTGAAGGAGAAAATGAAATATGTATACAATCTCTACAGGAATAGTCAACTGAAGAGAATATCTTCTATTTCTGGCCATAGACTTGCCTTATCATTAGATTAGTCAATAAAGGGAGGAAGAGAATCTTCATATTTGCCCTCTATTACCCTAGTGCCATTAATTTTTAAAAGTCCACCTCAAATGTTTACATGAGTTGAAACTCCCTGATTACTACATCATCCCTACCTCTTTCAGTTTACATTTTATTTTGTAACCACTACACTTAGACTTTCTTAAAATTATGAGACTACACACAAACTTGAAGACAGATAACCTGAAGAATGTGTCCTTGAAATTTATAAAAATCCACTGTCCATTCGACTTTATAGACTATTTTTACAAAACTATGAAAAGCAAATTTTACATTCCTGTTACCATAGACTGACTATTGAGCTTCCTGTTTATTTTTTAATGTTTAATCCCACTTGGAAAGGACAATACATAAATCTGAATAAATGGGAGAGACAATAAATAAATTGAAATAATTGCTTAAACATTTGTGAAAAATATGTGCTTTTATTCTTTTTTAGGTTTAACAAGATTGTGTTTTTAAGTAGCCTTCAATTCATAAATAAGTTAGTAGTATTTTCAAGTATAGTCATCTTTCCATTATACAGAAACATATATATAACCTCTAGTGTTTTTTTTTTTTGTTGTTGTTGTTTGTTTGTTTAATTAAAAAAAAAACGATTTGGCAATGTGGCAAATATACACGTTAGTAGAAAGCAAGTCTGAATTTCTTACATATCAAGTATTAACTCATGCTAAAAATAAACTTTGGGAAAGGAGAGAAATGGGGCAATTGTTAGACTCCTTCACATCTGAATGCTGTCACTTTGCAACAGTTAGTGCACCCTTTCAGAAGCAGAACTTTCATCTATAGACTTAGAGTTGTCATCACAGTCCAAATTCTGATCAAATTCTGATTTTAAATTTCTCATGCTCTGACCAACAGCTGCTATTTCTGGTGGTCTCGGTACTTCTGGGTAACAGCACTGTCACTTCGGCATCAATATTTTCTCTTGCAAGTTGATGGGAAAGAATTCTTTTAAATATAAGAGATTTTGTTTTTAACTAAGCTTGCTGGGAAAAATATCAATAACCTCAGATATGCAGATGACACCACCCTTATGGCAGAAAGTGAAGAAGAACTAAAGAGCCTCTTAATGAAAGTGAAAGAGGAGAGTGAAAAAGTTGGCTTAAAACTCAACATTCAGAAAATGAAGATCATGGCATCTGGTCCCATCACTTCATAGGAAATAGATGGAGAAACAGTGAAAACAGTGTCAGACTTTATTTTTCTGGGCTCCAAAATCACTGCAGATGGTGATTGCAGCCATGAAATTAAAAGATGCTTACTCCTTGGAAGGTAAGCTATGACGAACCTAGATAGCATATTAAAAAGTAGAGACATTACTTTGTCAACAAAGGTCCATCTAATCAAGGCTATGGTTTTTCCAGTAGTCATGTATGGATGTGAGAGTTGGACTATAAAGAAAGCTGAGTGCAGAAGAATTGATGCTTTTGAACTATGGTGTTGGAGAAGACTCTTGAGAGTCCCTTGGACTGCAAGCAGATCCAACTAGTCCATCCTAAAGGAGATCAGTCCTGGGTGTTCATTGGAAGGCATGATGTTGAAGCTGCAACTCCAATACTTTGGCCACCTGATGCGAAGAGCTGACTTATTTGAAAAGACCCTGATGCTGGGAAAGATTGAGGGCAGGAGGAGAAGGGGACGACAGAGGATGAGATGGTTAGATGGCATCACCGACTCGATGGACATGGGTTTGGGTGGACTCCAGGAGTCAGTAATGGACAGGGAGGCCTAGCATGCTGTGGTTCATGGGGTCACAAAGAATCAGAGACAACTGAATGACTGAACTGAGCTACACCATCTCTGTCCCTGCTGAGATTTACAGTGGCTGGCAGACAGTTCTTGTGATTCCTTAGCGCACGTTAAATTTCATTTGTATCCAAGATTCCATTATGTTGTCTCCTTAAGAACTTGGCCCCATATTCTTTAATTTAATGAACTAATTTTTCTGTTAATGCATATTTCAAGATAATAAATAAGTATGTATAATGGGCAATTATTACTGCTGTGTCTAGCTCCTTTCTGTAGCAGAATTTTTGTTTCTTAGGAACAAAAATTTTAGTTTCCTAGGAACGTGATACAAAGTCAAAAGGGGGGAAAAATCCTACTTCTTTGAATGTTCATCTGCAAAGTTCTAGCTTTACTGTCTAAAGCTGCAGAAAACAGGCCAATTCTCTTTGAGCTCATTGGTCAAAAGCCCATTTTTCATGTGGCTAGATTATAAAAAAGACAATTTTCTGAATGAACTTCCATAGTTTTTCCCCAGATGAAATTCTCTCCTTCCTCCCTTCCTCCCTGTCCTTCTTCCAGCTCTCACTGGATTTAGCTGTAAGGACATGGTGAAGGAAAATATTGAAAAAAGCTTTCAAACTACTTATAAGCCAACCTGAAAGTTAGACAACAAAAATATTACAGAAATCTCAAAAGCTGATAAAACCACATGATCTGATTTGAATTGTTGTAAATTGTATAAATATCTGACAAAAAGAAGCATATTTAGCTAATTTGGTCTTTTGAAAAATTTGTCAAATCAGCAAAGTGGATTTTGTTGGAATGAATTAGGTGAATACAACTATAAAAAATCTGAGTTGCAAGGAATAATGAAAGTTGAGGAATTGGAGCAGGGAGGTGATAGTGGGCTGGCAACTGGGTAAATTGGAAAGTTTCAGGAGTGGTAAAAGTGGAGACAAAGCTAAATTAAGTAGGATAATGGTCACATATCTCCCAGATTTCCTGGTAAACAAACTCAAACTCTTCTTTGCCTCTGGAGAAGTTCTCCTTTAAGATCAAGTGAAGTAAGATAGAAGCAGAGTCCTCAGTTGTGAAGCAGAAAACCTTAAAATCAATTGCTCAACTTAGCTCCTTTACCCTCATCTCTGAGCTTCCTCTTAACTACATTTTATGTTTATTCCCCAGTTCCCATTTTCACACTTCCCTTTTATGTATCCTACTGTAAGAATATTATCTAAAGCATTTGTATATTAATCAACAATGTTATTTACATGGCTTCTGTGCCCAGTTGCTCAGTTGTGTCTGACTCTTTGCCACCCTATGGACTGTAACCCTCCAGGCTCCTCTGTCCATGAAATTTTCCAGGCAAGAATACTGGAATGGGTTGCTGTTTCCTTCTTTAGGGGCTTTTCCAACTCAGGGATTGAACCCAGTTCTCTTATATCCAGTGCTTTGGCAGACAGATTCTTTACTGTTGAGCCTCCTGGGAATATATGGCTTGTACTACTAAGAAGCTTGCCCATATCTTGCCCTTGGTTTCATATAACTCACCACGACTTCCCAGCCTGAGGTCTTCCCATGCTTTCAGTTTGGGACATCTGGGAGCACATGACTAATATTTTTATGCCATAATTCCAAGATTATTAATTCATAACATAAGATAAAACAGGGATAAAAAGAGCAATTACTATGATGCATTAGATAAGAAGAGGTGGCAATATAAATATATCTGATTATCTCATGGGAACATATGACTCATAGGAATGTGCAGCTTCCATGCCCTCTCTTTATGGAATTAGAATTGTCACCCTTCCAGCACAATAATGTGTTCATCAAGCAGGAAGCTATGCTAAACTTTGCTATTCAGAGTTTTTAAATGGGATTTCATTATGTAGGTGTGATGCATTGATTAAATCATTGGCCACAATATTTAACTCAATCTTCAGCTCCTTAGGGCTTCCCTGGTGGCTCAGAGGTTAAAGCATCTGCCTGCAATGTGGGAGACCTGGGTTCAATTCCTGGGTCGGGAAGATCCCCTGGAGAAGGAAATGACAACCCACTCCAGTATTCTTGCCTGGAGAATCCCATGGACGGAAGAGCCTGGTAGGCTGCAGTCCACGGGGTCACTAAGAGTCGGACATGACTGAGTGACTTCACTTTCACTTTCATGCATTGGAGAAGGAAATGGCAACTCACTCCAGTGTTCTTGCCTGGAGAATCCCAGGGGTGGGGGAGCCTCGTGGACTGCCATCTATGGGGTTGCACAGAATCGGACAGGACTGAAGCAACTTAGCAGCAGCAGCAGTTCTGGTTTCAATATGAACTCTGTCCCTTCCTCAGTGTATGACCTCGGCGAGTTAACTACACTTCCAATGGTTTAATTTTCTCCCCTGAAAAATAAGGATAAAAGGCCTATCTCACTATAATGAAAACTGCTAGCTAATATATGTAAATTGCTCCGTACTTCTGTTATTCCTATATTTCTATCTAATTATCCAGGAGAAATAGAAAAAGGATGTGAATAGGTGATCTGGCTGGGAAAGTAAAAAATATTTAACTAAAAACAACAAATATAAGCTATTGTGCATGCATGCTCAGTCGCTCAGTTTTGTCCGACTCTTTGCAACCCCATAGACTGTAGCCTGCAAGTCTCCTTTGTCCAGGGATTATCCCAGCAAGAATACTGGAGTGGGTTGCCACTTCCTTCTCCAGGGGATCTTCCTAACTTAGGGATCAAACCTATGTCTCCTGTGGCTCCTGCATCCATGGGATTTTCCAGGCAAGAGTACTGGAGTGGGTCGCCATTGCCTTCTCCGGAAACCAGAACTAGCTGAGCTCAAATCATACATAGAGTAAGGGTTAGACTTAGGTGGTCCATTCCTCCCAGGGCTCTTAAAGGGAGGCTGCTTTAGTGATTACATCAAAACCCAAAACAAGGAGTTTTCAAAATGCCAGGCTTCTCTGTCCCTGGGATTCTCCAGGCAAGAATATTGGACTGGGTAGCCATTCCCTTCTCCAGGGGATCTTCCAGACCCAAGGATCAAACTAGAGTCTCCTGAATTGTAGGCAGATTCTTTACCATCTGAGCCACCAGGGAAATCCTATGTTTCACAGACATCCACCTCCAGCTGAAGGTCAATTATCCAGTGTATGCTGCCACGTAGAGACACATGCTGTGGTTAAAGATGAGTTGCACCCAAGCACTTTAGTTTCTTGGGGAACAAAAGTAAATACTTAGTGCTGCAACTCTGCTTATAATAGAGACACTGTTTTGACACTGAGAAAATGTCCATTAGCTTCTTTTTGGCTATAAAACAATGAAGCACAATGTGGAGCACAATGACCCAGAAAGAAAAGGAATGAATTTGACTTAAATCTACCTTGATAAGGTGGCAGATTTAGACATGTTTCTGAGTCAGAGATAGTGCATTTGAAACATATATTATTTTTTGATACTTTTCCAGGCACTTCTTAAATGGACTTCCATTAAAACTTTCAAAATCCCCCATGTCTATATGTTGCAAAATTGCCATATACTTTCTGAAACAATAATCTGAAAAGTTTGAATGTGCTCTGTTTTGAGCCATTAAAACACATTCAAATCTCAGAGTTCCAGTTTCAGGTTATTACTTAGAGAATTCTGGTTTTAATAACATGTGCCCTTGAAAGGAAAATAGTGTATGATTTGTGTTATTTCTTCTCTCTTCAAACAGCGATGATGCTAGTTGGAGTTAATAAATGTTATTTCAGTTCAGTTCAGTCACTTAGTCCTGTGCGACTCTTTGCGACCCCATGAATAGCAGAGCTCAAGGCCTCCCTGTCCATCGCTAATTCCCGGAGTTCAATCAAACTCACGTCCATCGAGTTGGTGATGCCATCCAGCCATCTTGTCCTTTGTCGTCCCCTTCTCCTCCTGCCCCCAATTCCTCCCAGCATCAGAATCTTTTCCAATGAGTTAACTCTTCGCATGAGGTGGCCAAAGTACTGGTGTTTCACCTTTAGCATCATTCCTTCCAAAGAACACCCAGGACCGATCCCATTTAGAATGGACTGGTTGGATCTCCTTGCAGTCCAAGGGACTCTCAAGAGTCTTCTCCAACACCACAGTTAAAAAGCATCAATTCTTCAGCGCTCAGCTTTCTTCACAGTCCAACATTCACATCCATACATGACCTCTGGAAAAACCATAGCCTTGACAAGACAGACCTTTGTTGGCAAAGTAATGTCTCTGCTTTTTAATATGCTGTCCAAGTTGGTCATAACTTTCCTCCCAAGGAGTAAGTGTCTTTTAATTTCATGGCTGCAATCACCATCTGCAGTGATTTTGGAGCCCCAAACAACAAAGTCTGACACTGTTTCCACTGTTTCCCATCTATTTCCCATGAAGTGACGGGACCAGATGCCATGATCTTCGTTTTCTGAATGTTGAGTTTTAAGCCAACTTTTTCACTCTCCTGTTTCACTTTCATCAAGAGGCTTTTTAGTTCCTCTTCACTTTCTGCCATAAGGGTGGTGTCATCTGCGCATCTGAGGTTTTCGATATTTCTCCAGCAATCTTGATTCCAGCTTGTGCTTCTTCCTGCCCAGGGTTTCTCATGATGTACTCTGCATTTAAGTTAAATAAGCAGGGTGACAATATACAGCCTTGACATACTCCTTTTTCTATTTGGAACCAGTCTGTTGTTCCATGTCCAGTTCTAGCTGTTGCTTCCTGAGGTTGCGTATAGGTTTCTTAAGAGGCAGGTCAGGTGGTCTGGTATACCCATCTCTTTCAGAATTTTCCACAGTTTACTGTGATCCACACAGTCAAAGCCTTTGGCATAGTCAATAAATCAGAAATAGATGTTTTTCTGGAACTCTCTTGCTTTTTCTATGATCCAGCGGATGTTGGCAATTTGATCTCTGATTTCTCTGCCTTTTCGAAAACCAGCTTGAACATCTGGAAGTTCATGGTTCACGTATCGCTGAAGCCTGGCTTGGAGAATTTTCAGCATTACTTTACTAGCATGTGAGATGAGTGCAATTGTTCAGTAGTTTGAGCATTCTTTGGCATTGCCTTTCTTTGGGATTGGAATGAAAACTGACCTTTTCCAGTCCTGTGGCCACTGCTAAGTTTTCCAAATTTGCTGGCATATTGAGTGCAGCACTTTCACAGCATCATCTTTCAGGATTTGGAATAGCTCAACTGGAATTCCATCACCTCCACTAGCTTTGTTCGTAGTGATGCTTTCTAAGGCCCACTTGACTTCACATTCCAGGATGTCTGGCTCTAGGTCAGTGATCACACCATCGTGATTATCTGGGTCGTGAAGATCTTTTTTGTACAGTTCTTCTGTATATGCTTGTCACCTCTTCTTAATATCTTCTGCTTCTGTTAGGTCCATACCATTTCTGTCTTTTATCAAGCCCATCTTTGCATGAAATGTTGCCTTAGTCTCTAATTTTCTTGAAGAGATCTCTAGTCTTTCCCATTCTGTTGTTTTCCTCTATTTCTTTGTCTTCTTGCTATTCTTTGGAACTCTGCATTCAGATGTTTATATCTTTCCTTTTCCTTTGCTTTTCGCTTCTCTTCTTTTCACAGCTATTTTTAAGGCCTCCCCAGACAGCCATCTTGCTTTTTTTCATTTCTTTTCCATGGGGATAGTCTTGATCCCTGTCTCCTGTACAATGTCATGAACCACGGTCCATAGTTCATCAGGCACTCTATCCATCAGATCTAGTTCCTTAAATATATTTCTCTCTTCCACTGTATAATCATAAGGGATTTGATTTAGGTCATACCTGAATGGTCTAGTGGTTTTCCCTACTTTCTTCAATTTTTGTCTCAATTTGGCAATAAGGAATTTATGATCTGAGCCACATTCAGCTCCCAGTCTTGTTTTTGCTAACTGTATAGAGCTTCTCCTGGAGAAGGCAATGGCACCCCACTCCAGTACTTTTGCCTAGAAAATCCCATGGACAGAGGAGCCTGGTAGGCTGCAGTCCATGGCGTCACTAGAGTCGGACATGACTGAGAGACTTGACTTTCACTTTTCACTTTCATGCATTGGCGAAGGAAATGGCAACCGACTCCAGTGTTCTTGCCTGGAGAATCCTAGGGACGGGAAAGCCTGGTGGGTTGCCATCTATGGGGTCGCACAGAGTCGTACACGACTGAAGCGACGTAGCAGCAGCAGCAGCAGCTTAGAGCTTCTCCATCTTTAACTACAAAGAATATAATCAATCTGATTTTGGTGTTGACCATCTGGTGAAGTCCATGTATAGAGTCTTCTCTTGTGTTGTTGGAAGATGGTGTTTGCTATGACCAGTGTGTTCTCTTGGCAAAATTTTATTAGCCTTTGCCCTGCTTCATTCCATACTCTAAGGCCAAATTTGCCTGTTACTCCAGGTGTTTCTTGACTTCCTACTTTTGCACTCTAGTCCCCTATAATGAAAAGGACATCTTTCTTGGATGTTAG
Source organism: Bubalus bubalis (assembly GCF_019923935.1). Classification (NCBI taxonomy): domain Eukaryota; kingdom Metazoa; phylum Chordata; class Mammalia; order Artiodactyla; family Bovidae; genus Bubalus; species Bubalus bubalis. The sequence continues at coordinate 2,956,182 of NC_059179.1, read as the reverse complement.
TTCTAAAAGGTCTTATAGGTCTTCATAGAACTGTTCAATTTCAGCTTCTTCAGCATTACTGGTTGGGGCATAGACTTGGATTACTGTTACATTGAATAGTTTGCCTTGGAAATGAACAGAGATCATTTTGTTGTTTTTGAGATTGCATTCAAGTACTGCATTTTGGACTCTTGTTGACCATGATGGCTACTCCATTTCTTGTAAGGGATTCCTGCCTACAGTAGTAGATATAATGGTCATCTAATTTAAATTCACCCATTCCAGTCCATTTTAGTTTGCCAATTACTTAACAAGTATCAAAATGTCACATACTTTTATATTTACTCCATCCAACTGGGAACATGGTTATCCTTGTTAGTGATGTTCACTGACTGTGAGGTTGGCAAGCAGCAGCATTAGCATTACCTAGAAATTTGCTAGAAATGCAAATACCTGAGGTTCACCCCAGACTGAATCAGAATCTCTAGGTTTGGAACCCAGAAAGCAGTGTTTTCTGTGAATAATTCTGATGGAAGCTAAAGTTTGAGCATGAGCATATCACCTTAGTTTATTCTTTGAGATTAAACACTCAATACACAATCTAATCCACAAATTTATCTGAGTTTAATATCAGTAACATTGTAAGTCCTGAACACAGTCATAGCAACAATATTACACTAGCAGAAATATCTCTCTCATAGTCATGTCATCTTGTAAATACCTACAATAGCAAAGCAGGAGATTAGTAAATTTTATACTAAAAATAGACCAAAAACATCAGAGAATAAAGACAAACTTTACTTATCAGATGTGGAAGGTAAGCAGCTGAATAGAAATACTAAAAGAAAAAGAAGATGGAAAATACATGATAAGAGAGTGAATGATCTTGTTTCAGAAGTCTTTGTTTTTTTTTTTTTTTTTTTTTTTTTTTCCTTATAGGCTCTTTATATATGGAAAAATAAAAGGAATGTGCCAGAAGCATTTTGAGGCAGAGGAGATCTTTCTTACTTCTATTTTCCTTCACAACACTGGTTACATCTCTGATAAAAGGGCAAACTAAGTTTGATGTTATTGATTAAAGCAAACCTGTTTTATAAATTTATCTTCTCACTACCTTCCTATCTTAGCTGATCTGTGTGTGCATTGCCAGGGTCCAGCTCCGGCTGATCCAGGGTATTCGAAGCAGGGACGGCATCGGCGAGGATCAGGATACAATAGCTTCAATTAGATATTAATTAAAGATATAAAGAGTAATAGAATAAGGATAGCTCAGTAGGAAAATTCAGTGGAGAAAAGAGGCTGAGTAGCTTGGTTTATGCGGGGGACCAATAAAACTTCAAGACAAGAAGCTTGCACCACTTACGTAGGCCGCAGGCGTCCTTCCATTCTCCCGAAGGAGAGGAGACACTGAGGCCTCCCCGGTCAGATCTTAGAAGCCCAGGCATAAGTAGTAAGCATGGCGGGTTCCGCACTCCAGATGGAGACTCAGCCAGAGTGAGAGAGAGAGAAGAGACATGGGGAGACCAGTCTTTTGAGGAACTGATCCCAATTCTTTATTTTCCATGGTCTACTTTTATACACTGAGATGTTATGCAAAAGTCACGCGGGGTCAGTAGTCCTGACTTTTATCAAAGTCAGGTGCTTCATACAAATGTATACAGAGGTCTTAGGGTTGTTACATCATCTTCTGGCTAGGGGGCCTGCTGACAATTTATGACCCTCTCCTTGTGACAGTGGTCAGTCAACCAGGACACTTATTTCTCCAGGGGTGATTAGTCTTAAAACAAACGCCACCCAAATAAAGTTACATTCCTATAGGGTGAGGGTATAGTGGGTTTTAGTTAAGGAAAGAATTTACTTAGCCTAAGGTCTAACGTGATTTATATCAAAGGTTAATACTTATTTCTTCTATATATTCATTAATGTGTGTAAGGGCAGGGGATGTGGAGACTTAGCAACAAACATTGGCTCAACAAATGAAAAACCCTTCACCAATACAATTTCTAATCAGCCCATTATACTTATACTAATAATTTTCTAACTTTTCTAAAGAACCTGTTTTTAGAAGGTTTAAAGCATCTCGTGCCTCTCACGGTTGGGAGGCTGTGAGCAATCACGTGTGGCCACACAAGCCTATCAGGCAGGCTAGAGAACCTTCAGAGGAGTTTGTAGGTTGAAACACTCCTATCACGCCCAGGAATTATTATTAACTGGAGCTCTAAGTTAACTCCTTCTCCGAAAGAGGTGGTGGGGGACAGCCCCCCGTAAAGTCAGAGGTGTAGGTGAGAGCACAAAGTAGTAAAGTAGGCAGGCTCTGGTTATGGGGGTAGATGCTCGAGGATTTCCAGGGGGACTCCTGAGGCTCGATCCCGCCTTTGCGTATGTCGAGCCTCCTTCCTCACGACCTTTGCCATGGGCGGAGTGCCTCACGCCGGCCCCCAACAGTGCATGCTCAGTCCTGTCTGACTCTTTGTGACCCCATGGCAATAGCCCACCAGGCTCCTATGTCTATGGAATTTTCTAGGCAAGAATACTTGAGTGGGTTGTCATTTCCTACTCCAGGGGTTCTTCCCAATCCAGAGATTGAACCCACATTTTGGCTTCACCTGTAATGCAGGCGGATTGCCCCTAGGGCCACCTGGGAAGCTCTATCTTAGTTGATGCTGCTGCTGCTAAGTCGCTTCAGTTGTGTTCAACTCTGTGTGACCCCATAGATGACAGCCCACCAGGCTAGATGATAGACTTATTTAAATGTTTCTCTTAAAAAATAAATGCAAATAAACAAAATCACTTTCTTCTATTGTGACATCTCTTACAGTTACTAGCTCTCTGACCTTTCCATCAACTAAACATCTTGAAAAGTTTAAGATTGCTTTCACATTCCTGGATCCTCTCCTCCTGGTCCTAGCTGCTGCAATCTGTTTCCTTTCCATTGTATTCTACTGACTGTGCACTTTCCAAGGAGATTTTATTCACCAAATCCCATGGCAATGTTTGACCATTGTCTTTTTTACCTTCTCCAAGGAGTTTCACATTTTTGAATACTTCTTCCTTCTTTAAACTTTATTCCTTTAGTTTCTCCTTAATTTCCCTTTATTATGGATTTGTGATGGCTTTTTAATAATTTTTCATAAATATATTTTCCTCTACTCACTTTTCAATATTTTAGGTTTCTTTGATTTTTTGCTCCCATGACTTGTTATGTTCTTGTTGATTGAGTGAACTCATTTGTTTTTCAATTACCATTATGTACTCAGAATTTCTCAGTCACTGTAACTGGCCCAGAACTGCCTTTTTACAGATTGTTTTCTCCAGCTGCTTACTGTAGAAATTCTGATTCTCAGATATTATAATTCATTGTATTCTAAAATTATCTTATTGTCTACCCCCTACCCAATGAATCCCCTTCTCCTCATGTATAGTTGTCTTGTCTTGTCTACTTTTACAATTATGAAATCTGAGACACTTACTAGATTATCCTCTTTTCATCATTACTTAATTCCAATGAGTAATTGAGTCATCCATCTTCTGTGTAACACATACTTCATTTTTTTTTTTCTTAGTACTGCATTATACCCCATCTAACTACCTTTATGTATTTCTGGGTCCCCATCACAGACAGCTTAGACTATTACTTTAGCTTCCTCACCGGCTATTTCACAAGGGTATTTGACACAACCTTAACATATATATATATATATATATTTTTTTTTTTTTTTTTGCTTAAGATGCTTCAAATAGTTTGATATTGTTCAAAGTATTAATATTAAGACTTTTAACTAGACATACATATATATTCATAACACAATATGTAGCTATTTTCTATCCTAAACTCTGCCATTATCCTTCAAATACTATTATTTGGCTATAGAAAAATGCTCTTTACAATTTATACAATGCCTTCCTTCTGTGATTTTACCAATGGCATATTTCTTTCAAATTTCTGATCTTTCCTTCCTTTTTTTTCCTGGTTAATTTTAACATCTTCAACACACAGTTCAAAAATCATTCTTATTAAGGTCTTTTTCAATCTTCTTAGATAAGGGAAATATTCTTATAAACACATTTTATATACTTTCACTTGAAATGCATCCTTGAGTTCAAACTTTTTATTTACATGTCTTCCTCCTTCAGACTGCAAATTGTTCTACATCTGAAATTCTGTCTTATCCACCATTGTATCTATAGTACAGTAAATGATTCCTAACATAAAAATAGCACTCACAGTCTAGTAGAAGAGGTATACATATACATAAGAAATCACTACAAAAGGTACAAGTGTTGCAGTACAGGTGTATACAAGGTTCATTATTAGCAAGAAGAAGAAATTAATCCACTATTCTTGAGAAGGTCAAGTTCAGTCCTATAGAGAATAAATGCCTTGAAATTGTTTTGAGGGATACCTAGGATTTAAGCTGGAGAAAGAAAATGGAAAAGCTTTCCAAGAAGAAATAGCAGATACAGAGACATAGAGTAATGAAACCATATCCCAAAAAAGAAACATTTGTAAATTTTGTATAGTTGGAACAAAAGCTATGAGCATAAGAGGAGCAAGAGAAAAATCTGGAGAGGTAAACAATACCTAGATTTCTGATGTCCAATTAGACTGATGAGAGATTCATCGAAGAGGTAGTGAGAAGTTACTGAGGGGTTTAAGAAGGATAGAAACATTTGCTGAGATTTGGGGTTTGGAAGGATCATTCTGGTAGCAGTATGGGGAATGAAGCTGAGATGGGTAAGACTAGAGGTAGAAAAATCAGAAGATTATACCCTGATGGAGGCTTGAGCCAAGGCACTAGAAGGTAAACAATAGTAATGAAAAGAAAAAAATAGATATAATTCTAGATATTTTACATATATAATCTCAATGAACAGTTTAACCCACCAAGGGAGATGGCAGTGTTATCTTCACTTAACAAGTTGGGAATCAGGAAGCAAAAAGAAGTTTAAGTAAGTTTTCTAACATTAGACAATAAATCACTTAATCTAGAGTCAAATCTAGTTCATTTTCAGAACTAGATATTGCTAAAATCAAAGATTGTTATTGCTTATTAGATTCAGAGAATAATCACTGTAAAAAGTCCAAGATGCCTCCTAAGTTTCTGATTTGTGTAAATGGTGGTGATGTTAACTCAGCTAGAAAACATAGGATAAAAGATAGCTGTGTATGCATGTGTGTGTGCATGTCCATGAACTTAGTCTTAGTGGTAGTAGGGGTCATGTAGTTGTAAAACGCCTTTGGTTTTAATTAGATAAAGCTTGAAATATGTGTGTGCTATCCTGATGGAGATTTCAACCCAAACAGTTGCATATATGATTCCATACTGAGGAGAAAGAAATGGATCAAACAGATATATTTGGGATGGAAGTTATCAGGTACATAATTGAAAGCTATGCATATGGATGTTATGAATTTAATTTGGGCTTTCATATCTCTGAACTTTCTCTTCTCAAGGACAGTAATAGCCTCATAATTGCCAAATTAAATTATCATTTCCCATTCATTATGTTGTTTGACTTATTTATAAACTATATTGTCTGACTAATCAAATTCATTCAGATTCAAACAACTCTCTGGAAAAACTGAGATATGGATTAAGGTAATAATAACCAGTTACAGCCTTATACAAAGCTACCTATCTTGGAATAATCTGCCATGTCTGGGCACCTTCACAGGTAAAGACCTATGAAGGCATTCAAATGGGAGTTTGCTATCTCTTCTATGGCAAGCCCGGAAACTAGTCTATAAGAAGTCATGTAAGGGTTACATGTTGAAAACACAGATTTAAGTGACAGCTGGGACTGAGGAGGAAAAAGAGACTGGAAAAACTGAACTAGGTATAGCATTGAACCTTCAATTACAATCATCCTATGTGATGATAAATACAGCTTTGGTGCAAATAAATATAGGTATCTGAAGTGACATAGTCCAGGAAATGGAGGGGTCTGGGTGGCAAAACTTAGTTAAACCATTCATTCACTCCTCAGTTTTATTTACTGCCAATTGTGTTTCAGATACAGTGCTAACCTTACCAATAAAATACACATGAGAGACTTTTCCAGACTCCATCTAATTTATTATCTCTTGAAGGAGATGAAAATAATCAAATAATTATCAAAATTATTTAATAACATCTTGATTCATTCTATAGAGGAAAAAAAGAGGGTACTGTGAGACATTATAATACAAAAGTCTAATTTGTGTGTGTGTGTGTTTGTGTGTGTCTGTGTGTGTTATGTGTGCAAGAGAGAAAGATTGAAATTCAGTGTACTTGAGAAGGAGATGTTGCATAAAAGCTTCACCAAGTAAGAGACATAATCTGGAATTTGAAGAATGATATGTTAAATAGATAAAGGTTAGGAAAGGTGAATTCAAGGGAAAATAAATAAAAGTCGAATACTGCACTAAATTAATGTGTTTCTTGTATTAAATCTATCTAGGTTCTCTGTACAGTCTTTTTAAATCATGATTGCTGCTAGGAGATCAGTTTTCTGACACTGTCATTGCAGGTTGGTAGGACTTAAATACAATAAACCATCATGGGAATGAATGCTTTCAGGAACTAAGATGCCAGGCTCCCATACCCAATAGAAAATGCTAAGGTCTGAAATTAAGACAAAGGCTCAGATTTTTGGACTGGTAGTAATAAGCATCCTAAAATAATCTTTGTCTTGATAAGAACATCTGTGTTTGGTGTATCTGAGCTAAAGCTTAGAGGCATCAGTGACTCTTGCTAAAAGGCTTTAGAGACTCAGGAATTGACCACTGAGTTGTAATATAAAATTATTTTGAGGAACTAGCTTAGGAAACAGAAAAAGTTTTTTTCATATGCTTACATAAAGAATAAAAAACTTAATTAAAGTTTATAAATCTTTCATTTCATTCTAATATTTAGGAAACCAGTCCTAAATATTCATTGCAAGGACTGATACTGAAGCTGAAACTCTAATACTTTGGCCACCTGATGCAAAGAACTGAATCATTTGAAAAGATCCTGATGCTGGGAAAGATTGAAGGTGGGAGGAGAAGGGGATGACAGAGGATGAGATGGTTAGATGGCATCACCGACTCGATGGACATGGGTTTGAGTAAACTCCGGGAGTTGGTGATGGACAGGAGGCCTGGCGTGCTGCAGTCCAAGGGGTCACAAAGAGTTGGACACACCTGAGAGACTGAACTGAACTGAACTGAACTGTCATAATCAGAGAATCTAATCTGTTTTAATATTTGGAAATTTATGAGTAGACATTTCCTAATTTTTCATTATTTTTAGGCTAAATTTTTCTGCTCTGTACTTTTTGTTTTGATTCTATATTCTTCCACAGTAGATCTCTGGTATGAAATTTGAATACTTGAAAATGCCCTCTGAACCAAAAGAAAAATGCCCTGTAAATCTGTTTGTAAAGGAATACATTTAGATAAATCTCATATTACTTATTAATTGGTGACTATTCTGTGTTTTCATTGCTTTTTGAACTTGGAAGCTAAATTTTGTCTTACTGAATTATCAGAAGTGGAAAATAGTGTAGCTTTGAAAGAAGGAATGAGGAATGGGTTCCACAAACCGTCTATGTTAGGACACCTAGGTTCGTCTTCTTGTTCAATTAAACTTTTTTAATATAAATTTATTTATTTTAATTGGAGGTTAATCACTTTACAATATTGTTTTGGTTTTGTCATACATCAACATAAATCCGCCACAGGTATACATGTGTTCCCCATCCTGAACCCCCTCCCCCCTCCCTCCCCATACCATCCCTCTGGGTCGTCTCAGTGCCTCAGCCCCAAGCATCCAGTATTATGCATTGAACCTGGACTGGCGCTCGTTTCACATATGATATTATATATGCTTCAATGCCATTCTCCCAAATCATCCCACCCTCTCCCTCTCCCACAGAGTCCAAAAGACTGTTCTATACATCTGTGTCTTTTTTGCAGTTAGCATACAGGGTTATTGTTACCATCTTTCTAAATTCCATATATATGTGTTAGTATACTGTATTGGTGTTTTTCTTTCTGGCTTACTTCACTCTGTATAATAGGCTCCAGTTTCATCCACCTCATTAGAACTGATTCAAATGTATTCTTTTTAATGGCTGAGTAATACTCCATTGTGTATATGTACCACAGCTTTCTTATACATTCATCTGATGATGGACATCTAGGTTGCTTCCATGTCCTGGCTATTATAAACAGTGCTGCGATGAACATGGGGGTACACGTATCTCTTTCAATTCTGGTTTGCTTGGTGTGTATACCTAGCAGTGGGATTGCTGGATCATAAGGCAGTTCTATTTCCAGTTTTTTAAGGAATCTCCACACTGTTCTCCATAGTGGCTGTACTAGTTTGCATTCCCACCAACAGTGTAAGAGGGTTCCCTTTTCTCCACACCCTCTCCAGCATTTATTGTTTGTAGATTTTGGATCACGGCCATTCTGACTGGTGTGAAATGGTACCTCATAGTGGTTTTGATTTGCATTTCTCTGATAATGAGTGATGTTGAGCATCTTTTCATGTGTTTGTTAGCCATCTGTATGTCTTCTTTGGAGAAATATCTACTTAGTTCTTTAGTCCATTTTTTGATTGGGTCATTTATTTTTCTGGAATTGAGCTGCAGGAGTTGCTTGTATATTTTGAGATTAGTTGTTTGTCAGTTGCTTCATTTGCTAATATTTTCTCCCATTCTGAAGGCTGTCTTTTCACCTTGCTTATAGATTCCTTTGATGTGCAAAAGCTTTTAAGTTTAATTAGGTCCCATTTGTTTATTTTTGCTTTTATTTCCGATATTCTGGGAGGTGGGTCATAGAGGATCCTGCTGTGATGTATGTCGGAGAGTGTTTTGCCTATGTTCCCCTCTAGCAGTTTTATAGTTTCTGGTCTTACTTTTAGATATTTAATCCATTTTGAGTTTATTTTGGGTATGGTGTTAGAAAGTGTTCTAGTTTCATTCTTTTACAAGTGGTTGACCAGTTTTCTCAGCACCAGTTGTTAAAGAGATTGTCTTTAATCCATTGTATATTCTTTCCTCCTTTGTCAAAGATAAGGTGTCTATAAGTGTGTGGATTTATCTCTGTGCTTTGTATTTTGTTCCATTGATCTATATTTCTGTCTTTGTGCCAGTACCATACTCTCTTGATGACTGTGGCTTTGTAGTAGAGCCTGAAATCAGGTAGGTTGATTCCTCCAGTTCCATTCTTCTTTCTCAAGATCGCTTTGGCTATTCGAGGTTTTTTGTATTTCCATACAAATGGTGAAATTATTTGTTCTAGTTCTGTGAAAAATACCATTAGTAGTTTGATAGGGATTGCATTGAATCTATAAATTGCTTTGGATAGTATACTTATTTTCACTATATTGATTCTTCCAATCCATGAACATGGTATATTTCTCCATCTGTTAGTGTCCTCTTTGATTTCTTTCACCAGTGTTTTATAGTTTTCTATATATAGGTCTTTAGTTTCTTTAGGTAGATACATTCCTAAGTATTTTATTCTTTTCATTGCAATGGTGAATGGAATTGTTTCCTTAATTTCTCTTTCTATTTTCTCATTATTAGTATATAGGAATGCAAGGGATTTCTGTGTGTTGATTTTATATCCTGCAATTTTACTATATTCATTGATTAGCTCTAGTAATTTTCTGGTGGAGTCTTTAGGGTTTTCTATGTAGAGGATCTTGTCATCTGCAAACAGTGAGAGTTTTACTTCTTCTTTTCCAATTTGAATTCCTTTTACTTCTTTTTCTGCTCTGATTGCTGTGGCCAAAACTTCCAAAAGTATGTTGAATAGTAATGGTGAAAGTGGGCACCCTTGTCTTGTTCCTGACTTTAGAGGAAATGCTTTCAATTTTTCACCATTGAGGATAATGTTTGCTGTGGGTTTGTCATATATAGCTTTTATTATGTTGAGGTATGTCCTTCTATTCCTGCTTTCTGGAGAGTTTTTTTTTTTTTTTATCATAAATGGATGTTGAATTTTGTCAAAGGCTTTCTCTCCATCTATTGAGATAATCATACGGTTTTTATTTTTCAATTTGTTAACGTGGTGTATTACATTGATTGATTTGAAGATATTGAAGAATCCTTGCATCCCTGGGATAAAGCCCACTTGGTCATGGTGTATGATCTTTTTAATGTGTTGTTGGATTCTGATTGCTAGAATTTTGTTAAGGATGTTTGCATCTATGTTCATCAGTGATATTGGCCTGTAGTTTTTCTTTTTTTGTGGGATCTTTGTCAGGTGTTGGTACTAGGGTGATGGTGGCCTCATAGAATGAGTTTGGAAATTTACCTTCCTCTGCAATTTTCTGGAAGAGTTTGAGTAGGATAGGTATTAACTCTTCTTTAAATTTTTGGTAGAATTCAGCTGTGAAGCCATCTGGACCTGGGCTTTTGTTTGCTGGAAGATTTCTGATTACAGTTTTGATTTCCGTGCTTGTGATGGGTCTGTTAAGATTTTCTATTTCTTCCTGGTTCAGTTTTGGAAAGTTGTATTTTGCTAAGAATTTGTCCATTTCTTCCATGTTGTCCATTTTATTGGCATATACTTGCTGATAGTAGTTTCTTATGATCCTTTGTATTTCTGTGTTGTCTGTTGTGATCTCTCCATTTTCATTTCTACTTTTATTGATTTGATTTTTTCCCCTTTGTTTCTTGATGAGTCTGGCTAATGGTTTGTCAATTTTATTTATCCTTTCAAAGAACCAGCTTTTGGCTTTGCTCATTTTTGCTATGGTCTCTTTTGTTCTTTTGCATTTGTTTCTGCCCTAATTTTTAAGATTTCTTTCCTTCTACTAACCCTGGGGTTTTTCATTTCTTCCTTTCTAGTTGCTTTAGGTATAGAGTTAGGTTATTTATTTGACTTTTTTCTTGTTTCTTGAGGTATGCCTGTATTGCTATGAACTTTCCCCTTAGCACTGCTTTTACAGTGTCCCACAGGTTTTGGGTTGTTGTGTTTTCATTTCCATTTGTTGCTATGCAAATTTTGATTTCTTTTTCGATTTCTTCTGTGATTTGTTGGTTATTCAGCAGCGTGTTGTTCAGCCTCCACATGCTGAAATTTTTAATAGTTTTTCTCCTGTAATTGAGATCTAATCTTACCACATTGTGGTCAGAAAAGATGCTTGGAATGATTTCAATTTTTTGAATATACCAAGGCTAGTTTTATGGCCCAGGATGTGATCTATCCTGGAGAAAGTTCCGTGTGCACTTGAGAAAAAGGTGAAGTTCATTGTTTTGGGATGAAATGTCCTATAGATATCAATTAGGTCTAACTGGTCTATTGTATTGTTTAAAGTTTGTGTTTCCTTGTTAATTTTCTGTTTAGTTGATCTATCCATAGATGTGAGTGGGGTATTAAAGTCTCCCACTATTATTGTGTTATTGTTAATCTCCACTTTCATAGTTGTTAGCATTTGTCTTACATATTGTGATGCTCCTATGTTGGGTGCATATATATTTATAATTGTTATATCTTCTTCTTGGATTGATCCTTTGATCACTATGTAGTGACCTTTTTTGTCTCTTTTCACATCCTTTGTTTTAAAGTCTATTTTATCTGATATGAGTATTGCTACTCCTGCTTTCTTTTGGTCTCTATTTGCATGGAAAATCTTTTTCCAGCCCTTCATTCTCAGTCTGTATGTGTCCCCTGTTTTGAGGTGGGTCTCTTGTAGACAAAATATATAGGGGTCTTGTTTTTGTATCTTTTCAGCCAATCTTTGTCTTTTGGTTGGGGCATTCAACTCATTTACATTTAAGATAATTATTGATAAGCATGATCCCATTGCCATTTACTTTATTGTTTTGGGTTCGAGTTTATACACCCTTTTTGTGTTTCCTGTCTAGAGAATATCCTTTAGCATTTGTTGGAGAGCTGGTTTGGTGGTGCTGAATTCTCTCAGCTTTTGCTTGTCTGTGAAGCTTTTGATTTCTCCTTCATATTTGAATGAGATCCTTTCTGGGTACAATCATCTGGGCTGTAGGTTATTTTCTTTCATCACTTTAAGTACGTCTTGCCATTCCCTCCTGGCTTGAAGAGTTTCTATGGAAAGATCAGCTGTTATCCTTATGGGAATCCCCTTGTGTGTTATTTGTTGTTTTTCCCTGGCTGCTTTTAATATTTGTTCTTTGTGTTTGATCTTTGTTAATTTGATTAATATGTGTCTTGGGGTGTTTTCGCCTTGGGTTAATCCTGTTTGGGACTCTCTGGGTTTCTTGGACTTGGGTGATTATTTCCTTCCCCATTTTAGGGAAGTTTTCTACTATTATCTCCTCAAGTATTTTCTCATGGTCTTTCTTTTTGTCTTCTTCTTCTGGGACTCCTGTGATTCGAATGTTGGGACGTTTAACACTGTCCTGGAGGTCTCTGAGATTGTCCTCATTTCTTTTAATTCTTTTTTCTTTTTTCCTCTCTGATTCATTTATTTCTACCATTCTATCTTCTAATGCACTAATCTTATCTTCTTCCTCTGTTATTTTACTATTTGTTGCCTCCAGAGTGTTTTTGATCTCATTTATTGCATTATTAATTATATATTGACTCTTTTTTTTTTCTTCTAGGTCCTTGTTAAACCTTTCTTGCATCTTCTCAGTCCTTGTCTCCAGGCAGTTTATCTGTTATTCCATTTTGATTTCCAGATTTTGGATCAATTTCATTATCATTATTCAGAATTCTTTATCAGGTAGATTCCCTATCTCTTCCTCTTTTGTTTGGTTTGGTGGACATTTATCCTTTTCCTTTACCTGCTGGGTATTCCTCTGTCTCTTCATCTTGTTTATATTCTGAGTTTGGGGTGTCCTTTCTGTATTCTGGCAGTTTGTGGAGTTATCTTTATTGTGGAGTTTCCTCGCTGTATGTGTGTTTGTACAGGTGGCTTTGTCAAGGTTTCTTGGTTAGGGAAGCTAGTGTCAATGTTCTGTGGGTGGAGCTGGATTTCTTCTCTCTGGAGTGCAATGAAGTGTCCAGTAATGAGTTATGAGATGTCTATGATTTTGTAGTAACTTTGGGAAGCCTGTATATTGGAGCTCAGTGCTGTGTTCCTGTGTTGCTGGAGAATTTGCTTGGTATGTCTTGCTCTGGAACTTGTTGGCCCTTGTGTGGTGCTTGGTTTCAGTGTAGGTATGGAGGCATTTGATGAGCTCCTGTCAATTAATGTTCCCTGGAGTCAGGGTTTGGACTTCAGTCTCCTGCTTCCAGTTATAGGTTTTATTTTTACAGTAGTCTTAAAACTTCTCCTTCTATATAGCACCATTGATAAAACATCTAGGTTAAAGAATAAAAGTTTCTCCACCATGAGTGTCACCCAGGGAGATTCACAGTGTTACATGGAGAAGAGAAGAGGGAGGAGGCAGTTAGAGGTGACCTGAATGAGATGAGGTGGAATCAACAGAGGAGAGAGCAGGCTAGCCAGTAATCACTTCCTTATGTGCACTCCACAACTGGACCGGTCAGAGATGTTCACCGAGCTATACAGAGAAGAGAAAAGGGAGGAAGGAGACAGAGATTGCAAGGAGGATAAAAGTGGGGACTGAAAAGGAGAGAGACAGATCCAGCAAGTAATCAGTTCCCTAAGTGTTCTCCACCGTCTGGAACACACAGAAGTTTACAGAGTTGGGTAGAGTAGAGAGGGGTTAGGGAGGAAACACAGGTGACCTGGTGGAGAAAAAGGAGAGTCCAAAGGGGGAGAGAGCAGTCAAGCCAGTAATCTCACTCCCACGTAAGAAATGGGTACTGAAGATTGGGTTCTTAAAGGTACAAAATTGGTAACAAATACCTAAAAGCAAAACTTAAAAATCTAGAGTAGAGTTTGGAATTTCAAAAGTACAATGTTAAAGAAAAGAAGAAAAAGAAAGAGAGAAAAAGAAAGGAAAAAACAAAAACAAAAACAAAGTCACAAAAAATATAAAGAAAATATAGGTACAAAATTGATAACAAATACCAAAAAGCAAAAGTTAAAAATCTAGAGTAGAGTTTGGAATTTCAAAAATACAATGTTAAAGAAAAGAAGAAGAAAAAGAAAGAGGAAAAAAAGTCAAAAAATTATAAAGAAAATATAGATACAAAATTGATAACAAATACCAAAAAGCATAAATTAAAAATCTAGAGTAGAGTTTAGAATTTCAGAAATACAGTATTAAAGAAAAGAAGAAGAGAAAGAAAGAAAAGAAAGTCACAAAAATTATTAAAAAAAATATATAGGTACAAAATTGATAAGAAATACCAAAAAGCTAAAATCTAGACTAGAGTTTGGAATTTCAAAAATACAATGTTAAGGAAAAGAATTAAAAAAAAGAAAGAAAGAAAGAGAAAAAGAAAAAAACAAGGTCACAAAAATTATAAAAAATATATATGAAGTTTGCTTTTAAAAAAAATAGGTTCTTTTTTTTTTTGCAAAGTAATAGTAGGTCATAAAAGTGAAAATTAAAGGAGTAATAGAGGACTTAAAAATTAAAAAAAAATTAAAAAAAAGAAAGAAAGATCATAAAAATAGTAAAAATGTATCTAGGACTTTCTCTGGTGTTGTTGTGCGTATTGTGGGGTCAGTTCATTTTGGCTAGTTCCTTGGTCCGGCTTATATTTCTCAAGATCTATAGGCCCCTTCCTATGTATTCAGTACTAACGACAGGGTTTTAATCTATTGCCTGTCGCTTCCAAGGCGGTACCCTCTGTTATAGCTTCTTCTGTTGGCTGGTCTCTTCAGTGTCTGATTTCTGCCCTGATACAAAGGGGGCGGTGGTGGACACTTTTTTTTTTTTTTTTTAGGCTCACTTGTTCAGTCACGCTCTGGGGAGGGAGGGACGCTGCAAACAAATAACACTGGCGTGTGCTTGCAGTGCCTTAACCACACTGGCCCTGCCCCCCCTCACAGCATGTGTACCCTCCCTGCCCACACTGCTCAGGCTCTAGGTTGCTCCCCTGGGAACCATCTGCAGCCGGCCCTGGGCTGCATGCACCTCCCAGGTCCAAGCCACTCAGGTTCAGGCACTCGGGTAGTCCTCAGAGTCTCAGACTCGGTTGGGCCTGCATTTTGTGCCCTTCCCAGGTCCAAGCAGCTCAGGTGATGAGGTGTTTGGCAAGCGTGGTTGCTGCAACTTATCGCCTCTCCGCCGCTCGATTTTCTGGGTGTACAACTGGTGCAAGCGTGGTTGCTGCAACTTATCGCCTCTCCGCCGCTTGATTTTCTGGGTGTACAACTGGTGCACCTTCTCAGGCGGATGTTGATCATCCAGAAACCCAAGAAGTCTTAGTTAGCAAAGAAGCCTGCTTACAGTTTTGTAGATAATGTCTCTCTGGGGCTGCGATTGCCCTCTTCCGGCTCTGGCTGCCTGTCACCAGAGGGGGATGGTCTGCAGCCAGCTATCTCTGTTCAGTCCTTTGTTCTGTGTGTGCAGGCCTGGCAGTGTCTTAGGTTAGGGCTGGCTTTTCGCGTGGTAGTTATCCCACAGTCTGGTTTGCTACCCCAAATTAGTTCACTCAGATAGTGCTCAGGGTATTCAGGCCAGGTCCTTACCCTAAGCGATGCAGCCCACGCAGCGCCTCCCTGCCCAGCCCCTGCTTGCTAATGGCGGATGCAGGCGTCTGCGCTGCTTTTCCACTGTGGGGAGTTACCGTAGGGCTCGCAATCTGCGGGTTTTAATTGTTTATTTATTTTTTCTCCCTGTTATATTGCCCTCTGTGCTTCCAAGTCTCACCACAGACTTGGCAGTGAGAGGGGTTCCTGGTGTTTGGAAACTTCTCTCTTTCTAAGATGCCCTTCCTGGGACAGAGTTCCATCCCTCCCTCTTTTGTCTCTTTTTTTGTCTTTTATATGTTTTCCTACCTCCTTTCGAAGACAATGGGTTGCTTTTCTGGGCACCTGATGTCCTCTGCTGGCATTCAGAAGTTGTTTTGTGGAATTTACTCAGCATTTAAATGTTCTTTTGATGAATTTGTGGGGGAGAAAGTGGTCTCCCCGTCCTATTCCTCCACCATCTTAGCTCCTCCTCCCAGGGTAATGATTTCTACATCCTTAAAATTTTGGAGTCATGGACTCTGGTAGATGTTATAAATTGCTTATTGTTTGTTTGTTTAGTCACTAAGTGGTGTCTGATTGTTTGTGACCCCCTGGACTCTAGTCCACTAGGCTTCTGTGTCCATGGGAATTCCCAGCCAAGAATGCTAGAGTGGGTTGTTGCTTCCTTCACCAAGTGATCTTCCCAACCTAGGGATTCAACCTGAGTGTCCTGCACTGGCAGGTATTTGAAATATGAGGGATCTGTGGAGTCTATGTTAAGAACCCCTAGTGAAGCTGCAATTCTCATTTTTGGTTAGAACTAGAATCATCTAGGAAGGATTAAAAAAGCAAACAAACAAACAAAACAAAATGAAAGAATCACTCTAGGTAGGTTAGTCAGAATCTCTAGATAAGATATCAATATGAGCAGTTTATTTTTTTTAAGACTATCAGATGATTCTAAAGTGCATTTATAGCTGAGAAACACTAAGCTACAGAAGCATTTTTCTAACTTCATGTGCTTACAAACTACCTGAGTAGTATGATAAAACACATAATCTGATAAAATGGGTTTGGGATGGAGCCTAGAATTCTGTATTCTAACTCTCAGCTATTGATAATTCTAGTGTTTTTGGTCCATGATGAACAGTTGTTCTAAAAACAAACAAACAAACAAACAAAAAATGGCCAAGTAATCACTGACTTCATTGCAGTGAATATTTTAAATTAGTTTATCTGTATCCAAAGGCAGAGTCTCTTAAACTTGTCATATATAGGAAGGGTTTTTTTTTTTTTTTTTTTTTTTTTACTTTTATTTTACTCTTTTTTCTAGCGTCCTTATGCACATAAAGTTCAGTAAAATAAAATTTTTACTCGCTGAGTTTCTCTTCTGATGATTAGTTTTGTTGATTTCATTTATTTATGGAGATTGCTAAGAATTTGTATGGGTAGAGGAACTGATTATTAAAAAATGACCCCCTGCAGGATCCTCTTGTTAAACAGACAACTCAATCAATGTTATAAGCCAACCAGAGGTAACAGATTCAAGTAAATACTCAACTAAAAATCAAAATATACATTTTTCTCAAGTGAATATGGTAGAACAGATGTTAGTCTACGAAGCAAGTCTCAACAAATGTGAAAAGATTGAAATCATACAAAATATCAATACAAACAATACAAAAAATAATGGAATGAACCTAGAAATAGCAAAATGAAAACAGACATTTTTCACAAATATGTAGAAATTAAACAACACACTCCAAAATAACTTACCAACAATAGTCTAAAAGAAAATCATAAGAAAAAATAGAAAATGCTTTAAGATAAATTAAATGAAATCACAGCATATCACTATCATGGAATGTAATGAAAGCAGTGCTATAAGACTCTCAAGAACTACAATAAAGGAAAAGAAAGATCTCAACTCAATAAAATAGCTTTATACTTTAGGATCTAGCAAAAGGAGTGCAAACACAACCCAAAGTCAGGAGAAGAAAGGGGATAACAAATATTAGAGTGTAAATCAGTTAAATACCAAATCGAAAAAGAATCTTTGAAACCCACAGCTGGTTGAATTGATTAACAGAATAGACAAATTGTAGTTAGACTAACTTAGAAAAATCAAGAAAATATACAGACAAAAATCAGGGGAAAAAAGTGGAAATAAGACTACTAATGTGACAGAAATTGCAAAGACAATAAAAGAACATTGTGTATAATCATTTCTCAACAAATTATATAGCCTAGATGCAGTGGACAAACCGCTGCTGCTGCTGCTGCTAAGTCGCTTAAGTCGTGTCCAACTATGTGCGACCCCATAGATGGCAGCCCACCAGGCTCCCCCGTCCCTGGGATTCTCCAGGCAAGAACACTGGGGTGGGTTGCCATTTCCTTCTCCAATGCATGAAAGTGAAAAGTGAAAGGGAAGTCACTCAGTTGTGTCTGACTCTTCACGACCCCATGGACAGCAGCCCACCAGGTTCCTCCATCGATGAGATTTTCCAGGCAAGAGTGCTGGAGTGGAGTGCCATCGCCTTCTCTGGGAAAAACCCCTAGACACACACAAATTACCAGAACCAACTCAAGGAGAAATAGAAAATCTGATCTCATCTGTACAGATTATTTCAGTAATAAAAAAATAACTAAAAAACAACAAAAAGGCCAGGACAAGATGGCTTCACTGATGAATTCTGCCAAAGCTTTAAAGAAGAATCAACATTAAATTTTTGTAAACTCTCCCAAACAGTAGAAGAAGGTTGAACACTTCCTCTTCCTATGAATCCAGCATTACCTTGATAACAATGACAGATAAAGATGCACAAGAAAAATATTTACAGACCTTTATCCTTATGGACATCACCAAATGATCAACACTGAAATCAGATTGATTATATTCTTTGCAGCCAAAGATGAAGAAGCTCTATCCAGTCAGCAAAAACAAGACCAGGAGCTGACTGTGGCTCAGACCATGAACTCCTTATTGCCAAATTCAGACTTAAATTGAAGAAAGGAGGGAAAACCACTAGACCATTCAGGTATGACCTAAATCAAATCCCATATGATTATACAGTGGAAGTGAGAAATAGATTTAAGGGCCTAGATCTGATAGATAGAGTGCCTGACGAACTATGGAATGAGGTTCGTGACATTGTACAGGAGACAGAGATCAAGACCATCCCCATGGAAAAGAAATGCAAAAAAGCAAAATGGCTGTCTGGGGAGGCCTTACAAATAGCTGTGAAAAGAAGAGAAGTGAAAAGCAAAGGAGAAAAGGAAAGATATAAACATCTGAATGCAGAGTTCCAAACAATAGGAAGAAGAGATAAGAAAGCCTTCCTCAGTGATCAATGCAAAGAAATAGAGGAAAACAACAGAATGGGAAAGAGTAGAGATCTCTTCAAGAAAATCAGAGACACCAAAGGAACATATCATGCAAAGATGGGCTCGACAAAGGACAGAAATGGTATGGACCTAACAGAAGCAGAAGATATTAAGAAGAGATGGCAAGAATACACAGAAGAACTGTACAAAAAAAGATCTTCACGATCCAGATAATCACAATGGTGTGATCATTCATCTAGAGCCAGACATCCTGGAATGTGAAGTCAAGTGGGCCTTAGAAAGCATCACTAAGAGCAAAGCTAGTGGAGGTCTTGGAATTCCAGTTGAGCTATTTCAAATCCTGAAAGATGATGCTGTGAAAGTGCTGCCCTCAATATGCGAGCAAATTTGGAAAACTCAGCAGTGGCCACAGGACTGGAAAAGGTCAGTTTTCATTCCAATCCTAAAGAAAGGCAATGCCAAAGAATGTTCAAACTACCGTACAATTGCACTCATCTCACACGCTAGTAAAGTAATGCTCAAAATTCTCCAAGCCAGGCTTCAGCAATATGTGAACCGTGAACTTCCAGATGTTCAAGCTGGTTTTAGAAAAGGCAGAGGAACCAGAGATCAAATTGCCAACATCCGCTGGATCATGGAAAAAGCAAGAGAGTTCGAGAAAAACATCTATTTCTGCTTTATTGACTATGCCAAAGCCTTTGACTGTGTGGATCACAATAAAGTGTGGAAAATTCTGAAAGAGATGGGAATACCAGACCACCTGATCTGCCTCTTGAGAAATTTGTATGTAGGTCAGGAAGCAACAGTTAGAACTGGATATGGAACAACACACTGGTTCCAATAGGAAAAGGAGTTCGTCAACGCTGTGTATTGTCACCCTGCTTATTTAACTTATATACATAGTACATCATGAGAAACGCTGGGCAGGAAGAAGCACAAGCTGGAATCAAGATTGCCGGGAGAAATATCAATAACCTCAGATATGCAGATGACACCACCCTTATAGCAGAAAGTGAAGAAGAACTAAAGAGTCTTTTGATGAGTGTGAAAGAGGAGAGTGAAAAAGTTGGCTTAAAGCTCAACATTCAGAAAACGAAGATCATGGCATCCAGTCCCATCACTTCATGGGAAATAGATGGGGAAACAGTGGAAACAGTGTCAGACTTTATTTTGGGGGGCTCTAAAATCACTACAGATGGTGACTGCAGCCATGAAATTAAGACGCTTACTCCTTGGAAGCAAAGTTATGACCAACCTAGACAGCATATTCAAAAGCAAAGACATTACTTTGCCAATAAAGTCCGTGTTGTCAAGGCTATGGTTTTTCCTGTGGTCATGTATGGATGTGAGAGTTGCACTGTGAAGAAGGCTGAGCGCTGAAGAATTGGTGCTTTTGAACTGTGGTGTTGGAGAAGACTCTTGAGAGTCCCTTGGACTGCACGGAGATCCCACCGGTCCATTCTGAGGGAGATCAGCCCTGGGATTTCTTTGGCAGGAATGATGCTAAAGCTGAAACTCCAGTACTTTGGCCACCTCATGTGAAGTGTTGACTCATTGAATAGACTCTGATTCTGGGAGGGATTGGGGGAAAGAGGAGAAGGGGACGACAGAGGATGAGATGACTGGATGGCATCACTGACTCGATGGACGTGAGTCTGAGTGAACTCCGGGAGTTGGTGATGGACAGGGAGGCCTGGCGTGCTGCAATTCATGGTGTCACAAAGAGTCGAACACAACTGAGCAACTGATCCGATCTGATCTGATCTGATCCTTTTTGAATATAGATGTAAAAATTCTCAACAAAATGCTATCAAACTGCATCCATTTCCTCTGCCACAATTCTGGGTCTAGGAGTTGTCTTCTCTATACAAAAGTAACTTCACAGTTTCAAAACTAGTTTCTCTGCATCTATTACTGCCATCTTCAAAACACTCCTCAGTGTAGCCAAAAGGTATATCTGTTCAAGTTACTCCCATGAATAAAATTCTCCAAGAACTTTCCATTTTAAGATAAAGTACAAAATTCTTATTTTAATAAATATCTAGTCCATGTATGATATAGTCCCCATTGACCAGACTTCTATGGAATCATTTTTTTCCTTCCTTTCCACTCCTCTTTATTCCCTCTCAAAAGCACTTTCTGCTGATGCTTGTTCAAATATGCTAGGTTTTACATACTGTAAGACCAATTCTTAGGCAGAGTTTCCTGCCAAGCAAACTGAACTTACAAGCAAAACGAACTCTAACTTTACTGGCCCCCTCTCAGCCTTAAATATTTATTGTTAATACTTAAAGAGCCCAGCCCTGTGAGGAAGGAAGGGTAAATACTAGCTTCTCTCTTGAATAAACCCTAGAATCCACTCTATTTCACTTGTTATACAACAAACAAATATATTTTTTAAACAAATATTCAGCAGCTAAGAGGGAGATGACTTGAAAGTGCAATAAAATTACTTTTACTTTTACTTTGTAAAAATCTATGAGCAATTTACTAAATTAGTCAACATCAATAGTTTTTGCTGTGCATCTATTTTTTGCCAGAATAATAACCATCACTCTTTGAGGGACTACTGTTACCAGCCACTCTGCTCAATAGTTTATATGGATTTTTCCAGTTAATACTTTCAAATGAGGTAAATATTATCATTCCCATATTATAACTGGCAGGCAAGGAACTTTACAAAACACATGGTGGAAACAGAACTCAAATTCTGATAGTAGGTCTTTTATCAAGTCTTTTCTTGTCTTCCCAATTGAGTAAATTCCCTCTCTGTATATGGATGATTATATTATGATGAAACTGAACTATCTCAGCTCTTTTAATAATGTCAATATCCTTATAATAGTGTTCACTTCCCTATATCCTCCCACTATCACTATACCAAGAGAATGATGTCCACCTATGTTGATCCTTAGGATAGGTACTGTGTTTTGAGAGTGAATCTTGCAAAATATTTCAATAAAATGTGTATTTCTATATGAATGCAGATTTCATATATGGAACATCAATTTGCTGTTCTGTAGACAACCAAAACTCAACAAGTTTAACAAGTTTAAAAAGTTGCTCTAAAAAGACTCAACAAATTCTCAGCCAAGAGGAGTACCTTTGTCTCAAATTTTCCATTTTCTTATAATCAAATAGAGTGAGGCAAATATATCTTCTACTTGTCCTTTCTGTTCTTCTTCTTCAGTGTGTATATGATGTCTCTCTTAATCAGTTTTGAAAAATATATTCTGGAATAGATACCAATTATGATATTAATTTAAAATTGTACCCAAGTATCATTGCACCAAGTATCATGGCACAGTTGGTAAAGAATCCACCTGCCAATGCAGGAGACACAAGAGACATGGCTTTGATCCCTGGGTAAGGAAGATCCCCTGGAGTAGGAAGTGGCAACCCACTCCAGTAGTCTTGACTGGAAAATTCCATGGACAGAGGAGCCTGGTGAGTTACAGTCCAAGGGTTTGAATAGAGTCTGACATGACTGAGCATACACAAACCATTGTTATTATTTGCATCCATATATTTAATTTGTGCCATATATTTAGAATTCAAATTCCCCTCACTTAACATACATATTTGAGCATAATGTTATTAACAACTGGATCTTTAAATTAAAATAAAAGTCATTGTGTTACTATTAAGAACATGTATTCAGAGGGCTGATCTTTTTATTCCCCATAATGGATTTTAATAAATAAACGGCTTCTTTTTTGGCCTCTCTTTATGAACACATTCAGAATTCACTACTTATCCTGTGATTTAGTCATATATTCTAAAATAAAGTACTTCATTATTTCTGATATATTAAGGATTGCTGCTACTGCTGCTGCTGCTAAGTCGCATCAGTCATGTCCAACTCCGTGCGACCCCATAGACAGCACCCAACAGGCTCCTCCGTCCCTGGGATTCTCTGGGCAAGAATACTGGAGTGGGTTGCCATTTCTTTCTCCATATTAGGGATTAAGCTGCATTTAATAATGATTGATTATGAAATTTTTTCTTCTTTCAAAAATATTGATCAGTACAGATATTTTTCACTCTACATGTCTGAGATTCCCTTGGTACATTAATTCATTAATGACTCCTCCTAAAGGTAATAGCAAAATAAATCATCTGGCACTGAGAAAGACATTTTATATTAGTACTTATACTTCATTTTCATTATTTATCTCAGTATTTATGAAAGTTTCATACTTTCATGCACTTAATTGCTTTGTTGGTATAATTTATATATTCAATAAACATTATTATCAATTAAATGTTCAGATGAAGAAGAGAGTAAAAATTGATGTAGAAAAGTTCAACATAGTAGTAAGTGATTTTAGTATTTTTCTAATTGCATAGAACATTAAACTTCATTAAAAAGGAATTTGGAGCATATTTTTGAACTTGAATTTCTCACTCCTCAAATATCCCAAATGAAGTATTTTTAACTGATTAGGTTATAGGCATTCAACAACTAAAATAATTCAAGTACTATTAAATTGCTAGTTTGAAAAAACAGAAGAGACTCAAAGTTAAAATCAGATACAAATAAAAAGATTCAACTTAAAAAATTCATATAACTAATTTATAAACCAGGACATTGATGCACAGGTATAAATGTAATGGAGGTGTTCTTCAAATATGAACACTTAACAAAATGTTTTTGCATTGCCACTAAAGTTTTTGAAAGGACCTGACATTTTTGTAGGGGTTTTCAATGATTAGGTCTCTTTTACTTTATCTAAATCTAGTAATTTTCATATGGCAGGATTCTAGACAATTCTTATCCACTGTAACAAAGAATAATGATCTTACAAATTCAGTCATGCATCTGTAGCTGCATTCACCAATTTATTAAATAAACATTTATTGAGCAACTCCTGTGTCATACTTTTAAGTATAACTGGATATATGAAAAAAATAGTGACACGGTCTCTCCTTTTGTGATTTATTTAAGGCTGTATAAATTTAAATGTATTTCATATATCTTAGGGATAGCTCTGTTATAGAAACCAACAAATAGCATAGGATGACCATTAAGTCACTAATTTTCAATTTGTCCCACAAAACCTTTTTATAGAAAGTACAACAGAAGTAATTCTAACTCATCTTAAGTTCAACCTCTCTTTCTCTGGCAATAAGCCTGAGGAGCTATGAGACTGTTAAGAGTCAGAAACTGAAAAAGAATAAGAGGAAAAAGTAAAGGATTTGGATAATATAAGAACAAGATAACTCAATCTTAGAAACTTAACTTGAAATAAAGAATTCAGTATTTTAAACAAATAAGAAAAAAAAAATTATTAAACATTTAGTACCAGCTACATTTCAAGCACCTCCTTTATATATATTATTTTAAAACTTATAACTATATCAAATAAAATATTATCACACTTGTTTTATTGTGAGAAACATTAAGCTTAGAAAGATTAAACTATGACAAAACAAAAAATCTATACCTTTTTCTGATTCCAAATCCTAATATACAACCTCTAAAATATTTATCTAGTCTTCAATAAAATAATACATACACCACCCCTTCTCAAGAAATGTATGTGTGAGATAAAGAATTTATACCTTTTAATTTTATTATCATGAACCATATACAATTTCTTGCACATCAAACACTTAAAACAAGCAAAAGAGTTAATAACTGATGGTAAAAATCTAACAGTTTCTCCATTTTTAAATGTAATTGATTTGACTGAATTTTATATCATTTAATTTTTAACAACGAATGTGTTTAATAACTGGTTTGCAAAAGTCTTGAAAATTTAGCAGTTGGCTTTTATGAGTGCATATGACATGGTTCTGCATGTGGCTATGACATTCAGTTCAGTCAGTTCAGTTACTCAGTCGTGTCTGACTGTTTGCAACCCCATGAATCGCAGCACGCCAGGCCTCCCTGTCCATCACCATCTCCCTGAGTTTACTCAAACTCATGTCCATCGAGTTGGTGATGCCATTCAGCCATCTCATACTCTATCAACCCCTTCTCCTCATGCCCCCAATCCCTTCCAGCATCAGGGTCTTTTCCAATGAGTCAACTCTTCGCATGAAGTGACCAATGTATTGGGGTTTCAGCTTCAGCATTAGTCCTTCGAATAAACACCCAGGACTGATCTCCTTCAGAATGGATTGGTTGGATCTCCTTGCAGTCCAAGGGACTCTCAAGAGTCTTCTCCAACACCACAGTGAAAAGGCATCAATTCTTTGGCGCTCAGCTTTCTTCATAGTTCAACTTTCACATCCATACATGACCACTGGAAAAACCATAGCCTTGACTAGATGGACCTTTGTTGGCAAAGTAATGTCTCTGCTTTTGAATATACTATCTAGTTTTGTCCTAACTTTCCTTCCAAGGAGTAAGCATCTTTTAATTTCATGGCTGCAATCACCATGTGCTTTTGGAACCCCCGAAAAAATATAGTCTGACACTGTTTCCATTGTTTCCCCATCTATTTCTCATGAAGTGATGGGAACGGATGCCATGATCTTAGTTTTCTGAATGTTGAGTTTTAAGCCAACTTTTTCACTCTCCACTTTCACTTTCATCAAAAGGCTTTTTAGTTAGCAGATCCTTAACTGGCTTTCTTCCCTTCCACATCTCATTTTCCCACTTTCTCACTGTGCTTCCTAAAAACATATCCCATATAAACTGCTGCTATTGCTGCTGCTAAGTCACTTCAGTCGTGTCCGACTCTGTGTGACCCCATAGACGGCAGCTCACCAGGCTCCCCTGTCCCTGGAATGCTCCAGGCAAGAATACTGGAGTGGGTTGCCATTTCCTTCTCCAATGCATGAAAGTGAAAAATGAAAGTGAAGTCACTCAGTCGTGTCCAACTCCTAGCAACCCCATGGTCTGCAGCCTACCAGGCTCCTCTGTCCATGGGATTTTCCAAGCAAGAGTACTGGAGTGGTGTGCCATTGCCTTCTCCACCCATATAAACTATATGTGCCTAAATCTTGGCTTTAGTGTCTACTTTAGGGTTATGCATCCAGACCCTCTGCTACAAGAAAACCTCCACCAAAATACAGCTCACGCTGATTCCTATAACTTTAGGTATAATCCTAAATTCTTATTATGATGTGAAGTTTAATTTCCTTGTAACGGTGTTTGCTGCTCTTGGTATTTTAGTTACAACCCTTTATCAAGTGTGGGTAGGAGCCAAACAGCATGAATTGCAAGTAAACTCGATGCAGCTGCTGTACTACCAGGCCCCCATGTCATCTGCCATGTTGCTGGTCACTGTGCCCTTCTTTAAGCCAGTGTTTGCAGAAGGAGGAATATTTGGTTCCTGGTCAGTCTCTGCTTTGCTGATGGTCCTGCTGTCTGGAGTAATAGCTTTCATGGTGAACTTGTCGATTTATTGGATCATTGGAAACACTTCACCAGTCACCTATAACATATTTGGACACTTCAAGTTCTGCATTACTTTATTTGGAGATATGTTTTATTCAAGGATCCATTGTCAATTAATCAGGGTCTTGGCATGTTATGTACATTATTTGGCATTCTTGTCTATACTCATTTTAAACTCAGTGAACAAGAAGTAAGTAAGAGTAAATTGGTGCAACGTCCTTAATTATGTTTTTGTAGAGAAAAAGTTGCCTGAAGACAACAAAAAAACTATTAGGTGGGCAAGTTACTTTCAAGGAAGAGATGAAAATTATGTTGCAAAATTCATTAAGTGATCATTTACAAAAAAGCCATGCAAAAGAAATTTTATTCATAAATATGGCTTACTTGGGAATTTTCTGATGGTCCAGCAGTTGAGATGCCATAATTTCGCTGCCAAGGGTGCAGGCTCAGTCCCTGGTCAGGAAGCTAAGATCCCACAAGCTGTGTGGCATGACCAAATAATAATAATAATAAAATTAATTAAAAAGTAAAATAAATAGAACTTTCTCTTTTACAGTACCTTGTAAGAAAAACTTTATCCTCTAGAGCATGGCTCATGCTTCTTTTCAAAGGTTATTTTATGAAGTATATAAGATGGCTTGGTTATATCAAATGAAGTACATGAAATTAAAGTTTTATAATGGTGACAAAGAAATTCAGATCACCGTACCACAAATGTGTAATGGCTTTTAAGGAAGGACACGCAGGATTCCTCGACTTGCTCATAGCTGGTCCCCAATATGAGTTCTGTTATTGGAGAAGGCAGTGGCACCCACTCCAGTACTCTTGCCTGGAAAATCCCATGGACGGAGGAGCCTGGTAGGCTGCAGTCCATGCGGTCGCTAAGAGTTGGACACAACTAGGCAACTTCACTTTCACTTTTCACTTTCATGCATTGGAGAAGGAAATGGCAACCCACTCCAGTGTTCTTTCCTGGAGAATCCCAGGGACGGGGGAGCCTGGTGGGCTTCCGTCTATGGGGTCACACAGAGTCGGACACGACTGAAGTGACTTAGCATAAACTGAACAGAGTCCAAGAAATCTTTAGCACATACCCAAATTTTAGACTTTTCTGTATGAAAATTACCTGAGAGGCAGCTATTCTATTGTGCCATAAGAAATAAAGGCTTCCCAGGTGGCACTAGGGAACCCACCTGCCAATGCAGGAGCCATAAGAAAAGCAGGTTGGATCCCTGAGTCAGGAAGATCCCTGGAGAAGGGCATGGTAACCCACTCCAGTATTCTTGGGTGGAGAATCCCATGACTTTACAGATGAAGTCTGGCAGCCTACAATCCATGGGGTTCCAGAGTCATACATGACTAAAGTGACTTAGAACAACAAGAAATATGATAGTATTAATATTAATAGCTAATATTTATAAGAGCAAGTACTCTGTGCCAAGCACTGAGCCAAACTTTTGATATAGATTTGGTCCTCAGACAAACTATATGAGATAAGTACTATTTTTACTCCTGTTTACAGTTGAGAAAACTAAGACTTAGAGTCATGAAATTATGTGTCCAAAGTTATGAAGTTAGCAAGTGGCTAACTCCATTCTGGCTATTTAGCTCTGACAGGTAGAAGAACAGAAGGTGTGGCATTAGTAAAGACAATACTATTTATTTATGGATTGGGAAGAAAGTGATTTTAGGATTTTAACTTTCCTCAGTGAACAAATATATCAACTAGGTTTGAGCATAGTTTATATACATAGCATTTATCTATGCTCTGTGGTAGAAAGCATAAAGTTATCACATGCTGTGCAGGATAAAGTTAACTAATGACAAAGAAAAGTAAAGGATTCTCCTAGCAATTGGGAATTAGTGTAAAAATATGTCAAAATTTTAATAGGTAAAGGAAGCAAAATGTAGATAGTATGTAGAGGTGCAGTCAGAACAAAGCAATCAAGACCAAAAGAAAATTGAAATATTCATTCAAACAGTGGTTCGAGACTCAGAGCTGGACCACTTAGCATGCTATTTTAATGAGGAAAATAAAAATGTTTGCACTCTTCAACTAAGTAAAAAGCAGATTTAGTCTTGAAATATATTATTTTCCTATTTTAATTCTTGCTAGAACAGCATTGAAAATACACCATTTTTATGTACTATTAATAAGAAAAAATAAAAAAAAACATTTTAAATATGATGCAACTAAAGTGTCATCAATAACAAAACATATATAGATTGTTAGAGATGTTAAAGTATAAAAAGTGTTTTTATAAATAATGGGATATGGAATCTGAACATCTTAAAAGTCTTTGGTTACCCTCATCACTCATATTCAACATTTTGCTGAAACTCTTAGCTAATGCAATAAGATCAACAAAAAAAATTAATGGTGTAAAGATAGGTGTAAAGTAATGCTCAAAATTCTCCACACAGGCTTCAGCAATACGTGAATCGTGAGCTTCCAGATATTCAAGTTGGTTTTAGAAAATGCAGAGGAACCAGAGATCAAATTGCCAACATCTGCTGGATCATCGAAAAAGCAAGAGAGTTCCAGAAAAAAACGTCTATTTCTTCTTTATTGACTATGCCAAAGCCTTTGACTGTGTGGATCACAATAAACTATGGAAAATTCTGAAAAAGATGGGAATACCAGACCACTTGAACTGCCTCTTGAGAAACCTGTATGCAGGTCAGGAAGCAACAGCTAGAACTGGACATGGAACAAAAGACTGGTTCCAAATAGGAAAAGGAGTATGTCAAGGCTGTATATTGTCACCCTGCTTATTTAACTTATATTCAGAGTACTCCAGTATTCTGCCCTGGAGAATTCCAAGGACTATACAGTCCATGGGTTGCAAAGAGTCAGATATGACTTAGTGACTTTCACTTTACTTCCTACTTATTATTATTATTTTTTTTTAATGGGCAAAAGATCTGAATGGACCTTCAGGAATGCTCAGTTCAGTTCAGTTCAGTTGCTTAGTCATGTCCGACTCTTTGCGACCCCATGAATCACAGCACGCCAGGCCTCCCTGTCCATCATCAACTCCCAGAGTTCACTCAGACTCACGTCCATTGAGTCAGTGATGCCATCCAGCCATCTTATCCTCTGTCGTCCCTTTCTCCTCCTGCCCCCAATCCCTCCCAGCATCAGAGTCTTTTCCAATGAGTCAACTCTTCGCATGAGGTGGCCAAAGTACTGGAGTTTCAGCTTTAGCATCATTCCTTCCAAAGAAATCCCAGGGCTGATCTCCTTCGGAATGGACTGGTTGGATCTCCTTGCAGTCCAAGGGACTCTCTTCTTCAACACCACTGTTCAAAAGCATCAATTCTTTGGCACTCATCTTTCTTCACAGTCCAACTCTCACATCCATACATGACCACTGGAAAAACCATAGCCTTGCCTAGAGGGACTATTGTTGGTAAAGTAATGTCTTTGCTTTTTAATATGCTATCTAGGTTGGTCATAACTTTTCTTCCAAGGAGTAAGCATCTTTTAATTTCATTACTGCAGCTGAATCAGATTATGGTCTACCAATAATTTATTCCCTATAGTGATATTAGAAACAGGATAAGCCTTCTCTTAAAACTAGATACCATAATGATAATTCAAGTTTGGGTTAGTTAATTCTTAATAGTGTGCCCTTTCTTTCCATTTCTCCTTTCATTTTTCAAATATATTTAAGATGATTAAAATTCAGCTGAGAAGAATAAAAATATAAGTAGAACATTTTTAAAACTAAATCATTTAGATACTCAAACATGACTGAAGAAAGTAATTGTATGCATGAATCTGCTTTCTTCTAATGCCTTTTTACAAAGTTTTCAAAACAAAACAACACAACACAACCCTGAAATTGGTTTCTGAAGGCAGTAAAGTGAGTAACATTTATCCAGTGACAAAGAAAATAGTTTTCTGAAAATTTTTGAACCCATTTTTCTAAATAATTTTAGTGGTCTGCTTTGTTATTGTTATATTGTTTTGCTATCTCTGGGTAGAGGAAAGTTATAGCATTCTAAACCCTAGAATTGCATCAGTTTCGAAGATGAAATATCGTTGTGAAAGAATGTTTTAAAGATATCTTTTGATTATGTGATACTGAAGGGAGAAATCAACAAACAATGCATTAAACAACTGAATCTTCAACAAAGCTGTTTTGCAAATGAACGATTATAATACGCTCTATTTTTTAGCTGCTGCTGCTGCAGCTAATTCACTTCAGTCGTGTCCGACTCTGTGCGACCCCCATAGACGGCAGCCCACCAGGATCCCCCATCCCTAGGGTTCTCCAGGCAAGAACACTGGAGTGGGTTGCCATTTCCTTCTCCAATGCATGAAGGTGAAAAGTGAAAGTGAAGACGCTCAGTCGTGTCTGACTCTTAGCGACTCCATGGACTGCAGCCCACCAAGCCTTCTCCGTCCATGGGATTTTCCAGCCAAGAGGACTGGAGTGGGGTGCCATTGCTTTCTTCTAATCAGGTATATTACAAGAAAAACCTTCCGTAATAGAAACTCTACAACTTTTAAGTAAAAGTGAAATTAGTCAGTAGCTCTGTCATGTCCGACTCTTGGTTATCCCATGGACTGTAGGCCGCCAGGCTGTTCTGTCCATGGAATTCTCCAGGCAAGAATACTGAATGAATTACCACCACATTCTCCAGGGATTCTTCCCAATCCACAGATAGAATCCATCTCCCGCACTGCAGGCTGATTCTTTACCATTTGAGCCTCCTGGGAAGACCACTCTATGTAAATAATAGTAAAATTTTATATAGATACACTGTATATACATATTATATATATTTGTATCTCTTAAACAAAAGCATTCATTAACCTGGAGGTACAGTGTTAAAATTGTACCTGAAGGTACAGAGAGATATTTATTTGCTACATGAGAGAATCTATTCATAAATTTTCATATTTTCTTATATCTTTGATCACATTAACTAATTAATGATATTTTTACCATGTCACATAATTTCAGAAAGATTATTAACTCATCTAAATCATAAAATATCAGAATCTGAAAAAAAAGTATTTGATGGGACCTAAAGAATGTCTATGTTAACTTCTAATTAAACTTACAGTTTAGCATATCTCTACTGGTTTCATTTTATAACCAGAAATCCATGGCACTGCAATCGCCTCATTCCATATTTACTTACTTCCAATTATGAATTTTCTTTTACACTGATGCAAACAAACTATGTGCCTTTAAGATTTGGCCTATTGGTCCTACTGATGCATTTCAGAATGAATTGAAATAAGTTAAGTCTATCATTAACTCAGTGATGAATATTTGACTACCATTATATCTTTTATGTTTCTCTAACCTTCAAGAATTATTTTCCCCCAAAGTTTTTGGGAAGATCACTTCGAGAAGGAAATGGCAACCCAGTCCAGTATTCTTGCCTTGAAAATCCCATGGAAGGAGGATCCTGGCTGGCAACAGTCCATGGGTCACAAAGAGTCGGACATGACTGAATAACTTCACTTTCACTTTCAAAGTTTCTCTTGCATATAATTTATTCAAAATATGAATATAGATGTACACAGACGATAAGAATCAGGTGAACAGTGATAATGGCAAAACAAAGATATAAAAAATATATCAACATGGGAAACTTGATAGAGGCTTATGTAAATTTCAAAATTAGAGCTAGATATTGGCTTCTGCTGGATCATAGAAAAAGTAAGAGAGTTCCAGAAAAACATCTATTTCTGTTTTATTGACTATGCCAAAGCCTTTGACTGTGTGGATCACAATAAACTGTGGAAAATTCTGAAAGAGATGGGAATACTAGACCACGTGACCTGCCTCTTGAGAAACCTATATGCAGGTCAGGAAGCAACAGCTAGACTGGACATGGAACAACAGACTGGTTCCAAATACGAAAAGGAATATGTCAAGGCTGTATATTGTCGCTCTGTTTATTTAACTTATATGCAGAATACATCATGAGAAAGGCTGGGCTGGAGGAAGCACAAGCTGGAATCAAGATTGCCAGGAGAAATATCAATAACCTCAGATATGCAGATGACACCACCCTTATGTCAGAAAGTGAAGAACTAAAAAGCCTCTTGATGAAAGTGGAAGAGGAGAGTGAAAAATTTGGCTTAAAGCTCAACATTCAGAAAACGAAGATCATGGCATCCGGTCCCATCACTTCATTGGAAATAGATGGGGAAACAGTGGAAACAGTGTCAGACTTTATTTTTCTGGGATCCAAAATCACCATTAGATGGTAGATGGTGATGGTGATTTTTCATGGTAGAAGTAGAT
The DNA here is from genome assembly GCF_019923935.1 of Bubalus bubalis. Classification (NCBI taxonomy): domain Eukaryota; kingdom Metazoa; phylum Chordata; class Mammalia; order Artiodactyla; family Bovidae; genus Bubalus; species Bubalus bubalis. The sequence goes on along the minus strand of NC_059179.1, from coordinate 2,923,738 downwards.
GGTGACTGCAGCCAGGAAATTAAAAGATGCTTACTCCTTGGAAGGAAAGTTATGACTGACCTAGAGAGCACATTAAAAAGCAGAGATATTACTGTGCCAACAAATCTCCGTCTAGTCATGGCTATGGGTTTTCCAGTAGTCATGCATGGATGTGAGAGTTGGACTGTGAAGAAAGCTGAGTGCCAAAGAATTGATGCTTTTGAACTGTGGTGTTGGAGAAGACTCTTGAGAGTCCCTTGGACTGCAAGGAGATCCAACCAGTCCATTCTGAAGGAGATCAGTCCTGGGTAGTCAATGGAAAGACTGATGCTGAGGCTGAAACTCCAGTACTTTGACCACCTCATGTGAAGAGTTGACTCATTGGAAAAGACCCTGATGCTGGGAGGGATTGGGGGCAGGAGGAGAAGGGGATGACAGAGGATGAGATGTCTGGATGATATCACTGACTCGATGCACATGAGTTTGAGTAAACTCCGGGAATTGGTGATGGACAGGGAGGCCTGGCATGCTGTGATTCATGCACAGGCAGAGAGTTGGACAGGACTGAGAGACTGAACTGAACTGATTGGTTTCATGATTGTACTATTGGTAGGATACACTTAATAGCATCTGCATTAAAAATTTGGTATGTGTTTACAGCATAATTTAAAAATTAACAAAGCTAATTCTAATTGAAGTTTAGGAGAGTGATGATAAACTAATATATATACCAAAATCAAAACTGGGGTATTTGGAATAAATGAGATAATTTAACTGTGTTTAATTCTCAATTCTTACCACTCACAAATATACGTCTTGACCTTATGGTGAGAAAACCTGGAGTCTGCTCTCATTTCACTTTCCCAACTTCCACTTTTCTCTACAATAACTCTAAGTTCACTTCAGTTCTGTCGCTCAATCATGTACGACTCTTTGCAACCCCATGAACCACAGCATGTCAGGCCTCTCTGTCCATCACCAAGTCCAAGAGAATACTCAAACCCATGTCCATTGAGTCGGTGATGCCATCCAACCACCTCATCCTCTGTCGTCCCCTTCTCCTCCTGCCCTCGATCATTCCCAGCATCAGGGTCTTCTCAAATTAGTCAGCTCATCATATCAGGTGGCCAAAATATTGTAGTTTCAGTTTCAACATCAGTCCTTCCAATGAACACCCAGGACTGATCTCCTTTAGAATGGACTGGTTGGATCTCCTTGCAATCCAAGGGACTCTCAAGAGTCTTCTCCAACACCACAGTTCAAAAGCATCAATTCTTCAGTGCTAAGCTTTCTTCACAGTCCAACTCTCACATCCATGCATGACTACTGGAAAAACCATAGTCTTGACTAGAAGGACCTTTGTTGACAAAGTAATGTCTCTGCTTTTTAATATGCTAAGTTGGTCATAACTTTCCTTCCAAGGAGTAAGCATCTTTTAATTTCATGGCTACAGTCACCATCTGCAGTGATTTGGAGCCCAGAAAAATAAAGTCAGCCACTGTTTCCACTGTTTCCCCATCTATTTCCCATGAAGTGATGGGACCAGATGCCATGATCTTAGTTTTCTGAATGTTGAGCTTTAAGCCAACTTTTGTACTCTCCTCTTTCACTTTTATCAAAAGGCTTTTTAGTTCTTCTTCACTTCCAGCCATAAGGGTGGTGTCATCTGCATATCTGAGGTTATTGATATTTCTCCCGGCAATCTTGATTCCAGCTTGTGCTTCATTCAGCCTGGCATTTCTCATGATGTACTCTGCATATAAGTTAAATAAGCAGGGTGACAATATACAGCCTTGACATACTCCTTTTCCTATTTGGAACCAGTCTGTTGTTCCATGTCCAGTTCTAACTGTTGCTTCCTGACCTGCATACAGGTTTCTCAAGAGGAAGGTCCGGTGGTCTGGTATTCCCATTTCCTTCAGAATTTTCCACAGTTTATTGTGATCCATACAGTCAAATGCTTTGGCATAGTCAATAAAGCAGAAATAGATGTTTTTCTGGAACTCTCTTGCTTTTTCTATGATCCAGCCGGTGTTGACAATTTGGTCTCTGGTTCCTCTGCCTTTTCTAAAACCAGCTTGAACATCTGGACATTCTCGGTTCATGTATTGCTGAAACCTGGCTTGGAGAATTTTGAGCATTACTATACTTGTGTGTGAGATGAATGCAATTGTGCGGTAGTTTGAGGATTCTTTGGCATTGCCTTTCTTTGGGATTGGAATGAAAACTGACCTTTGCCAGTCCTGTGGCCACTGCTGAGTTTTCCAAATTTGCTGACATATTGAATGCAGCACTTACACAGCGTCATCTTTTAGGATTTGAAATAGCTCAACTGGGATAATTCTCATAGTGCTGTAAAACATAATTTATATAATAATGTGAAAATTCTTTGAAAGTTTTACACACATATAAAAAGTTTATTGTCGTTGTCTTTTTATGAGTTCAAAAGTTTCCAAATAAGTATTGAAAACTTACATTTAGGACTTAGATTAGCATGATTATGATGTCACACAGTCATCAACACCTTAACTTGGGAGAAGAACATGTTTCCTATATGTTTTATTCTGAATAATGTTTAGAGAAAACTTTTTTGATAAACCTAAACCTTTGTCTCAGAATTAAGGACTCTGGAAAATCCTGGCAAAATGGCTAAAACTTTCCTACAAAGGTGTTTCTTAGTCTTAGAGTCCTAGAAAAAAATGTTATCCAGGTCCATTTCTTTGCTTTCCTCAGAGACTGAGTTTTCCAGGATAAAGTAACATTGCTTCTTCATTCATTTTAAACTTAGCTGATGAGCTTGGCAGTATGTAATTGAACAGAAAAATTGCTGAAGTCTATAAATAATGTATCTATGGTGCGAAATTTGTTGCTTGAGGATGTCTTTTTCTGCTGCTGCTGCTAAGTCACTTCAGTTGTGTCTGACTCTGTGGGACCCCATAGACAGCAGCCTACCAGGCTCCGCCTTCCCTGGGATTCTTCAGGCAAGATCACTGGAGTAGGTTTCTATTTCTTTCTTTTTCTACTGAAAAATAATAGTTAAAAATAATTTGAATGGTATCTCTCAGCAATTTTATTTTATAAGGCACACGTGTACAGTTTTATTTGTGATTATGCAAAAAATGCTCATGTTATGGACACACAGATAATGACATTGAGAGCATCCGAAAACATTTAGAAACCTTATTGTTTAAAGCATCTGCTTTGGAATAAGAGTGGAGCAATTACATATCTTCTCTACAATATTTTACAGGAGCCATATTTCTAGATCTAAACTTGCACAAAGCCTAGTATACTACCTTGTACATTGTAGTTGCTTGGTATATACGGCTGATTCAATTTTTTTTTTTTAATTTTTATTTTTGTTTTAAATACTTTAAAACTCTATTTGATTTAAAAATTTGTACCCTCTATTTGCCTTTAAAACATCATTTTTTAATGATTAAATGTCAGATATAATACATCTCTAAGAGTGCAATCTCTAGAATTTGGCAAGTTTAAATATAAAGACAATATTATTAAAAAAAATAGTATAAGAATGATCTGCAGACTCTTTCAGGCTGTGCAAATCTGAATACTCCCTTCAGTAAACTTAAAGCTGGCCTTATAAATATGCATTTTGAAAAAGCACCTCAGGTGATTTCAATGCTTATGCCAGCAGAATTTGAAAAACAGTTTCTGAAGGTTTTCTATTCCTTTCAGGATATAGTAAAGAATTAAACCTTTTTCTTTTAAGATTTCACAATAACCTAACTAGAAAATTAATTATTAATTAAATGCAGAGCTGAATAATTTTGAATCATTAAATGCACATACAGTCTATATCTGTTCAGACTCTTTGGAAATGAGTGCATTTAAAATTAATATTTTATTATTTTTAAAAGTAGGAATTGTAAATATTTTAAATTGAAAACAACAAATACTCTAAACTGACAGTTTAAATGTGCTATTTTACAGAGGTTGAAGAAACAGGTGAAATCTAAACCTTGGTATAGTTCTCACATATTAGACTTTGTTTTTATTTCCCCCTTTAATGACTTTTGAAAACATTTGGATGCTTCTTTTTCTAGTCAATCCCAATAAGAGATGCTGCTGCTAAGTAAATGAATTACAGAGAGTCAGTTTCAAAAAGCCTATGTGTCTAATGGACATGGATAAATAACAATTTCCTGTTGATATTCTCTTGCTTCTTATTTGGATCCTGAAAATGTTGAAGACTAGAGTGCCTCCACACTCTTAGAGTTCAAAAAGTCTTTAAAACCTTGAACCTTTCAAACTTTTCTAGCACTCCTGAAACTTGGCATTGGCAATTTCCTGTTTGAACCCCCTGTAAACCACTAATCAGCTTGGTCCTCAGCATATATTTAACTCACTAATCCTCAGTTTTGCCAAGTATAGAAAACTTATGATAATATCTCCTGTTGCTTGGGGTCACAGTAATAAGATGCTTAAGTACTCAATAGAGCATACGGAGTACATGAGACATTTATTATTGTTAAGTGTTACTGTTACCCACATACTATCTGGATCTGACGCTGGAATGGGGCATGAGTTCAGTGGCAGGGTTGAAGTGATGGTACGGAAACTGAATGGAGAAACTGCCATCCTTCCTGTCCTAGGGTTTTTTTTTTTTTTTTTTTTTTCATTATTTATTTATTTATTGTTTTAATTTTACAATATTGTATTGGTTTTGCCATATATCAACTGTCCTAGGTTTTAATAACTGTCTTTCTCTTTTCAATCTGTGCCATTAATTTGTATTTCATAGACAGTTTTTGATATTCTTCACATTTATTTTTCTAGCTTTGATTTTCTGGAGGTTTAGTTCCCTAGGAATTTTAAGTATGGATGATAGCATACAGCATCTGCTTGTTTCTTAAATCCTACAGTACATACTGCTATTTTAAAATTATGTTCTGGTAATGAAGGAAAGTTACATGGCTCAAAATAGCCTGGAGTTAAAACTCCCCTCCAGACCCTCCCCCAAATTCTATGCAAAACAAAGAATTGTCTCACCCAAAGTGGGGAAAAATTTAAAAAAAGGACATTAAGGTTGATTACGCCCAGCTCCCAGCCAGTTCAGCCTTTGGCTGATCTCCAGAACTCCTTGCCCCAGCCATTTAAGAAGTAACTACCCCGAACAACCTTGGAGAAGAACAGGCCCCCTTAAGACAGTAGCTTTCCACATATATGCATATATATTTACTCTTTTCTTGGGTTAGTGCAGCAGCTCACTAATCTGACTACTGCCCCTTCTCATCTCATTAAAGGTGATCTGTTCCTGTAAAGTGCTGGTCTCATTCTTTTTCTGATTTCTCTAACTCTGTACCCTACAGGTAATCCTAGGGTAAATGCATATGTATTTCATATATTCTTTATTGATTTAACAATATTTCTTATGTTTCTTTTGTTATATAAATTTATTTATTTTAATTGGAGGTTAATTACTTTAATATATATATATATATATATATATATATATATATATATATTCCCCCCCCCAGGGAAAATCTTGATTTTTTTAAATTTATTTATTTTTTAGTTTTAATTTTATTTTATTTTTAAACTTTACAATATTGTATTAGTTTTGCCAAATATCAAAATGAATCCACCACAGGTATACATGTGTTCCCCATCCTGAACCCTCCTCCCTCCCTATACCATCCCTCTGGGTCGTCCCAGTGCACCAGCCCCAAGCATCCAGTATCATGCATCGAACCTGGACTGGCGACTCGTTTCATACATGATATTATACATGTTTCAATGCCATTCTCCCAAATCTTCCCACCCTCTCCCTCTCCAACAGAGTCCATAAGACTGTTCTATACATCAGTGTCTCTTTTACAATATTGTATTGGTTTTGCCATATATCAACATGAATCCACCATGGGTATACACGTGTTTCCCATCCTGAACCCCCCTCCCACCTCCCTCCCTGTACCATCACTCTGGGTCATCCCAGTGCACCAGCCCCATGCATCTTGTGTTTCTTACATTAGTTAGTGTTAGTTGCTCAGTCAGGTTCAACTCTTTGAAATCCCATGGAATGTATCCTGCTAGGCTTCTCTGTTCATGGAATTTTCCAGGCAAGAATACTGGACTGGGTAGCATTCCTTCTCCAGGGGATTGTCCTGACCCAGGGAAGGAACCTAAGTATCCTACATTTCAGGCAGGTTCTTTACCATTTGAACCAGCAGGGAAGCCCAAGACACCACAATTGTTTGGCCTTAAAAAATATTTTCATATGAAAAATTGGGACCCCCAGATGAGCCATAACTAATTTTCCCCCTTTAACCTTGTAGCATAATATGACTAAAATGAAAGTAGTAACCAAACTTTATGCATGTCTTTTCCCTATACCATTATTATCTTCTTCTTCACAGTATCCTTTCTAATACAATGACATTCAGATTCTAAAATCAATTTTTGTGATAGCTTCCCTTTTTGTTCTGGCACAGAAGCATGCTATAGTGTCTTCTCAACACTCTTTGCTGTTAAATCTTTCTTTCCTGCAATACAGCTTCAGGAACTTTGTGTTTCAGCCTGCCTGCTGTGATATTTCTGAATTTCCAGGTGCTTGGAACGGGTAATAGTTGACTCACCTGAGTGAGAAGTAAACTAAATATATTAATAGATTTAAAATCTTCATAAAAAAGGTACAATAGAAAATGCATGAATGATTTACATGTTTAGTCTCTTCTACTTTGTGAAAGTTAAGACAAATTATTTTATCTCTTTGGATGTCTGTTTCTGTTTTATTCTTTTAAATTAAAAATTAAGAAGTATTTCATCAAGGGTTAATTCAGTTCAGCCTCTTCAGTGGCAACAGCTAACAATTACTGAAAGTTTGTTATGTGCCATATGACGTTTTTGTTGTTATCCTGCAGTCACTAAGTTGTGTCCGACTCCTTTGCAACCCCTGTAGCCCATCAGGCTCCTCTCTCCAGGGAATCTTCCCCACCCAGGGATTGAACCCTCTTTCCTGCGTTGGCAGGAGGATTCTTTGCTACTGAACTACCAGGAAAGGTCACTCTCTGCCCTAAGTGTTGATTGCTCATTTTTCTCTTTGAGATCTCATGAAGGAGCATGATAAATCACATAATGTAATTTGCCCAACATCATCCAATTAGTATGTCCTGAAACTTGCATTTGAAAATAGGTATGTTTAACTCTAAAACAACTATTTAATGTGTTCATGACATTACCTCATGCAGTGGAGCCTGGAGAGTGAAATTCAGAGATGGAACAAAGACTGTCTCTGGTCGCTCAACGTTGACAATTGAGTGAGGCACCTTCTGATTTCAAAATTTATTGTTTAGATAACTTTTCTCCTGTAGTTAAGATGTGATATTTTTAAATCAGAAGGAAAGTAGACATAATTTTTTAAATCGCAATTTAAGAGAAAATGGAAGCTTTAGGAAGTCTTTTAAAAAATCATAATCAGTTACAAAGAAACACTTTGTAGAAATGTTGATCATTTCAGTTCAGTTCAGTCGCTCAGTCATGAACGACTCTTTGCGACCCCATGAATCGCAGCACACCAGGCCTCCCTGTCCATCACCAACTCCCAGAGTTCACTCAGACTCATCCATCAAGTCAGTGATGCCATCCAGCCATCTCATCCTCTGTCGTCCCCTTCTCCTCCTGCCCCCAATCCCTCCCAGCATCAGAGTCTTTTCCAATGAGTCAACGCTTCGCATGAGGTGGCCAAAGTGCTGGAGTTTCAGCTTTAGCATCATTCCTTCCAAAGAAATCCCAGGGCTGATCTCCTTCAGAATGGACTAGTTGGATCTCCTTGCAGTCCAAGGGACTCTCAAGAGTCTTCTCCAACACCACAGTTCAAAAGCATCAATTCTTCGTTGCTCAGCTTTCTTCACAGTCCAACTCTGTAATAATGGGCTAATTCATTCAATGTTTACTTTGTTAGATAATTATACTGCATAATAATTGTTTGCCTTTGATTTACTCATAAATGTGGTGAAACTACCACTGTCTACACAGATTTTTCTTACTTATGTACATTTACAAAAAAGTAGGATATTACTTTGTTAATGAATTATATAATGGAACAAAGAACTGAAAAGACAGATTTACTGAGCACTAAATACTTTTACTACTCAAAGACTTTTCAAAATATTTATTTAGAAGAATTATGCAAATCAAACTTTGTTGTTTGGGAAATTTTGCTTTCTATAAGATCCATAATGTATAAATGACACAAGCCTAAAGCTTTCCAAATTTTATTCATTCACTTAGTTCTTAATAAATGGTGAGCTCACAAATACCTGAGTCCCCACCCACCCACCAAAGTTAAATACTCTTTTAATTTTTTTTTCTTTCTTTCTTTATTTATTTTTACTTTACAATATTGTATTGGTTTTGTCAAACATCAACATGCATCCGTCACGGGTGTACATGTGTTCCCCATCCTGAACCCCCCCTCCAACCTCCCTCCCCATACCATCCCTCTGGGTCATCCCACTGCATCAGTCCCAAGCTTCCTGTATCCTGCATCGAACCTGGACTGGCGATTCGTTTCTTATATGATATTATACATGTTTTAATGCCATTCTCCCAAATCATCCCCCCACTCTCTCTCCCACAGAGTCCAAAAGACTGTTCTATACATCTGTGTCTCTTTTGCTGTCTCACATACAGGGTTGTCATTACCATCTTTCTAAATTCCATTTATATGCGTTAGTATACCGTATTGGTGCTTTTCTTTCTGGCTTACTTCACTCTGTATAATAGTCTCCAGTTTCATCGATCTCATTAGAACTGATTCAAATGCATTCTTTTTAATGGCTGAGTAGTACTCCATTGTGTATATGTACCACAGCTTTCTTATTCATTCATCTGCTGATGGACATCTAGGTTGCTTCCATATCCTGGCTGTTATAAACAGTGCTGCGATGAACGTTGGGGTACACATGTCTCTTTCAATTCTGGTTTCCTCATTGTGTATGCCCAGCAGTGGGATTGCTGGGTCGTGTGGCAGTTCTATTTCCAGTTTTTTAAGGAATCTCCACACTGTTCTCCATAGTGGCTGTACTAGTTTGCATTCCCACCAACAGTGTAAGAGGGTTCCCTTTTCTCCACACCCTCTCCAGCATTTATTGCTTGTAGACTTTTGGATCGCAGCCATTCTGACTGGTATGAAATGGTACCTCATTGTGGTTTTGATTTGCACTTCTCTGATAATGAGTAATGTTGAGCATCTTTTCATGTGTTTGTTAGCCATCTGTATGTCTTCTTTGGAGAAATGTCTATTTAGTTCTTTGGCCCATTTTTTGATTGGGTTGTTTATTTTTCTGGAATTGAGCTGTAGGAGTTGCTTGTATATTTTTGAGATTAGTTGTTTGTCAGTTGCTTCATTTGCTATTATTTTCTCCCATTCTGAAGGCTGTCTTTTCACCTTGCTTATAGTTTCTTTTGTTGTGCAGAAGCTTTTAATTTTAATTTAAAATTTATTTAAAAAATATTCCATGGAATCTATTTACATTTCAAAATAATTTAAAATCTTTTCCCTCATACTTAGAATCATAGTTTTCTAGGGTTTTGTACTCTAGTCAACAATTCTTCTATACAAGCTTTAGTTATGACCACAGAAGAAAAAATATGTACAAATATTTTTAGGATAATTGTCCAAAGTCACCCAATTAGTATGTTCAAACAAAAATTATGTATAATACAGTATCGCATTATTTCTAATAATAAAATATGAAACACAACTGTACCCAATAAAACAACAATAATAAGCAAAGGAAATCAACCTGTAAGCTCTGAAGAAATATAGCAATATAGGAATACTTAAGCAATCGTGATACCATAATGATATATAACAATGAGATATTATGGAGCCAGTAAAAATGATTTCAGGTTGTTTAAGGTAGCACTGTCCAGTAGAACTTTCTTCAATGATGGAATGTTCTATATCTGTACTGCCCATTACAGTAGCCGATAGTCACATGCTTATTAAATCTTTGAAATGTGACTAGTGTAACTGAGTATTTAATTGCATATAGTTCTAATGAATTGCAATTTAAGTATTCAGAATTCATATAAAATCATGTATCATGTTTGAACTTACAAAATAATAAAAGTAAAGAAAAAGTGGAAAACACTTATTGATGTAGAAAAATAAAATTAGTGTACCTATAGTAAATCACATTAGATATATTAACATACACAAAACACAGAAACGTGTAGGCTCTCCTTTCTCTCACTTGTAACACTTGCTTCTATTTAAAATATTGAGAGAGCAAATGGAAATCATATTATTTTCAATTATTTCAGGAATGGAAAAGTATTTGAAAAGTACTTAAATTAAACTCATTTTATAAACTATATTTGTCTATTATAGCAAGATTATACTCATACTGTTTTATTTCTTGTATTTCAAAAAAAAAAATTGGTAGATGAGTATTCATGGAGATTTCCTGGTGCCTTAGCAGTAAAGAATCCATCTTCACTGCAGAAGCTGCAGGAGTTCAGTTCAGTTCAGTCACTCAGTGGTGTCTGACTCTTTGCAACCCTATGAACCGCAGCACACCAGGCCTCCTTGACCATCACCAACAACCAGTCTACCGAAACCCATGTCCATTGAGCCGGTGATGCCATCCAACAATCTCATCCTTTGTTGTCCCCTTCTTCTCCCCCCTTCAATCTTTCACAGCATCAGGGTCCTCTCAAATGAGTCAGCTCTTTGCATCATGTGGACAAAGTATGGGAGTTTCAGCTTCAGCATCAGTCCTTCCAATGAATATTTGGAACTGATTTCATTTAGCATTGACTGATTGGATCTCCTTGCAGTCCAAGGGACTTTCAAGAGTCTTCTCCAACATGACAGTGCAAAAGCATCTCTCACATCCATACATGACTATTGGAAAAACCACAGCCTTGACTAGACAGCAATCTTGATTCCAGCTTGTGCTTCCCCAAGCCCAGAATTTCTCATTATGTACTCTGCATATAAGTTAAATAAGTAGGGTGATACTTAATGCAGAGTACATCATGAGAAATGCTGGGTTGGAGGAAGCACAAGCTGGAATCAAGATTTCTGGGAGAAATATCAATAACCTCAGATATGCAGATGACACCACCCTTACGGCAGAAAGTGAAGAAGAACTAAAGAGCCTCTTGATGAAAGTGAAAGAGGAGAGTGAAAAAATTGGCTTAAAGCTCAACATTCAGAAAACTAAGATCATGGCATCCAGTCCCATCACTTCATGGGAAACAAATGGGGAAAGAGTGGAAACAGTGTCAGACTTTAATTTTTGCAGCTCCAAAATAACTGCAGATGGTGATTGCAGCCATGAAATTAAAAGACGCCAGAGGGATGGAATGGGGAGGGAGGAGGGAGGAGGGTTCAGGATGGGGAACACATGTATACCTGTGGTGGATTCATTTTGATATTTGGCAAAACTAATACAATTATGTAAAGTTTAAAAATAAAATAAAATTAAAAAAAAAAAAAAAGACGCTTACTCCTTGGAAGGAAAGTTATGGTCAACCTAGACAGCATATTAAAAAGCAGAGACATTACTTTGTCAACAAAGGTCCATCTAGTCAAGGCTATGGTTTTTCCAGTGGTCATGTATGGATGTGAGAGTTGGACTATAAAGAAAGCTGAGTGCTAAAGAATTGATGCTTTTTCACTGTTGTGTTGGAGAAGACTCTTGAGAGCCCCTTGGACTGCAAGGAGGTCGAACCAGTCCATCCTAAAGGAGATCAGTCCTGAGTGTTCATTGGAAGGACTGATGTTGAAGCTGCAACTCCAATACTTTGTCCACCTGATGCAAAGAGCTGACTCATTTGAAAAGACCCTGATGCAGGCAAAGATTGAGGGCAGAAGGAGAAGGGGGTGACAGAGGATGAGATGGTTGGATGGCCTCACCGACTCAATGGACATGGGTTTGGGTGGACTCTGGAGTTGGCGATGGGCAGGGAGGCCTGGCGTGCTGCGATTCATGGGGTCGCAAAGAGTCAGACACAATTGAGAGACTGAACTGAACTGACGTGACTAGACGGACCTTTGTTGACAAAGTAATGTCTCTGCTTTTTAATATGTTGTTTACTTTGGTCATAAATTTCCTTCCAATTTTAATTTAATCTTTTTTTATTTCTTGGCTTTTATTTTACTGACTATAGTCGCCATCTGCAGTGATTTTGGAAACCAGAAAAATAAAGTCTGACACTGTTTCCACTGTTTCCCCATCTATTTCCCATGAAGTGATGGGACCGGATGCCATGATCTTAGATTTCTGAATGTTGAATTTTAAGCCAACTTTTTCACTTTCCTTTCACTTTCATCAATTGGCTCTTTAGTTCTTATTCACTTTCTGCCATAAGGGTGGTGTCATCTGCATATCTGAGGTTATTGATATTTCTCCCGGCAATCTTGATTCCAGCTTGTGCTTCTTCCTGCCCAGCGTTTCTCATGATGTATTCTGCATATAAGTTAAATAAGCAGGGTGACAATATACAGCCTTGACGAACTCCTTTTCCTATTTGGAACCAGTCTGTTTTTCCATGTCCAGTTCTAACTGTTTCTTCCTGACCTGCATACAAAATTTTCAAGAGGCAGGTCAGGTGGTCTAGTATTCCCATCTCTTTCAGAATTCTCCACAGTTTATTGTGATCCACACAATCAAAGGCTTTGGCATAGTCAATAAAGCAGAAATAGATGTTTTTCTGGAACTCTCTTGCTTTTTTCCATGATCCAGAAGATGTTGGCAATTTCATCTCTGGTTCCTTTGCCTTTTCTAAAACCAGCTTGTACATATGGAAGTTCACGGATCACGTATTGCTGAAGCCTGGCTTGGAGAATTTTGAGCATTACTTTTCTAGCGTGTGAGATGAGTGCAATTGTGCAGTTGTTTGAGGATTCTTTGGCATTGCCTTTCTTTGGGATTGGAATGAAAACGGACCTTTTCCAGTCCTGTGGCCACTGCTGAGTTTTCCAAATTTGCTGGCATATTGAGTGCAGCACTTTCACAGCATCATGTTTCAGGATTTGAAATAGCTCAACTGGAATTCCATCACTGCCACTGGCTTTGTTCATAGTGATGCTTCCTAAGGCCCACTTGATTTCACATTCCAGAATGCCACAGGAGACTAAGGTTCTATCTCTGGATTGAGAAGGTCGTTTGGAGGAGGGCATGGCAACCCACTCCAGCATTCTTACCTAGAGCATCCCATGGGCAGAGGAGACTGGTGGTTTACAGTCCTTAGGGTTGCAAAGATTTAGACACAACTGAAGTTACTTATGGCAGAAAATGAAGAGAAACTAAAAAGCCTCTTGATGAAAGTGAAAGAGGAGAGTGAAAAAGATGGCTTAAATTTCAACATTCAGAAAATGAAGATCATGGCATCTGGTCCCATCACTTCATGGGAAATAGATGGGGAAACAGTGGAAACAGGGTCAGACTTTATTTTGGGGGGCTGCAAAATCACTGCAGATGGTGATTGCAGCCATGAAATTAAAATTGCTTATTCCTTGGAAGGAAAGTTATGACCAACCTAGACAGCATATTCAAAAACAGAGACATTACTTTGCCAACAAAAGTCCGTCTAGTCAAGGCTATGGCTTTTCCAGTAGTCATGTATGGATGTGAGAGTTGGACCGTGAAGAAAGCTGAGCGACAAAGAATTGATGCTTTTGAACTGTAGTGTTGGAGAAGACTCTTGAGAGTCCCTTGGACTGCAAGGAGATCCAACCAGTCCATTCTAAAGGAGATCAGTCCTGGGTGTTCTTTAGAAGCTGAAACTCCAGTACTTTGGCCATCTCATGCAAAGAGTTGACTATTGGAAAAGACTCTGATGCTGGGAGGGATTGGCGGCAGGAGGGAAAGGGGACGACAGAGCATGAGATATCTGCATGGCATCACTGACTCGATGGACATGATTTGAGTGAACTGAGGGAGTGGTGATGGACACGGAGGCCTGGCGTGCAGCAATTCATGGGGTCGCAAAGACTTGGACACGACTGAGCGACTGAACTGCCCTGAACTGAATTGAAGTGACTTACCACGAATAGATATGCACAGTCACTTGACTCATTCGTTGAAATAAGAGTACAGTAAGTTAATCATATCTCCTAGTGATAATGACCATTTGTAAAGTACTGTTTTCAGAAATTCTTGTATGACAGTACAGGACCCTCTAACAGATCAGCTATGACAAGAAGTGAAAACTTATTTTTGGAAAGCCACAATTTGTTTTAGTCCCTCAGTGATGAATTTTTCAATTTTGTTATATTGTACTTCTGACTGTTTCTAATTTCCAATCCATGGTGAAAGATTGATATTTTAGAGAATGAACATCTCCTAGTGCTAACAATGAACCAATACAATGAAATATAACAAAACAGATAGTCAATTACAAAACAGAATGGTGTTTTTCTCTATACCAAAATCTTCCCAGTGATTGAATAACATCAGAGACTTGCAATGTTTTATGGTCTGTGAATAGTTTATAGCCTGTTCTGTGATTTAACAACACATTTGATTTTTTTCCTTTGTATAAGATTCCTCCTTGATTGCTATGTTTTCCATCTCTGATTCTGCTTTAGGTATAGATTTTCAGTAATGTCCATACTTGTAGACTTATGAATACATATCTTGATAAACAGCTGGGTTATAAATATTTGTTGTGAGTTATTTTTGACTTTGTTTATTAAGAGTTAAGATTTTAGGTCCAAATTAGTATTATGTTTTCTTAAATCGACAGAACAAACCTGTAACCAGGATATTTCAAGGAGAAGTTGAATATAACATAATCCACACAGTTTCTCTCTTCCTTTGTACCCTTTCAAGGCCACATAGATTAAAAGTTACATCTTCAGAGATAATTAAGTGTCATCACAATTTCTTAGCAACTGTACACTTAAAAATATATATAACAAATTCTGTCCTCCCATCAACTTTGTGTACATTAACAGGCTAAATAGTATTCACTAGACAATATTTAGTTCAGTTCAGTTCAGTCACTCAGTCATGTCCGACTCTTTGCGACCCCATGAATCGCAGCACACCAGGCCTCCTTGTCCATCACCATCTCCCGGAGTTCACTCAAATTCACGTCCATTGAGTCGGTGATGTTATCCAGCCATCTCATCCTCTGTCGTCCCCTTCTCCTCCTGTCCCCAATCCCTCCCAGCATTAAAGCCTTTTCCAATGAGTCAACTCTTCGCATGAGGTGGCCAAAGTATTGAAGTTTCAGCTTCAACATCAGTCCTTCCAAGAAATCCCAGGGCTGATCTCCTTCAGAATGGACTGGTTGGATTTCCTTGCAGTCCAAGGGACTCTCAAGAGTCTTTTCCAACACCACAATTCAAAAGCATCAATTCTTCGGCGCTCAGCCTTCTTCACACTCCAACTCTCACATCCATACATGACCACAGGAAAAACCATAGCCTTGACTAGACGGACTTTTATTGGCAAAGTAATGTCTCTGCTTTTGAATATGCTATCTAGGTTGGTCATAACTTTCCTTGCAAGGAGTAAGCGTCTTTTAATCTCATGGCTGCAGTCACCATCTGCAGTGATTTTGGAGCCTCCCAAAAATAAAGTCTGACACTGTTTCCACTGTTTCCCTAGCTATTTCCCATGAAGTGATGGGACCGGATGCCATGATCTTCGTTTTCTGAATGTTAAGCTTTAAGCCAACTTTTTCACTCTCCTCTTTCACCTTCATCAAGAGGCTTTTTAGTTTCCTCTTCACTTTCTGCCATAAGGGTGGTGTCATCTGCATATCTGAGGTTATTGATATTTCTCCCAGCAATCTTGATTCCAGCTTGTGCTTCTTCCAGCCCAGTGTTTCTCATGATGTACTCTGCATATAAGTTAAATAAGCAGGGTGACAATATACAGCCTTGACAAACTCCTTTTCCTATTTGGAACCAGTCTGTTGTTCCGTGTCCAGTTCTAACTGTTGCTTCCTGACCTGCATACAGATTTCTCAAAAGGCAGGTCAGGTGGTCTACTTTAAACAACTGAGGCAAAGGAAAATCCTTGAAAGTTGTGTGGAAAAAAAAAAGTAATTTTAAGTATTACCAGTCACTTTCAACATGAACATTCTTTGTGCAAATGATTTTCCTCAGGCTCAAATAGGAAAATCCACCCACACACCTCAGTGCCTTCAAGAAAAAACAATGACTAAGAAAAACACAAAAAGCTTTCGAAGCTCAAAACATGGCAATAGCTTTGAGACAAAACACATTCTAAGTCTGAGCATCATGAGGTAAATTTCTATCTTAGTAAATTAGACAGAAAAATATATGATCTTATTCTTTTCACCTTCCTCTCTTTCCAGCATAAGTATATAAAATTAAATAAAATTATATAAACTTGGGAAAGTAAAAAAAAAAAAAAGGTATAAATATAAAGGAAGCAAAGTGATAAATTAGAACTTTCAGGTATCATTTTGTGAAGGAAATTTTCATCCTGCCCACTGTTCAGATTATGTCCTGGTGAGGGGATATACTACAATTCTAACACAGTTTAAATATTCTGACATATGAGTTAGAACCCTGTCTTGCTTCGCAAGCAGCTTCATAGTCATTCCCTGTAGGGATTTATGGGATAAATCATATCTAAAGTGAGATTAACCAAGACATCCAAAAAAGTTTTTTTTTTTCCCAGAAATTCATGAGAGAACAGCTGAATTTCCCTAGACTTCCAAGATTACGGATGTTAGAAAAGACCAAAGTCAGCAGACCTGAACATATTGTACAGCTGTGACAAGAAGTAGCTTGGTTTATATAGATCAGGACTTAGGTCTTTCAGAGGATGCCATGTATGGAGAGTCCCAATGGTGAGAACAAGACTGGGGGATGTACTAATCTCAGGATATCATGCCACTGACAGACACCAACAGTTGATCAGACATACAACTAATACTATGACAATAGAGATGCCACCCAAGAAACAGTGAATGAGGAGGAAAGGAGAACCCTTTAAGAAATACCTTGAAATTTAAAATATGTAACCTGGCATAAACCCGGATTAGGGCTTCCCTAGTGGCTCAGATGTTAGAGTCACCTGCAATCTGCCTGCAATGCAGGAGACTTGGGTTTGATCCCTGGGTTGGGAAGATTCCTTGAAGAAGGGAATGGCTACCCACTCTAGTATTCTTGCCTGGAAAATGCCATGGATAGAGGAGCTTGGCGGGCTACAATCTGTGGAGTTGTTGAGTCAGACATGACTGAGCAACTAACACTTACACATTCACTTTAAAACCTAAATTAGTCACATCAAGCAGAATAGGCAAAAAATACTAAATTCAATATTGAACATTGTGAAGTTATATATATATATTTTGCCAATGAATAGAAACTTTGAAAATTTCTTAGAGAAATCATGTGTTAACTTTATTCCTTCTGGAAATGACCTTAGAGAATTAATCCAAACTTCTCATTTAACCTCTCAGGATACCTGGAGAGCTTGACTCACTCCCAAAGTAACAATACATATCAAAGTAATGAGTGGTAGAGCTAAGGCCAAAATCCTTCATCTTGCTTTCCAGTTCTTCCTGCTACACCTCAGTCTTTCCATAAGTATTAAGCTATCATTTATGAATGTACTGTGTGTTTGACAGATTGAGTATCAATGACATGTTATTCTTGTCTTTAAGGGATATTTAAAAATAGCAATGTGTTAGGAGTAACTTTTGCCTCTGGGTTTGCTGGAGGCAAATTAAGGCCATTTTTATTATTAAATTAACACAACTCAAAGAAAATCATTCCTTTAGAAATCACCTTTGAAGATTTTATTGCCAACCTGTTTATTATGTGTTAAAACTAGATAGGAAAATCACTGCCTTCAACTCAAATTTACACGGAGCTCATCTGACTTTAAAGTTTATCTTGTGAAATATAACATTTTTAGAAGAGAAATATACTGCAATTAGAAACAAATTGTACACTACACCTTTTTCTCCTTTATTTTTAATATAAGTGCCTTAAAAAACATCTAGTTCAAAGCTTGGCTTTCAAATGATTGCTCTAGGCAAGACAGAATAGAAGCTAATTTTATTTTCTTCATCTGAATTTTTGTTACAATATTGTGTTCTTTGTTATAAAAGAATAGACAAGGAAGTATACAAAATATCTTCTGAGTTCTGTTTTTTGTTTTGTGTTTAAACTTTGTTATTAATTTTGATAATGTGACTGAAGATTTATATTTATAAAATTTTATATATTTATAGGTTAGGAAATTACTGTAAGCTGTTTTTCTTAGAATTTTAATGTGTATAAAAGGGAAAAAATAAAATTGGATGAAACATAGCATGAAACAAAAGTATGCAGTTTATAACAAGCATGTTTTAAATATCAAGACCCTAATTGGTTGAAACTACAAAGATTCAAAATTAAATTCAATATAAAAATAACACAACACAAAACAAAGTTGATGTGGATAAATAGTGTGTTCCAAAGGCTAACTGTTTTCTATGTTATGTTGGGAAAAGATATAGCAAAATACAAATCAAGATTTCATAAGTGGAAGGGAAAGATATCAGGATTTCTGTATTGTTTATAGAATTTTTTTGCAGCTGGTAATTGAAATTTTAATTGAAACTTCAAAATAGTTTGTAGCATGTATAGGTCATTTAAACTCTTGGTTGTTTTGATATGTCTTTTAAGTGTAAGACTGGTGAACATGCAACCACACAGACTCTTCGTGACCCCACTTTCACTTTTCACTTTCATGCATTGAAGAAGGAAATGGCAACCCACTCCAGTGTTCTTACCTGGAGAATCCCAGGGACGGCAGAGCCTGGTGGGCTGCCGTCTATGGGGTCGCACAGAGTCGGATATGACTGATGCGACTTAGCAGCAGCAGCAACCATATTAATTTACCATATAGGGAACTGGAATGCAAAAGTAGGAAGTCAAGAGATACCTGGAGTAACAGGCAAATTTGGCCTTGGAATACAAAACAAAGCAAGGCAAAGGCTAACAGTTTTGCCAAGAGAACCCACTGGTCATATCAACCTTGGTCTTCCAACAACACAAGAGATGCTGTGCAAGTGCTGCCCTCAATATACTAGCAAATTTGGAAAACTCAGCAGTGGCCACAGGACTGGAGGAGGTCAGTTTTCATTCCAATTCCAAAGAAAGCCAATGCCACAACAGTTCAAACAATCACACAATTGGACTCATCTCATAAGCTAGCAAAGTAATGCTCAAAATTCTCCAAGCCAGGCTTCAACAGTATGTGAACCATGAACTTCCAGATGTTCCAGCTGGATTTAAAAAAGGCAGAGGAACCAGAGATCAAATTGCCAACACCCATTGGATTACTGAAAAAGCATGAGAATTCCAGAAAAACATCTGCTTCTACTTTATTGACTACACCAAAGCCTTTGACTGTGTGGATCACAACAAACTGTGGACAATTCTGAAAGAGATGGGAATACCAAACCACCTGACCTGCCTCCTGGGTAATCTGTATGCAGGTCAAGAAGCAACAGTTAGAACTAGACATAAAACAACAGACAGGTTTCAAATCAGGAAAGGAGTTTATCAAGGCTGTATATTGTCACCCTGCTTACTTAACTTATATGCAGAGTACATCATGAGAAATGCCAGGCTGAATGAAGCACAAGCTGGAATCAAGATTGCCAGGTGAAATATTAATAACCTCAGATATGCTGATGATACCACCTTTATGGCAAAAAGTGAAGAAAAACTGAAGAGCCTCTTGATGAATGTGAAAGAGGAGAGGGAAGAATGTTGGCTTAAAACTCAACATTCAGATCAGGGCATCCAATCCCATCACTTCATGGCAAATAGATGGGGAAACAATGAAACTCTTAGAGACTTTATCTTTTTCAGCTCCAAAATCACTGCAGCCGGTGACTGCAGCAAATGCAATTAAAAGACAGTTGCTCCTTGGAGGAAAAGCTATGACCAACCTAGACAACATGTTAAAAACCAGAGACATTTACTTTGCTGACAAAGGTCTGTCCAGTCAAAGCTATGGTTTTTCCAGTAGTTATGTATGGGTGTGAGATTTGGACTATAAAGAAAGCTGAATGCTGAAGAATTGATGCTTTTGAACTGTGGTGTTGGAGAAGACTCTTGAGAGACTCTTGGACTGTAAGGAGATCCAACCAGTCAATGCTAAAGGAAATCAGTCCCGAATATTAATTGGAAGGGCTGATGCTGAAGCTGAAACTCCAATACTTTGGCCACCTTATGCTATGAACTAACATTTGAAAAGACCCTGATGATGGGAAAGATTGAAGTTGGGAGGAGAAGGGGTCAACATAGGTTGAGATGGTTGGATGGCATCCCTGACTCTATGGACATGAGTTTGAGTAATCTCCGATAGTTGGTGCTGGAGAGGAAAGTCTGGCATGTTGCAGTCCATGGGGTGGCAAAGAGTCGGACATGACTGAACGACTGAACTGAACGGATGTATGGATTTGAGAGTTGAAATATAAAAATAGCTGAGTGCCAAAGAATTGATGTTTTTGAACTGTGGTGTTGGAGAAGACTCTCAAGAGTCCCTTGGACTGCAAGGAGGCCAAACGTGTCCATCCTAAAGGAAATCAATCCTGACTATCCATTGCAAGGACTGATGCTGAAGCTGAAACTCCAATACTTTGGCCACCTGATGCAAAGAGCTGACTCATTGGAAAAGACCTTGATGCTGGGAAAGATTGAAGGTTAGGGGAGAAGGGGTCGACATAGGATGAGATGGTTGGATGGCATCACTGACTTGATGGCCATGGGTTTTAGTAAGCTCCAGGAGTTAGTGTTGGACAGGAAAGCCTGGCGTGCTGCAGTCCATGGGGTTGCAAAGAGTAAGACAGGACTGAGTGACTGAAATGAACTGAACTAAACCATATTAATTGTGCTTCCCAGGGGTTGCTGGTGATAAAGAACCCTCCTGCTAATGCAGGAGACTTAAGAGACTGGGTTTGATCCCTGGGTCAAGTAGATCCCCTGGAGGAGGGCATGGCAACACACTCAAGTATTCTTGCCTGAAGAATCCATGGACAGAGGATCCTGGTGGCCTATAGTCTATAGGGTCACAAAGAATCAAACATGAATAAAATGATTTAGCATGCATGCATCATATTAATTAAAGGAGATAAAACCTATGATCATCTCTTCTGATTAATATGATAAAACTCACCATCTTTTCCTGATAAAACTGTCAACAAACAAGCAATTAAAAAAAAAAAAAAACTTGTGTAATCTTAAAAAAAGTATATTTAAAATAAAAAGTACAGCTAAAATCATTCAGAATGGTGAAATATTGCGTGTGAGTTTGTGTGTGCTGTTATATCTGACTTTTGTGATACCTTGAACTGTAGCCTCTCATGCTCCTCTGTCTTTGGAATTTTCCAGGCAAGAATATGGAGTGGGTTTCCCATTTCCTATTCCAAAATATTGAAATTTCTACCCTTAAATTGGACTACAGCCTTGTCTAACTCAGCAAAACTATGAGTCATGCCATGTATGGTCACCCAAGAGAGGCAGGTCATGGTGGAGAGTTCTGACAAAACATGGCCCACTGGAGAAGGGAATGGCAAACCACTTCAGTATTCTTGCCTTGAGAAGCCCTTGAACACTACAAAAAGGCAAAAAGATAGGACACTGAAAGATGAACTCCCCGGATCAGTAGGTGCCCAATATAATACTGGAGATCAGTGGAGAAATAACTCTAGAAAGAATGAAAGGATGGAGCCAAAGCAAAAACAACACCCAGTTGTGGATGTCCGTGGTGACGGAAGTAAAGTCCAATACTGTAAAGAGCAATATTGCATAGGAACCTGGAATGTTAGGTTCATGAATCAAGGCAAATTGAAAGTGGTCAAACAGGAGATGGCAAGAGTGAACATCTACATTTTAGGAATCAGTGAACTAAAATGGACTGGAATGGGTGAATTTAACTCACATGACCATTATGTCTACTACTGTGAGCAAGAATGCCTTAGAAGAAATGGAGTACTCATCATGGTCAACAAAAGAGTCTGAAATGTAGTACTTGAATGCAATCTCAAAAACGACAGAATGATCTCCGTTCATTTCCAAAGCAAACCATTCAATATCACAGTAATCCAAGTCTATGCCCCAACCAGTAATGCTGAAGAAGCTGAAGCTGAATGGGTCTATGAAGGCCTATAAGACCTTCTAGAACTAACACCCCAAAAATATATATTTTTTTTATAGGGGACTGGAATGCAAAAGTAGGAAGTCAAGAAACACCTGGAGTAACAGGCAACTTTGGCCTTGGAGTACAAAACGAAGCAGATCAAAGGCTAACAGAGTTTTGCCAAGAGGACCCACTGCTCATAGCAAATACCCTCTTCCAACAGTACAAGAGAAGACTCTACACATGGACATCACCAGATGGCCAACCCTAAAATCAGATTGATTATATTATTTGCAGCCAAAGATGGAGAAGCACTATACAGTCAGCAAAAACAAGACCAGGAGCTGACTGTGGCTCAGACCACGAACTCCTTATTGCCAAATTCAGATTTACATTGAAGAAAGTAGGGAAAACCACTAGACCATTCAGGTGTGACCTAAATCAAATCCCTTATGATTATACAGTGGAAGTGACAAATGAATTCAAGGGATTAGATCTGACAGACTGAGTGCCTGAAGAACTATGGATGGAGATTCATGACATTGTACAAGAGTCAGGGGTCAAAGTCATCCCCAAGAAAAAGAAATGCAAATAGGCAAAATGGTTGCCTGAGGAGGCCTTACAAATAGCTGAGAAAAGAAGCAAAGAAAAAAGCAAAGGAGAAAAGGCAAGCTATACCCATTTGAAAGCAGAGTTCCAAAGACTAGCAGCAGGGTCTTTTCCAAGGAGTCAGCTCTTTGTCTCAGGTGGCCAAAATTCTGGAACTTCAGCCTCAGCATCAGTCCTTCCCATGAATATTCAGGATTGATCTCCTTTTACTGGTTTGATCTCCTCACAGTCCAAGGGATTCTTAAGAGTCTCCTCCAGTACCACAATTTAAAAGCATCAATTCTTTGGCACTCAACTTCTTTATGGTCCCACTCCTACATCTGTACATGACTACTGGCAAAAAACAAAGCTTTGACTATATGGACCTTTGCTGGCAAAGCGGTGCTTACTTTTTAATATACTGTCTATGTTTGTTTTAGCTTTCCTTCCAAGGAACAAGCATCTTTTAATTTCATGGCTGCAGTCACTGTCCACAGTGATTTTGGAGCCCCCCAAAATAAATTCTGTAATTTCTTTCACTTTTTCCCCTTTTATTTGCCATGAAGTGACGGGACCAGATGCCATGATCTTAGTTTTTTGACTGTTGAGTTTCAAGCCAGCTTTTTCACTCTTCTTTCACTCTCATCAAGAAGTTTCTTAGTTCCTCTTCTCTTTCTACCATTAGAGTGGTGTTAATATGCATATCTGAAATTGTTGATATTTCTCCTGGCAATCTTGATTGAAGCTTGTCATTCACCCAACCTGGCATTTCACGTGCTGTACTCTACATATAAGTTAAATAAACAGGACAACAATATGCAGTCTTATCTACTCCTTTCCCAATTTGGAACCAGTAGTTGTTCCATGTCTGGTTCTAACTGTTGTTTCTTGTAGTTGATATAATAGTCTTCTGAATTAAATCTATCTAATCCCATCCACTTTAGTTCACTGATTCCTAAAACATACATGTTCACACTTGCCATCTCCTGCTTGACCACATTCAATTTGCCTTGATTCATAGACCTTACATTCCAGGTTTCTATGCAATATTGCTCTTTATAGCATCTAACTTTACTTTCACCATCAGATATCTTGACAACAAAGCATCATTTTCACTTTGGCCTGGCCACTTCATTCTTTCTGGGGGTTTTAGTAGTTGCCCTCTGTTCTTCTCCAGTAGCATACTGGATGCCTTCCAACCTGGAGTGCTCATCTTCTAGAGTCATATCTGTTTACCTTTTCTTACAGTCCAAGTAGTTCTCCAGGCAAGAATACTGGGGTGGTTTGCCATTTTCTTCCCCAGTGTATCACATTTTGTCAGAACTCTTCACTATGACCTGTATGTCTTGGGAGACCCTGCACAGCCTGGCTCATAGCTTCATTGAGTTATGTAAGCCCCTTTGCCATGACAAGGCTGTGATCTGTGAAGGGGTTCTTTATATGTACTGGATTTGCATAGCTAAGTCTTGTTTTAACCCAGGCTCAACTGTATGAATATCTTAAGCAATCACAAGTAATGATATATTTGTAAATAAAATATTTTTTAGTTGCAAATATTTAATTTACAGCAAGCCTGGATAAATATAAGTTCTTAATTTATACTGATTCACATGATAACAAAAATCAAACAACATTCTTTTGAATAGTAATTCCAGAAGAGCTATAAGTTTAAAATATACCACCTCTTTTTGAACAAACAAGGATTTTTGAAGAACAAACTTTGTCCAGTTTATGTGAGGAATAAAAAGAAAAGGTGACTTAGTGAAGGAAAGCTATAATCTCTTACCGTTAAAAAAAATAATAATACAAAAACAGAGATCAAACTGATATACTCATATACTTAATGACCTACTTGGCAATAGAAAATAGTGATGACATAATAAAAACATTTGCTTATAGCCCATTTAAAAGATAATTTATAAAAGTGAGAGTCTCTGTTTTCATGATAGTGTTTTGAATGAGGTTTTATTGAAATTCTTGTAGATAGGAATTGCAGCTAAATCATTCTGGAATAAAAAAGCTATTGAGAAGACAGGTTCTTAAATTCTGGCAATTTATGTACAATAAAATTTATCCTTTTTAGGAGTATAATTGGTGAATTTTAAGAAATTTATGTAGTCATAAATTAAGATTTATAATATTTTTGACATAACAAAAAGTCTCCATGTGTCTTTTGTGATCAGTCCCTCCCCCCTGCTACTATCTTCAGATCCTAACAATGGTTAATTGGCTTTTATACCTGTATTTTTCCTTTTTAGAAATGCAAAATATAATATGCTATTTCTGGCTTCTTTCACTTAACGTAAATGCATCCATATTTGTTAATTTATCTTTGTTATTGCTGAACAGTGTTCCATTAAATGAATACACTACAATTGTTCATATATTCACCAGATGATGCACATTCGGGTTTTGGTAAAATTTTGATCGTTTTACAAATGCTGCTGGCTGCTGCTGCTAAGTCGCTTCCGTCGTGTCTGACTCTGTGCGACCCCATAGACGGCAGCCCACCAGAATCCCCCATCCCTGGGATTCTCCAGGCAAGAATACTGGAGTGGGTTGCCATTTCCTTCTCCAATGCATGAAAGCTAAAAGGGAAGGGAAGTCGAAAGAGAAGTTGCTCAGTCGTATCCGACTCTTAGCGACCCCATGGACTGCAGCCTACCAGGCTTCTCTGTCCATGGGATTTTCCAGGCAAGAGTACTGGAGTGGGGTGCCATTGCCTTCTCCAAAAGTCGCTCAGTCATGTCCAACTCTTTGTGACTCAGTGTACCATACAGTCCACGGAATTCTCCAGGCCAGAATACTGGAGTGGGTAGCCTTTCCCTTCTCCAGGGGATCTTCCCAACCCAGGGATCAAACCCTGGTCTCCCGCATTGCAGGCAGTTTCTTTACCAGCTGAGCCACAAGGGAAGCCCAATATATATATGTATGTGTGCATATATACATATACATATACACATACATATACATATATATATCACTTTAATTGGAAAAAAAACTGCCAAACACATTGCTAGAAAAGCTACATCATTTTGCATTCCCACCATAAATTTGTAAAACTTAAAGCTGGTCCATGTGATCTCAACATATGGTTAGATCAGATCAGATCAGTCGCTCGGTCATGTCCGACTCTTTGCGACCCCATGAATCACAGCATGACAGGCCTCACTGTCCATCACCAACTCCCAGAGTTCACTCAGACTCAAGTTCATCGAGTCAGTGATGCCATCCAGCCATCTCACCCTCTGTCGTCCCCTTCCCCTCCTGCCCCCAATCCTTTCCAGCATCAGAGTCTTTTCTAATGAGTCAACTGTTCGCATGAGGTGGCCAAGTACTGGAGTTTCAGCTTTAGCATCATTCCTTCCAAAGAACACCCAGGGCTGATCTCCTGCAGAACGGACTGGTTGGATCTCCTTGCAGTCCAAGGGACTCTCAAGAGTCTTCTCCAACACCACAGTTCAAAAGCATCAATTCTTCGGTGCTCAGCCTTCTTCACAGTCCAACTCTCACATCCGTACGTGACCACAGGAAAAACCATAGCCTTGACTAGACGAACCTTTGTTGGCAAAGTAATGTCTCTGCTTTTGAATATGCTATCTAGGTTGGTCATAACCTTCCTTCCAAGGAGTAAGGGTCTTTTAATTTCATGGCTGCAGTCATCATCTGTAGTGATCTTGGAGCCCAGAAAAATAAAATCTGACACTGTTTCCACTGTTTCCCCATCTATTTCCCATGAAGTGGTGGGACCGGATGCCATGATCTTCGTTTTCTGAATGTTGCGCTTTAAGCCAACTTTTTCATGCTCCACTTTCACTTTCATCAAGAGGCTTTTGAGTTCCTCTTCACTTTCTGCCATAAGGGTGGTGTCATTAATGGCTGTCTATATACAGCGATTCTTGAAAACCACTCAGCAGTAGAAAGCCACTATTGATACAATGCAAGAAAGTGAGTGAAAAAATCTCCAGAATATTATACTGAGTGAGAGAAGCTAGTATTAACTTTATGTTCTGTTTGATGTAACATACATTCATTTGACATTTTTGAAAGAAAAAACTAACGACAGAAAGATCAGTGGTCGTCAGAGATTGTGGGTAGGAGTGTAACTGTAAACAAAAGTATGAGGGGATTTTCACAGTGGTGGAGCTGTTCTACATACTCAATGTGGTGGTGGTTACACAACTCTACACATGTCAAAATATATGAAACAGTGCTTGAAAAAAGGCAATATTACTCTATGATAAGATAAAAAGTAAAAACAATGAAAATCCTCTAAGTTGTTGTAGTTTCAGTGAGGATGTAGGCATTTTATTGTGGTTTAATTTGCATTTCTCCGATGTTAATAATATTGAACATTATTTATATTATTGCTTGACATTGTTTTTATGTGGTAAGTGCCAATTCACATCTGTTGCCCAGTATTTTTGATTGACTTGTCTTTCTGTTATTGTTATAAGTGTTATTTATTCTAAATAATAGGATTTTATCAGCTTTCCAGTTTGAGAATATTTTTCAAGCCATAGCTTCTGTTTATATTCTCTTTAAAATGTCTTACAAAGAGCAAAATTTTCTAATATTTATAAACTCATTTTTTTAAATTTGGAATTCATACTATTTTGTCCTATTAAAAATATTTAGCCCAAAGTCACAAGTATAGTCTTTTAATTTTTCTTTTTAAAGTGTTAATATTTTAGTTTTTATATTGAGGTCTGTGGTTTTTCAAGGTTTTTTTGTCTGTTTGTTTACAATATCAGATTTTCTGTTATGTTGGTAGGTTTCATTTCTCACAGAGATGTTCAGTTTTTCCATCACCTTTTGTTGATAAGGCTATTTTTGCCTATTTAATCATCTTGACACCACTTTCAAAAACTCAGGTGAACACATACACAGATATTTTTCTGATGACTTTATTCTAATCTATGGTTTAATGTGTATTCTTACGCCAATTCCATATTCTCTGATCACTCTAGTTTTTACAGTGAGTCTTAAAGTTGGATGGTGTAAGCTGACCAACTTTATAATTTTATTTCAAAATGTTTTGATTCTCAACATATAGTAAACCATTAGCTTCCTGAATTTCTTTGAGTCTATAAAGCAATTTAAGGAGAATTGCTATGTTAACAGTATTGCATCTTCCAGTCCATTAAAATGTTATATATCTAAATTGATTTAGATACATTTTGTAATTCTCTAAGAAATGTTTATTTTTTGCATAGGTTTTGCAAATATTTTTCTACATCTATCCCTATGTGTTTTACATTCCTAACAGGTAATATAGCTTTCTTAAAGTATGATATGTTCACAATAAATTTCATCTATTTTAAGTGAGTATAGGATCTGATGATATTTAATAAATATTTGCAGATGGAAGCCATCAACAAAAATAACTTTTAGAATATATATGAATATTCCAAAAATGTTCCCAAATATCCCTTTGCAATCAGTTTCTGTCTTGGCCCATGTCCCTTGACAACATTTGATTTTCCTGCTGTTGCTATACTTTTGCATTTGATTAAGTGTTAATGAATGGAATACTAAATTGTTTTGGTTTTATATCTAATTTTATTAAATTTAGCCTGCTATCTTGAGATTCAATCATATTGTTTCATATATCACTGATTCCTTTAATTTTGTTGCTGCATAATACAGTACGTGAACATACCATATCTTATTCATTTAGTTATTGATATTATCCATTCACCTCTTGATGTCCACTTTCCTGATATTGCCTACTACAATGCTGCTGCTATGAATACATGTGTGTGCAAGTCTATGTGGGCACAAGATTATGTTTTCCTTTCAAATAGAATAACTTAGTCATGTGGGGAGGAAACATTAATTTTAATACATATAACCAAAGACTTCTAATGATGTTCTATCAATTTCCTGTCCATTAGCCATATCTTAATGTTCAACTTCTTCCACACCCTTCCTTACTCTTAGCATTTTCAGTCTTTTATTCTTCTGCATGTATATTGGTATCTCATTTTGTTTTTAATTTGCTTTCACCTGATATCAAAAGATTGATGTTGATCATTTTTTGTATGAAATTGCTGTTCAAATATTTTCTCCTTTAAAAAAATGGATGTTTGTCTTTTCAAATTTTTTCTATGCAATATTTTATAGCTATTAATATAGAGCAACCATATATCTTTCATTAAATGTACTGTTAATAGATTAATTATAATATAATATATTTAATATTTTAATAATTATTCATTGTTACTATGTATCCAGGTATTCTATAAAGTTGCTAAATTTACAGATAGTTCTGACTTACCTCTTTTAAAGATTTCTTATGATTTACTACTTACATGTTTTGTTTGTCTGCCTATAAAGATAGTACTTTTCCTTTTTAGTTAATGTCTGTTTGTATTGTTGTTGCTTTACTTCACTTGTTGAAATCACAGTACAATTTTGATTAGAAGTGGTGTGAGTGGAAATTTATGTTTTGTTTCCAATCATAAGATGAAAGAATTTCATGTTTTTATATTAATATTGATATCAGCTAATTAATGGGTTTTTGTAAAAGCACTTAAGTTTAGAAACATCTTCCATTTTTAGTTCACTGATAAACTTAACTTAGATGAACATTTAATTTTCCTAATTTTTTTTCCTTTATCTATTGACATGATTAAATATTTTCTTGTTTCTTTTATTGATGTGGAAAATTATAATGAATGTTTGCTTTTTAAACATTGGACTATTCTTGGCTTCTTTAAATAAGCCTACTTGGCAATGATGTGCTACTATTGTATATATTATTTTTAGATATAGTTTGGATTCAACTGTTAATATTATGTAAGGATTTTTTAGTATATTTGCAAACACCATATTTTTCTAATTTTATTTAGTTATTATACTCTCCTGATTTTGGTATTAACTTAAAATTGTTATTATAAAATGTGTTGGTACATAGTTCCTGCTTTTCCACTAGTGGAAGGGTCTGTCTGTGATTGGTATTTTTTATTTCTTTAAATTTGGTGGAATTCACTAATGTGGAATTAATTTAGATCTGGATTTTAGATAGGTAGATTTATATATATATATATATATATATATATATATATATAGGCTATAACTGTGAATTTCATTTAATTTCAGCATATCTAATTATTCTTTAGTTATTGTCTTTCAAGAAATTCTCCTGTCCACCTATTCACCTACATTTGTAGAATACAGTGACACTGAATATCCATAATACTATCTTTTTTCTTTTTAAAGTTTGTTGGTTTTGAGGGATGTTTCTTCTTTCATTTCTATGATTATTTTACTCTTGTATTGTTTTTAATTGATCAACTGAACAAGATTAATTTTAATAATTTTCAACAAATCAGCTTTTACTTTCATTTTCTATAATGTTTTCTTTCAGTTTTCTAATTTACTGACTCCTTTTGTCACTGTTATTTCCTTCCTTCTACTTATTTTGTGTTAAATGTTATACTATTTTTTCCTTTTTTAAAAAATAATACAAGGTAATGAATTTCTCTCTAAAAGCAGCTTTGGCTGCATCTCACAAGTTTTGATACATTGACATTTTAGTTTAATTCACTTCAAAATATTTTTTACCCTGTCTTTTTTACTTGTACATTATTTCAAGCCATGATTTTTGTTTTTCAAGTATGATGGACATTTTCTGTTATTTTTCTCTCATTCTTAATTCTAGTTAATTACATTATTTTTAATATAAAAATAATATATATTTTTTTAATTTCCAAATTTTATTATGATATGTCTTGTTGAATGTCTTGGACAGAATGTATAATCTTATGTTAATGAGTTTTCTATTAATGTCAATTATTTAAATTTATTTGACAGTGTTGTACAAGGCTTTATCCTTCTGAGTTTTTCTGTACATTACTATGCATGTGTACATGTTAAGTAGCTTCAGTCATGTCCAACTCTTTGCGACCCTATGGATTGTGTAGCCCACCAAGCTCCTTTGTCCATGAGTTTTTCCAAGCAAGAATACTGGAGTGGGTTGCCATTCCCTCCTCCAGGGGAGCTTTCTGATCCAGGGATTGAACCCATCTCTCTTATATCTGCTGTATTGATAGGCGGATTATTTACCACTAGCACCACCTGAGAAGCCCCTACATTACTATAAGTTACTATAAATGGAAACATGAGAAGACCTATGGTGTTGGTGCTTAGTTGCTCAGTCATGTCCCACTCTTTGCAACCCCATGGACTGTAGCTCACCAGACTCTTCTGTCCATGGGGATAATCCAGGCTATAATACCGGAGTGGGTTGCCATGCTCCAGGGGATCTTCCCATCGTAAGAACCGAACCCAGGTCTCCCAAATTGCAGGCAGATTCTTTACCATCTGAGCCACCAGGGAAGTCCTATATTTAAGTTAAATTGGGCATGTGTCAAGCTGGATTTAGAAAAGGCAGAGGAACCAGAGATCAAATTGCCAATATCTCCTGGATCATTGAAAAAGCAAGAGAGTTCCAGAAAAACATCTACTTCTGCTTTTTGACTATGCTAAAGCCATTGACTGTGTGGATCTCAAAAAACTGTGGAAAATTCTGAAAGAGATGGGAATACCAGACCATCTGACTTGCCTCCTGAAAAATCTGTATGCAGGTCAGGAAGCAACAGCTAGAACTGGACATGGAACAACAGACTGGTTCCAGATCATGAAAGGAGTACATCAAGGCTGTATATTGTCACCCTACTTATTTATCTTTATATGTCGAGTACATCATGAGAAACGCTGGGCTGGATGAAGCACAAGCTGGAATCAAGATTGCTGGGAGAAATATCAATAACCTCAGATATGCAGATGACAGCATGCATATGGCAGAAAGTGAAGAAGAGCTAAAGAACCTCTTGATGAAAGTGATAGAGGAGAGTGAAAAAGTTGGCGTAAAACTCAACATTCAGAAAACTAAGATCATGGCATCCAGTCCCATCACTTCATGGGAAATAAATGGGAAAACAATGGAAACAGTGACAGACTCTATTTTTTGGGCTCCAAAATTACTGCCGATGGTGACTGCAGCCATGAAATTAAAAGACGCTTCCTCCTTGGAAAAAAAGTTATGACCAACTGAAACAGCATATTAAAAAGCAGAGACATTACTTTGTCAACAAAGGCCTGTCTAGTCAAAGCTATGGTTTTTCCTATAATCATGTATGGATGTGAGAGTTGGACTACAAAGAAAGCTGAGCACTGAAGAGCTGATGCTTTTGAACTGTGGTATTGGAGAAGACTCTTGAGAGTCCCTTGAACTTCAAGGAGATCCAACCAGTCCATCCTAAAGGAAATCAGTCCTGAGTATTCATTAGAAGGACTGATGTTGAAGCTGAAACTCCAATACTTTGGCCACCTGATACGAAGAGCTGACTCATTGGAAAAGACCTTGATGCTGGGAAAGATTGAAGGTTAGGGGAGAAGAGGATGACAGATGAGATGGTTGGATGGCATCACCAACTCGATGGACATGAGTTTGAATAAACTCTGGGAGTTGGTGATGGACAGGGAAGCCTAGAGTGCTGCAGTCCATGGGGTCACAAAGAGTCGGACATGACTGAGCGACTGAACTGGGCATGTGTCTATTACT
Organism: Bubalus bubalis; assembly: GCF_019923935.1. Classification (NCBI taxonomy): domain Eukaryota; kingdom Metazoa; phylum Chordata; class Mammalia; order Artiodactyla; family Bovidae; genus Bubalus; species Bubalus bubalis. The sequence continues at coordinate 2,891,494 of NC_059179.1, read as the reverse complement.
TTCTGTATTCTATTAGATTTTGAGTTGCACAATTTAAAGTTTTATTTTTATGTTTATACACATTTAAGCTTATTATTGACCTTTTAGGGGCTTCCCTGGTGCCTCAGATGATTGTGACTCTTCCCGCAACGCAGAAGACCTGGGTTTGATTTTTGGGTTGGGAAGATCCCCTGGAAAAGGGAATGGCTACCCACTCCAGTATCCTTGCCTGGAGAATTCCATGGACAGAGGAGCCCAGCGTATCTATTGGATCACAAAGAGTGGGACATGATGAAGCAACTCACACTTTCACTTTCACTTTTCACATTGACCTTTTAGTATTTTGTAATTTAGCTCTTCATCCTTATTAATATTTCTTGATCAGAAGTCTACCTTGCTTGAAATTTAAGCTCAGGAAATTCTCAGCTATTATCACTTTTAACACATTCTCTATCACTTATCTTTCTGAGACTCAAAATACACGTATGTAAGACCATTTGATACTGTTCCATGATTCCTGGATTCTGTATTTTTAATTCTTTTGAAATTCCAAGATCCAACAACCATCTTTATATATATGGGTCATTTTTATCCTTGCTTTATTGCATGTCTCATAATTATTGTATTGAATGCCAGATACTATTTGTAAAAAATTAGGAACTAATTGTTTAAAATATGTATGCTTATACTTCTTTTGAATTATTAGTGTATGTGTAGTATAAGGAATAGTTGAGCTGGTTCTGACTTTTGTAGTATCTATTGTTACCTGGTGGTGCTGGTGGTAAAGAACCCACCTGCCAAAGGTGGGAGACAAGAGACATGGTTTCCATCCCTGGGTTGGGAAGATCCCCTGGAGGAGGGCCTGGCAACCCACTCCAGTACTCTTGACTGGAGAATCCTGTGGACAGAGGAGCCTAGACGGTCACAAAGTGTTGGACTTAACTGAAGCAACTTAGCATGCATGCACACATATTTACCCTGTGTTTTAAATTGCTTCAGTTGTTGATTGACACTATCTTGTGTGTGGTGTGGCCTGAAGCTGGAGATATTTTGTTTGCGTGTGCTTCTTTCAACCTCAGCTTTCAGCATTTACTGTATGCCCACATCATAAAAGGGGTAGCTCTCTGTATTCTTGCCCCTAAGCTAGTGATATACTTTTATTACATTTTACTCTGTGTAAGGCTTTCAGTGATCATAATAAGAAAGAAAACTGTTTCTGAGATGTTCTGCTTTAACCTCAATCTTAGGTAGTCCCTAGGGGACCTGAGTTTAAGGAACTGAACCTTTGCAATATTTAAGTTTCTTGCCCTTTTGCTCTTGGCACACAAAACCTTTTATTGGTGGGATTTCTTAGGCTTGAATGAGTTTCCTGACCCTTTTCCAATTGTAGCATGACTCTGCTTGGTATCAGTATAGAATATTAGGAACAAGTCTCCAGTTTGCTCTGCAGTGTCAGATGACTTTTCCATAGTATCAGTTCAAGGTAGGAAAAGTAGATAGACTACGCTTTCTTGATGACTTTTGCTTGAGAATGTGTGTTTTTATTGGATGTGGGGGGTGTTGTTTTATGCCTATGCTTCCGTGGCAGACATATAAAAGCAAAGTTAGCAGCAGTGGTTAATCAATCCCCTTTTTGCTTGTATAGGGTCAGGATTGTGGAAGGACTTTCTCCTGTTCTCCCCTTGGAAATTATCATATCCAGAACATCTAAACCACCAAAGGGCCCTGTCAGGTTTCTGCTCTAAATATTTCTTATTGGTACCCAGAAAAAGTCCAAAAATAAAGATATCAAAGGGTGTGTACTTACCATGAATCTGGTCCTTCCATAAATTATAAACTGAATTCACATCCATAATTTGTTACATTTGTTACATTTCAGTCATTTTCTTTGTAATTGTTTTTATTCTTTCTCCTGTGGTCATTCATAAAATGGACCACATGTTTCATTCATGATTATCATCTCTTCTTCAACTCTTTTATAGCCATTTGTAATTTTGTCCATCTGCTTGCTTTAATCCCTCAAGTATCAGGTAGAGACAAATTATTATAGTTGTTTATGATTTCTGTTCTTTTTCTTGTTGTAAATATTAACAGTGACTTTTTTTGCATCTTTCTATATTCCAAAAGGAAGCAGAAACTATAGAAGTCAGTTTTGCAAATAAATATTGAATTACTGTATTTTATAAATCTAGTTAATCTGTTAATCTTATTTGAAACTTATATTATGCCTATGAATGTACTAAGGGCTTTTTAATATAATAAAATTGAAAACCTAGTCCCTGGATCCTGTGGCTCAAAGATTTAGGAAAAGATATTGCCATTTGAAATCTTCAAAGCATGGGGTATACTTTTATGGTAATATGAATCTAAAATAGAAATATCTTATTGTGGGATGGGTAAAATAGTATTTCCTGGAGGCATTGAGATTTTATCATGATTGTGAATATTGTGTACCATTTGAACATATAGAGGCTATGGGGAACAAATTTCCCAATAAAGGCAATAACATGAGCAAATATATATAGTACAGTGATAGTGGACAGATCAAAGAGAAGTAGACAAGGCTAAAAGTAACACCCAACTTTACTTTGAAACATGGCCAAATATGGGAAATAACTTAAATATTTATAACTTATTATTTTTTATCTCCAGATCTATCAAGTTTTTATATAATGACTTGTGCTTAATTCTTATCCTCACGGGAGAAACTTTTATTATATAATTCCTTATATATAATATAATATATTATTTTTTATTTTATACTTTATTATATAATTAAGGTTGCCAAATCAAAAATTAGAGATACCAAGGGAACAGTTCATGCAAAGATGGGCTCAATAAAGGATAGAAATGCTATGGACCTAACAGAAGCAGAAGATATTAAGAAGAGGTGGCAAGAAGACACAGAAGAACTGTACAAAAAAGATCTTCACGACCAAGATAATCACGATGGTGTGATCACTGACCTAGAGCCAGACATCCTGGAATGTGAAGTCAAGTTGGCCTTAGAAAGCATTACTACAAACAAAGGTAGTGGAGGTGATGGAATTCCAGTTGAACTATTTCAAAGCCTGAAAGATGATGCTGTGAAAGTGATGCACTCATATGCCAGCAAATTTGGAAAACTCAGCGGTGGCCACAGGACTAAAAAAGGTCAGTTTTCATTCCAATCCCAAAGAAAGGCAATGCTGAAGAATGCTCAAACTACCACACAATTGCACTCATCTCAAATGCTACTAAAGTAATGCTCAAAATTCTCCAAGCCAGGCCTCAGCAATACGTGAACCATGAACTTCCAGATGTTCAAGCTGGTTTTAGAAAAGGCAGAGGAACCAGAGATCAAATTGCCAACATCCACGGGATCATGGAAAAAGCAAGAGAGTTCCAGAAAAACATCTACTGCTGCTTTATTAACTATGCCAAAGCCTTTGACCGTGTGGATCACAATAAACTGTGGAAAATTCTGAAAGAGATGGGAATACCAGACCACCTGACCTGCCTCTTCAGAAACCTGTATGCAGGTCAGGAAGCAACAGTTAGAACTGGACATGGAACAACAGACTGGTTCCAAATAGGAAAAGGAGTACATCACGGCTGTATATTGTCACCCTGCATATTTAACTTATATGCAGAGTACAACATGAGATGCTGGGCTGGAAGAAGCACAAGCTGGAATCAAGATTGCCAGGAGAAATATCAATAACCTCAGATATGCAGATGACACCACCTTTATGGCAGAAAGTGAAGAGGAACTAAAAAGCCTCTTGATGAAAGTGAAAGAGGAGAGTGAAAAAGTTGGCTTAAAGTTCAACATTCAGAAAACGTATATCATGGCATCTGGTCCCATCACTTTATGGGAAATAGATGGGGAAACAGTGTCAGATCTTATCTTTTTGGGCCCCAAAATCACTGCAGATCGTGATTGCAGCCACGAAATTAAAAGATGCTTACTCCTTGGAAGGAAAGTTATGACCAACCTAGATAGCATATTCAAAAGCAGAGACATTACTTTGCCAACAAAGGTCTTTCTAGTCAAGTCTATGGTTTTTCCAGTTGTCATGTGTGGATGTGAGAGTTGGACTGTGAAGAAAGCTGAGCACCAAAGAATTGATGCTTTTGAACTGTGCTTTTGGAGAAGACTCTTGAGAGTCCCTTGGACAGCAAGGAGATCCAACCAGTCCATTCTAAAGGCGATCAGTTCTGGGTGTTCTTTGGAAGGAATGATACTAAAGCTGAAACTCCAGTACTTTGGCCACATCATGCGAAGAGTTGACTCATTGGAAAAGACTCTGATGCTGGGAGGGATTGGGGGTAGGAGGAGAAAGGTATGGCAAAGGATGAGATGGCTGCATGGCATCGCCAACTCGATGGACATGAGTTTGAGTGAACTCTGGGAGTTGGTGATGGACAACTCACCAACACAGCCTGACGTGCTGTCATTCATGGGGTCGCAAAGAGTCGGACACGACTAAACGACTGAACTGAACTGAACTGACCTCTATTGGTAGACCTCCATTAACAAACTGGGATTTAACATTTATTAAAACATCTTCCCCCCCCCAAAATTACCCTCATTTTTATCAAATATAACCAAATTAAGGCTAGCTTGTTTGCGAAATAGGTCTGTTCTAACTAATTTTGGTCTGATGATTTATATAACCATAATTGATTATGACTTTTTATTTTGTTGAAACATTTATAGAATCTCAGACTTAACTTTTAAAATAAAACAGGGCTGGGAGACTGACACCAAAAGCTTATCACAGATTTTGCCCAATAAATCTAGGTGAATTTGTTTCTTTTTTAAGGTCTCAAAAATTCCTTGAGAGTTTTGTTCCTGTTAGTGAGATAACCTTCTTAGCTCATTTGATAAACTTACTGGAAACCTAAGAGTTTTAAAATCTGGAGGAGTCAGTTAGAGAGAAAATATAATTGTCTTGTTTATAACGTATAATTTTACCAAATTATTTTCATAAGTAGTTTGAGAGGAAGGTTTTCCCTAGTCCTGGAAAACACAAGATTCAAACCTGTAATTTTTTAGATAGAAGCCATAAAAGTTATAAGCATATTTGCTGGTTCATTGAGTTCTTTGTTAACTTTTGTGAAGTCATCAGGTTTTTCATTAGAAGTCTAGGACATACTAAAATGTTAAGAACACCATATAATTTCTAGGATATCTGTATTAGTAATTTTACTATACATTATAACATGAGTGGATTTATTACTCATTTGATAATCTTTTTTATGTAATTTGACCAACCAAATAAACGCAGTTTAATATCTCTCTTTGGTATGTTTCAGGGGACCTTTGAAGCACCCCAAAGTTAGCTAGAGGTCAAAAGAACTTTAAAAGAATTTTATTTAGGAAGTTTTATTGAAAAGATCAATTAAAAGCATTTAGAACATTTGGTCAGATTTAGTCAGTATTGATGGGTGTATCATTTAGCTTGTTGATATGTCACAATAGGCATAAATATCAAGGCTCAAGGTGTAGTGAAAGTCAACTCCACCATCTTGGACCTAGTTGACTGTAACCAGTTTTCTTATGGCTGTGTCATTTCTAACAAAATCTATCTAACTAATTGTAATCCAATTTTAGAAAATCCTGATCATGCATAACTCTTTTTGGTATTTTTTTAATACTTTTTTTTTTTTTTTTTACTGAAATCACACTTCTTACTTTTCTTTAGCAACCAAGAACTAACTTATATATTAGCATTTTATAGACTGGTGAACATAAATACCAGTGATAATTTTTAAAACCCTTGCTTTCTTAGAACATTTTAGGATGGCACCAAACATTATTCATTTATAGTCCCAAATGTCTTTAGTTTTTCAGTAAAAGGAAATTAGTGTTTAGTAGTAAATATTTCAAAATCTTATTTTATTTGGAAATGACCTAACTATTCAACAGAGTTCCAACACTTAGTACACTTGGCACAACCCTCAGAAATTTAAGTTATGCCAATCTGGAGAGACTATTTTAGACATATATTAAAGAATAATCATTTTTAATAGAGTTTATATAAAAGATCATATCATTTATATTTTTTAGAAGTTTCTTTACTCAAGGTAATCTTTTTGTTGACAAATGTGTAACATATATAATATTTAACTTATATTAAACCTAGGTACAATGAAAATATTTTACTTAATGTTAATTACTCTAAGACATGTCTATGTTAGATAGGTCAACAAGCAAAAATTAATACCAGGTATTTAATGCTGAATATTTCCCAGTTCACATGAACCTGGAATTTATTGTTTAATTTAGAATTATTTGATTTGTAAGTATTTACCTTTTTTAAGTCAATTAAATAGAGCTCATTTACAAATTAACCTCAAAAATATTACCCAGAGACAAAGACATACCAAGACATATTTAGACAGACATAGTGTAAGATCTAGCTTCATTTTCTAAGTTTAGTCATGAATTAGATATTCAGGTCAGTTCAGTTGCTCAGTCATGTCCGACTCTTTGCAACCCCATGAATCACAGCATGTCAAACCTCCCTGTCCATCACCAACTCCCAGAGTTTACCCAAAGTCATGTCCATCGAGTTGGTAATGCCATCCAGCCATCTTATCCTCTGCTGTCACCTTCTCCTCCTGCCCCAATCCCTCCCAGCATCAGAGTCTTTTCCAGTGAGTCAACTCTTCACATGAGGTGGCCAAAGTATTGGAATTTCAGCTTTAGCATCAGTCCTTCCAATGAACACAATATAAAATTTACTAGTTTATAAAAAAACAGTTGAAATATGAAATAAATAAAAATTTTAAAGTCTTTTTCCCCTTTTCCCTCAATCTCAGGAGTTAGAGATGGTCTAGATAAGTGTTCTTGAGAGCCCTGGTCTCAAGGCACAGGGAAAGAAAATAAATTTCTAACAAAATGGCTGCAGGTCTAAACCAAATGGTGGCCAGACAAAGCAAAATGGCCATCAAAAATCACAACACAGAACACAGAGTTAAGACACACACATATAAACCTGGCAGTCTTCATCAGACACTCGCTTAAATACAAGAATAGAGTCTCTCAGAGTAAAGGAAAATATCTCAGGTCTTCAAAGATTTCAAAGGGAGGAAAGGAAGCCAGGTTGAAAGAAGAAGGGGGAGGAGGAGGGAGAGGGGGGCAAAAGGGGTGGCCTTACACACGTCTCCTGCCACCTGCAGATACCCAGTCATTATAGGACTTTACCCTGGGCCTCCAGATAGGAGAGGACTGGAACTCGGCCCTACCAGAAATCAGAACCAGAATTTGAGTTCAGTGCCAAGAGGAGGTGATCAGTCTCCAATCCTCAGCTCAGGCTGAGGCCCTTCAACCAGATTCCTATATCCAGGACCAGGACACTAGAAAAACGTGGAAGGAAGGAAGAGTTAAGGAGAGGAAAGAGAGAGGGAAGGGTAGAGAGGTCAATAAAGTCTCTTGTTCCTTACCTGTTGGGGCACTCTGGCCAGTTGTCCACATCAGGAGGAGACCAGGGACAAAAGGGTCCCAGTTGTGGCCACTGGGTCTGGTCCCTTGACAGGCAAGCTGGCCTCTGAATACCCCGAGTGGTCAGGTTGTCAGTCTCAGCGAAGAACCCCCATCAGAGTCGCCATTTGTTGCAGGAAGGGGGACCCCCTTCCAGGGGTCCTTGTCTAACACTCAGAAATGAGTTGTCTGAGAAGACATATGTGCTGACCATGCAAGATTTTTTATTGGGAAAGGACACCCCGGTGAAGAACAGTAGGGTAAGGGAGCCCAGTAGAACAGCTCTGCCCCGTGGCTCACAGTCTAGGGTTTTATGGTGAAGGGATTAGTTTCCAGGTGGTCTTTGCCCACTCTAAATCAGAGTCTTTTCTGGTGGCGCACGCATCGCTCAGCCAAGATGGATGTTAGTGAGAGGGATTTTGGGAAGTGGACGGACACGCGGTGTCTCCTTTTGACCTTTCCCGAACTCTTCAGGTTGGTGGTGGCTTATTAGTTCTGTATTCCTTATCAGGATCTCCTGTTATAAAACAACTCATGTAAATGGTTACTATGGTGTCTGGCCAGGGTGGGCGGTTTCAATAAGTGTGCTTTCCTAACAGGCAGACACTTTACCATCTGAGCCACCAGGGAAGTAGAGCCACTCCCAAATTTGCAGTGAAAATGCAAGATACAGTGAAGTCTTCAGTAACAGGTGTACAATTCAAAAGCAAAAAGAAAAAATTAACAAAAAACCCCAGTACATTTCCAAGCTTGAAAATGTGTAACTTTGTTGTATTGACTTTATGTCTGGGGTCACATATTCAACCAATTTATGCATTTCTATTCCACTATACTTGTGAAATTTATAATGCAAAATAAGACTTCTGATAACTTGGAAAACATGAATCTTGTAGGTAAAAAAACCTTGATTCTAAAGAAATCAAGCTTTGGGGAGCTCTTTTTATTTTTATGCCATCACTGTAACATATCTAGATACCCCCAACAAGTCTGAGCAGTCTATCATTTGTTGTTCATCAGAGGTAGAATTAAGACAGTTGGCAGGAATGAATTAGTACAGGAACATCAGTGTTGGAGAACTAACTTAATTCTCATAGATGAAGGAGAGCACATTTATAAAGAAATAGCTAAATTATTAAGGCTCAACCCCACACATTTCAAAACAGTCATTTAAAAAGTATTGCTGTCATTAGTATAGTAGTCTTTCAGAAAAATGACAAGGCTATTGATTTATATTCTTGCTTTTAAAATTCCATCACCCATTTCCCTAAGGTACAAACATTACCATGACTTAAATCTCCAAAGAGAGAAACCACATTTACATTATGTATTACTTTAATATTTTTTCACTCTCAATTAATTTTTGAGAAGTCAAGTGAAAATTTGAGTTCATGCTAATGAAGTCAGTGATTTATGAAGTTCTGTTTCATTTGGAGTTTTGTATTGATGAAAGTAAATGTAAGGTATTATATATAAGAAGTCCCAGTAACATAGAATAACTTAGTATGTATTTGACACATTTTTATTAGCACTCACGATTTAAAAGTGAAGGTTTTTTAAAATTTTATGATCATAAGTATCTATAATATTTTTGAAACGGAATTTAAGATGAGCATTCATTTTTTTCATATTTTTCACAAGCAAGTAACTGTAAGATTTTCCATATCACCAAAAGAATGACAAATTAATTAATCATATTGTTTATAAATATATTTTATGTGCACCATTTTAAGATTCAACAAATCTATTATAAACTAATATTCTAAAAACATAGATATTTCAGTTGATTTTTTTTTCAATAAACACGCTAGTAGGGTCACCAGGTAAAAGGCAGAGGAATTAATTAAATTAGAATTGAAAATTTAAAAAAAACTCATAAAACTTAGTATAAATATGCCCCAAATATTGCACATAATACAATTATGCTTAGAAAAAGAAAGAAAATATTTTTTTTTATTTAAAATTAAACTTTATTTTGACTTAGAACAACATAAATTTTTATCTTGAGATCCTGTAGGTTAGAAGTTCAACAAGGGTGAAATTCAAGATGCCACCAAACTTATGTTCCTTCCTGGAGGCTTTAGGGGAAAACCTGTTTCTGTAGTTTTCCCAGCTTCCAGGAGCCATTCACATTTCTTGATTGATAGCCTCCTTCTGTCGTAAAACCAGAAAATTCATATCTCTTTAATCTTTCTTCTATAGTCACATCTTCCTCTGATCACAGCCAAAAAAGGATTTTACGGACCCATGGTATTAGCTTGGGCCACATGAACAATCCAAGAAAATTTCCCCATCTCTGTGTTCTAAACTTGATCACATCTGCAAAGTCCCTTTGGCAGTATAAAGTAATTTGCCATTTACACGTTTCAGGATTCAGAGTTGGACATTTAGCCAGCCATTATTCTGCCTACCACAAATTTACAGAAGATCTGAGTTAAACCTGAAACTAGAAACACTTCTCAAGATCATCAACATTTTTTCTCAATCATGGCTGCATACCAGAATCACCTGGAGAGTACAAACAAGCTCCACACTAGATCAACTAAATCAGCATCATAGAAGTGAAAATCTCACATCAGCATTTTTAAAGGTTCTCAAATTGCCTCTGATGTACTGTCTGGGACAAGAACTTCTTGTATAGGGCAAGCGTTGGCAGTCTGTGGCCTGCTGACCAAATTTGGTCAGGTTATAGGTGTGTGTGTGTTTGTGTGCACATGTGCGTGTTTGTTTTGTTTAAGTTTTTAATTAGGATTTTTTTGAGATATAACTCATACACTTCAGAATTTACTCAAAGTATTCAATTTAGTGGGTTTTATAATAGTCACAAGACTGTGAAATCATATCTACTAATTCCAGCACATTTTTTATTACCCCCAAAACAAACTTCAAACCAGTTAGTACACACTAACCGTGCCTTCTTTCCAATCAACCCTTGGTAACCACTGATTTACTGTCTCTGTAAATTCTGCCTATTCTGTACATTTCATGTACATGAGATCATGTAATATGTAGCCTTTTATGCCTGGCTACTTTAGCTTAGCTTAACGTTTTCAACTTTTATATATTTTGCACCAAGAATCAGTGCTTCTTTAACTTTTGTGGCTGGATGAAATTCAAATTTAAGTGGAATTCTTGTATTTTTATTTGCTAAAGACTTTGACTATATGTATTGCAGCAAACTGTGGAAAATTCTTAGAGTTGGGAATAGCTGAACCTTACTGGTCTCATGAGAAACCTGTATGTGCGTCAAGAAGCAACAGTTAAAACTAGATATGGAACAACTGACTGGTTCCAAATTGGGAAAGGAGTATGGCAAGGCTGCATATTGTCACCCTGCTTATTTAACTTATATGCAGAGTACATGATGCAAAATGCTGGGCTGGATTAATTGCAAGCTAGAATCAAAATTGCTGAGGGAAATATTAACAATCTCAGATACGCAGATGATAAAACTCTAATGGCAGAAAATGAAGAACTAAAGACTTTCTTGATGACGGCAACAGAGGACATTGAAAAAGCTGGCTTGAAACTCAGCATTTGAAAAAGTAAATCATGGAATCTGGTCCAAACACTTCATGGCAAATAGAGGGGAAAAAAAGTGGAAACAGTGACAGATTTTATTTTCTTGGGCTCCAAAATCACTGCAGAGTGTGGGCGGCTGAGATGGCGCACAGAGCGCGGCCGAGAGAAGCTACCCCACATCCTAGGTCACGTGCAGAAGCCGGGAGGACCCCATGCCCGAGGGGTGGTGGCCAAGAGGAGTTACCCCACATCCCAGGTCAGGGGCAGCGGCCGAGAGTGCCAGGCTGCGATGGCGCAGGAATGGCCGAAAGGAGCTAACCCATATCCGAGGTCAGGGGTGGCAGCTGAGAGGAGCTACCCCATGTCCGAGATCAGGGCCAGCAGCCTAGAGTGCCAGGCTGCAATAGCACAGGAGCAGCTGAGAGGAGCTACCCCCGACCCGAGTCCAGGGGAGGCGGCGGGGAGGAGCTACCCCATGCCGGAGGCCAGGAGCGGTAGCCAAGACGAGCAACCCCAAGTGCAAGGAGCGGTGGCTGCGTGGACATAGGAGGGCCTAGAGGAGCTATTCCATGTTCAAGGTCAGGAGGGGTGGCAGTGAGGAGATACCCCTCGTCCAAGGTAATGAGGAGCAGCTGCGCTATGTTGGAGCAGCCCTGAAGAGATACCCCACGTCAAAGGTAAGAGAAACCCAAGTAAGACTGTAGGTGTTGCAAGAGGGCATCAGAGGGCAAACACTGAAACTATAATCACAGAAAACTAGTCAATCTAATCACACGAGGACCACAGCCTTTTCTAACTCAATAAAACTAAGCCATGCCTGTGGGGCCACCCAAGATGGGTGGGTCATGGTGGAGAGGGCTGACAGAATGTGGTCCACTGGAGAAGGGAATGGCAAACCACTTCGGTATTCTTGCCTTAAGTACCCCATGAGCAGTATGAAAAGGCAAAATGATAAGATACTGAAAGAGGAATTCCTCAGGTCAGTAGGGGCCCCATATGCTACTGGAGATCAGTGGAGAAATAACTCCAAAAAGAATGAAGGGATGGAGCAGAAAAAAAAAAAAAAAAAAAAAAAAAAACAATACCAAGTTGTGGATCTGACTGGTGATAGAAGCAAGGTTCAATGCTGTAAAGAGCAATATTGTGTAGGAGCCTGGAATGTCAGGTCCATGAATCAAGGCACATTGGAAGTGGTCAAACAGGACATGGCAAGAGTGGACATTGATATTCTAGGAATCAGTGAACTAAAATGGACCAGAGTGGGTGAATTTAACTCAGATAACTCTTATATCTACTGTGGGCAGGAATCCTTCAGAAGAAATGAAGTAGCCATCATGGTCACTGAAAGAGCCCGAAATGCAGTGCATGGATGCAATCTCAAAAACAACAGAATGATCTCTGTCCATTTCCAAGGCAAACCATTCAGTATCACAGTAATCCAAGTCTATGTCCCAACCAGTAATGCTGAAGAAGCTGAAGTTGAACGGTTCTATGAAGACCTACAAGACCTTTTAGAACTAATACCCAAAAAAGATGTCCATTTCATTATAGGGGACTGGAATGCAAAAGTAGGAAGTCAAGAAACACCTCGAGTAACAGGCAAATTTGGCCTTGAAATATGGAATGAAGCAGGGAAAAGATAATAGAGTTTTGCCAAGAAGATGCACTGGCCATAGCAAATACCCTCTTCCAACAACACAAGAGAAGGCTCTACACATGGACATCACCAGATGGTCAACACCGAAATCAGATTGATTATATTCTTTGCAGCCAAAGATGGAGAAGCTCTATCCAGTCAACAAAAACAAGACCAGGAGCTTACTGTGGCTGATTTCATGAACTCCTTATTGCCAAATTCAGACTGAAATTGAAGAAAGTAGGAAAACCATTAGACCATTTGGGTATGACCTAAATCAAATCCCTTATGATTATACAGTGGAAGTGAGAAATAGATTTAAGGGACTAGATCTGATAGACAGAGTGCCTGATGAACTATGGATGGAGGTTCATGACATTGTACAGGAGACAGGGATAAAGACCATCCCCATGGAAAAGAAATGCAAAAAAGAAAAATGGCTGTCTGAGGGGGCCTTACAAATAGTTGTGAAAAGAAGAGAAGCGAAAAGCAAAGGAGAAAAGGAAAGATATAAGCATCTGAATGCAGAGTTCCAAAGAGTAGCAAGAAGAGATAAGAAAGCCTTCCTCGGCGATCAATGCAAAGAAATAGAGGAAAACACCAGAATGGGAAAGACTAGAGATCTCTTCAAGAAAATTAGAGATACCAAGGGAACATTTCATGCAAAGATGGGCTCGATAAAGGACAGAAATTGTATGGACCTAACAGAAACAGTAGATATTAAGAAGAGGTGGCAAGAATATACAGAAGAACTGTGCAAAAAAGATCTTCATGACCCAGATAATAACTATGGTGTGATTACTCACCTAGAGCCAGACTTCCTGGAATGTGAAGTCAAGTGGGCCTTAGAAAGCATCACTACGAACAAAGCTAGTGGAGGTGATGGAATTCCAGTTGACCTATTTCAAATCCTGAAAGATGATGCTGTGAAAGTACTGCACTCAGTATGCCAGCAAATTTGGAAAACTCAGCAGTGGCAACAGGAATGCAGGAGGTCAGTTTTCATTCCAATCCCAAAGAAAGGCAATGCCAAAGAATGCTCAAACTACCACACAATTGCACTCATCTCAAACGCTAGGAAAGTAATGCTCAAAATTCTCCAAGCCAGGCTTCAGCAATACATGAACCATGAGCTTCCAGATGTTCAAGCTGGTTTTACAAAAGGCAGAGGAATAAGAGATCAAATTGCCAACATCCACTGGATCATGGAAAAAGCAAGAGAGTTCCAGAAAAACATCTATTTCTGCTTTATTGACTATGCTAACGCCTTTGACTGTGCGGATCACAATAAACTGAAAAATTCTGAAAAAGATGGGAATACCAGACCACCTGACCTGCCTCCTGAGAAGCCTATATGCAGGTCAGGAAGCAACAGTTAGAACTGGACATGGAACAACAGACTGGTTCCAAATAGGAAAGGAGTACGTCAAGGTTGTATATCATCACCCTGCTTATTTAACTAATATGCAGAGTACATCATGAGAAACGCTGGGCTGGAAGAAGCACAAGCTGAAATCAATATTGCCGGGAGAAACATCAATAATCTCAGATATGCAGATGACACCACCCTATGGCAGAAAGTGAAGAGGAACTAAAAAGCCTCTTGATGAAAGTGAAAGTGGAGAGTGAAAATTTGGCTTAAAGCTCAACATTCAGAAAATGAATATCATGGCATCCGGTCCCATCACTTCATGGGAAATAGATGGGGAAACAGTGGAAACAGTGTCAGAGTTTATTTTTTGGGGCTCCAAAATCACTACAGATGGTGACTGCAGCCATGAAATTAAAAGACACTTACTCCTTGGAAGGAAAGTTATGACCAACCTAGATAGCATATTGAAAAGCAGAGACATTACTTTGCCAACAAAGGTCCATCTGGTCAAGGCTATGGTTTTTCCAGTGGTCATATATGGATGTGAGAGTTGAACTGTGAAGAAAGCTGAGTGCCGAAAAACTGATGCTTTTGAACTGTGGTGTAGAAGAAGATTCTTGAGAGTCCCTTGGACTGCAAGAAGATCCAACCAGTCCATTCTGAAGATCGGCCCTGGGATTACTTTGGAAGGAATGATGCTAAAGCTGAAACTCCAGTACTTTGACCACCTTATGCAAAGAGATGACTCATTGGAAAAGACTCTGATGCTGGGAAGGATTGGTGGCAGGAGGAGAAGGGGACAAAAGAGGATGAGATGGCTGGATGGCATCATCGACTCGATGGACGTGAATTTGAGTGAACTCCAGGAGATGGTGATGGACAGGGAGGCCTGGACAGGACTGAGCAATTGAACTGGCTGATTAATTGGAAGGACTTGTGCTAAAGGGGAAGCTCCAATATTTTGGCACATGATGCAGAGTCTACTCATTGGAAAAAACTCTGATGCTTGGAAAGATTGAAGGCAAAAGGAGAAAGGGCCATCAGAGGCTGACATCATTAGATAGTGTTACTGACTTATTGGACATGAATCTGAGTAAATTCTGGGAAATAGCAGAGGACAGATGAATCTGGTGTGCTATAGACTGTGGAGTCACAAAGCATTGAACATGACTTAACAACAACAACAAAACCTGATAACCCTACATACTACTATAATGCAAGTAAGTATAAAAACAGACAAGATTATATTTTGTTAAACAAATAATACTGTGAATGCCCCTTCATTTTATCTCTGTATTCTTTTAACACTCAATAAGGCCCATAGATAACTATCAAAGTCCAGGAGTACTCTTTATTTTACTCCTTATGATGCTTTACTCCGGATATTTGTATGCCCCTGAACATCTGATTCTCTATTCACTCTTCATTACAGGTATAATACTATTTCCTAGTCTATACAGTTTATTCAGATTTTATTAATTATCACAATAAAGTCATGTAAGGAAAAATAATATTGGGCATGCATTGTATTCTGATACCATATCTCTTTATTCTCATCTAATCTAAGATGATTACTAAATTATGTTGTTTCAACATGTTGATACTTTCATTCAAGCCATTTGTTTTGTAGAAGGTTGAGATTTAGCTTGTTGCAAATATGGGACAATTTAAACATCAAAAGAAGAAGGTGATAGTAAAGGATTAAAATTCATAGACTAAAAGAAGTCTCCAAGAGTCCTCATATTTACAAGGATGAAGAATAAATCAGATTGGTTTTGAATTGTAATCCTTCACAATGAAGAAACTGGTAAAATCTCAAACCACATGTGGAAAAGAATATTTCTCTGTTCTATCTGATGCAAATGTCTCTTATCTTTTGCTTAGTTAACATTTTTTTATTCCTTTTGTGTTTCACCCTTTTTCTGACCTACCAGAATCACCAGTAAAAACAAACTTTTTTATGGAAGAGTCTTATTTCTGCATTAGAGTATTGGCTGCTCAAAACTCACATACACCTATTTTACTTCCTGGGTCCTCATTCCCCAGTAGCATCTCTGAAATTTCTGTCACAGGTATATATGTGACAATGTCATTGTGCTGTGCTGATAAGATTTCTGTTAATTAAAATCTCAGCTATTCACACTGCTCTCAGGTTTACCCAGTTTTCTGCTTTATGCTATGAGGGGGAAAAAACAGTTAAATAATGGGGAACAGTGGCTTATAGGTTGTGTCAGAGGGTGAAGACATTTCTACTTAGGGGTGGCAGAGGATGAGATGGTTAGATGACATCACCAACTCAATGGACATGAATGTGAGCAAACTCTGGGTGAGAGTGAAGGACAGGGAAGCTTGGCATGTTGCATTGCATGGGGTCACAAAGAGTCAGACACAACTGAGCAACTGAAAAACAATGTGTATGTTATTTTATTTTCTCTATAAAAGGAGAAACATTCCTCTTTCTATACTGTTTATCTATTATCTAAACACTCTTCTGTGAACTACATGATTTTTTAATTAAAACTAAATACGGTCTAGGGCTCAAAATGAATTACCGATTGTATTAGATTTCTATTGATGCTATAAAAAGTTACCACAAATGTAGTGGCTTAATTGTATGTGTATGTGCTCAGTGGTGTCTGACTTTTTGCGACCCCATGGACTGCAGCACACCAGGCTTCTCTGTCCATCACTAACTCACAGAGCTTGCTCAAACTCATGTCCATCATGTTGGTGATGCCATCCACCTTTCTCATCCTCTGTCGTCCCTTTCTCCTCCTGCCTTCAATCTTTCCCAGCATCAGGGTCTTTTCTAATGAGTCAATTTTTCATGTTAGGTGGCAAAAGTATTGGAGTTTCAGCTTCAGCATCAGGAAATGAGTACTGGGGTGCTAAAATCAAAGTAGTGCTAGACAAATGTCTTTCTGGAGGCTATAGGGCAGAAACCAGTCCTTGACTGTTTTAGCTTCTGGAAGTTGCCCTCATTCCTTGACTTCTGGCCTTCTTCAGCAGTGGTATCATTCTAACAACCTCCGTTTTTGTTATCACATCTTCTCTAACTCTCTAGTCACCCTATTTTCTTTATGAGGATTTTATGATTATATTGGGCCTAATGGGTAATTGAGAATAACATCCCCAGTCTCAAGGTCTAAAATCATATCTGCAAAGCCTTCTTTTTTTTTTTTTTTGGCCATAAGATATTAATTCGTTTTAGGGATTAGAGTATCTGGGAGCTATTTTCTTGCTTACCACATTATTAATTAAAACCCAAATAGAAAGATTTCCCCAAAGTTGAGTCAAAGACAACATAAAAACATCATTGGAATAGATCTTATGTGTGTCACTTTAAGAAAAATTCTAAAATGATAATTCTTTTGTTCTGTGCTTCCCATTTAGCAAACATTGAATTTTGTGAAGAATAAGAAAGAAGGAGAAGCAGGAAATTAACAAAAAGAATGACAAAAAACAGAATATATGTGAACTCTAGATAAGCAAACATAAGCCTTTTCTCTTTATTTTAGAATGATTTCAAAATTCGCCCATTGACTGTTTTTTTTTTTTTTTTTTTTTTTTTTTTACTGTTAAATTGCACAGTTCCTATACCAGCGTGAAGGATCTGAGATAAATTTACTAGTACTGTAGCCTATTTAATCCAATTACAATATGTCTCTGTCTAAACTTCTGAAATTCAACTAGTGAAATTTCTGACTTATATCCTCCTGCTGACCTTTAGAAGAATGTGCTATACTCACATCATTCCAGTTGTTAAGAAATGAGCTCATATTTTTCACCATGGGAGAAACTGGAACACACTTAAAGGTAAAAATAGCTTACTTTGGTTACTGACAGAGTCAGAAATATACCAGTGTGACATTATATTGAGTTTACTGAAGTGAATGTTGCCGACAACATGCAGATGGTAGGTTCAAAACATCCTCATCTAAAGTGACAGGGATAAAGTTAAGAAATGTGAAAGTAAACTCTCAGAATACATCACTGTATTGTGGCAGGCGGCCCCAGCGGGCATCTTCCCTTGTGCTTCCTGTCAAAGATCAGATATTCTGGAGTCAAATAGCTATACATTTTTACTTTTCTTATATACGAAGTAAATAAATTTTGTATTGTGTCATTTTTCTCTCCCTTAACTAAAGTGATTCTTCTCTAAAATAAATAAGGCAGGATGGAAAGGGAGTGCAGAATCTAAGCTGTCACTGACACTCTGACCACAAAGCCACCCGCCTCTCTGCTTCCTGTGCACACTATCCAACATGAAAATACATATATACTACCTATTGATGTCAGGATATAATTCAGGGTAGTAGATAGACCACTGTAAGAGATATTGGCTATTTTCCCTTCAGTATTAGGGTTCAGTTCAGTTCAGTTCAGTCACTCAGTCGTGTCCGACTCTTTGCAACCCCATGAATCGCAACACGCCAGGCCCCCCTGTCCATCACCAACTCCCGGAGTTCACCCAACTCACATCCATCCAGCCATCTCATCCTCTGTCGTCCCTTTCTACTCCTGCCCCCAATCCCCCCCAGCATCAGAACTTTTCCAATGAGTCAACTCTTTGCATGAGGTGGCCAAAGTACTGGAGTTTCAGCTTTAGCATCCTTCCTTCCAAAGAAATCCCAGGGCTGATCTCCTTTAGAATGGACTGGTTGGCTCTCCTTGCAGTCCAAGGGACTCTCAAGAGTCTTCTAAAACACCACAGTTCAAAAGCATCAATTCTTCAGTGCTCAGCCTTCTTCACAGTCCAACTCTCACATCCATACATGACCACAGGAAAAAACATAGCCTTGACTAGACGAACCTTTGTTGGCAAAGTAATGTCTTGGCTTTTGAATATGCTATCTAGGTTGGTCATAACTTTCCTTCCAAGGAATAAGCATCTTTTAGTTTCATGGCTACAATCACCATCTGCAGTGATTTTTGAGCCAAAAAAGATAAAGTCTGACACTGTTTCCACTGTTTCCCCATCTATTTCCCATGAAGTGATGAGACCAGATGCCATTATCTCCATTTTCTGAATGTTGAGCTTTAAGCCAACTTATTCACTCTCCACTTTCACTTTCATCAGGAGGCTTTTTAGTTCCTCTTCACATTCTGCCATAAGGGTGGAGTCCTCTGCATATCTGAGGTTATTGATATTTCTCCCGGCAATCTTGATTCCAGCTTGTGTTTCTTCCAGTCCAGGCTTTCTCATGATGTAGTCTTCATATAAGTTAAATAAGCAGGGTGACAATATACAGCCTTGACGTACACCTTTTCCTATTTGGAACCAGTCTGTTGTTCCATGTCCAGTTCTAACTGTTGCTTCCTGACCTGCATACAAATTTCTCAAGAGGCAGCTCGGGTGGTCTGGTATTCCCATCTCTTTCAGAATTTTCCACAGTTTATTGTGACCCACACAGTCAAAGGCTTTGGCATAATCAATAAAGCAGAAATAGATGTTTTTCTGTAAGCCTCTTGCTTTTTTGATGATCCAGCGGATGTTGGCAATTTGATCTCTGGTTCCTCCGCCTTTTCTAAAACCAGCTTGGACATCAGGAAGTTCACGGTTCACATATTGCTGAAGCCTGGCTTGGAGAATTTTCAGCATTACTTTCCTAGTGTGTGTGATGAGTGCAATTGTGCAGTAGTTTGAGCATTCTTCGGCATTGCCTTTCTTTGGGATTGGAATGAAAACTGGCCTTTTCCAGTCCAGTGGTGACTGCTGAGTTTTCCAAATTTGCTGTCATATTGAGTGCAGCACTTTCACAGCATCATCTTTCAGGATTTGAAATAGCTCAACTGGAATTCCATCACCTCCACTAGCTTTGTTCGTAGTGATGTTTTCTAAGGCCCACTTGACTTCACATTCCAGGATGTCTGGCTCTAGGTCAGTAATCACACCACCATGATTATCTGGTTTATGAAGACCTTTTTTGTACAGTTCCTCTGTGTATTCTTGCCACCTCTTCTTAATATCTTCTGCTTCCGTTAGGTCCATACCATTTCTGTCCTTTATCAAGCCCATCTTTGCATGAAATGTTCCCTTGGTATCTCTAATTTTCTTGAAGAGATCTCTAGTCTTTCCCATTCTGTTGTTTTCCTCTATATCTTTGCGTTGATCACTAAGGAAGGCTTTCTTATCTCTCCTTGCTACTCTTTGGAACTCTGCATTGAGATGCTTATATCTTTCCTTTTCTCCTTTGTTTTTCGCTTTTCTTCTTTTCACAGCTATTTGTAAGGCTTCCCCAGACAGCTGTTTTGCTTTTTTGCATTTCTTTTCCATTGGGATGATCTTGATCCCTGTCTCCTGTACAATGCCATGAGCCTCCTTCCACAGTTCATTAGGCACTCTATCAGATCCAGTCCCTTAAATCTATTTCTCACTTCCACTGTATAATCATAAAAGGGATTTGATTTAGGTCATACCTGAATGGTCTAGTGGTTTTCCCTACTTTCTTCAATTTAAGTCTGAATTTGGCAATAAGGAGCTCATGATCTGAGCCACAGTCATCTCCTGGTCTTGTTTTTGTTGACTGGATAGAGCTTCTCCATCTTTGGCTGCAAAGGATATAATCAATCTGATTTTGGTGATGAACATCTGGTGATTTTCATGTGTAGAGTCTTCTCTTATGTTGTTGGAAGAGGATGTTTGTTATGACTAGTGCATTTTCTTGGCAAAACTCTTATTAGTCTTTGCCCAAGTAAGACGGTAGGTGTTGCAAGATGGCATCAGAGGGCAAACACACTGAGACCATATTCACAGAAAACTAGTCAATCTAATCACACTAGTACCACAGCCCTGTCTAACTCAATGAAACTAAGCCATGCCCATGGAACAACCCAAGACGGGCGGGTCATGGTGGAGAGGGCTGATAGAATGTGGTCCACTGGAGAAGGGAATAGCAATTCACTTCAGTATTCTTGTCTTGAGAGCCCCATGAATAATATGAAATGGCAAAATGATAGGATACTGAAAGAGGAACTCCCCAGGTCAGTAGGTGCCCAATATGCTATGGGAGATCAGTGGAGAAATAACTCCAGAAAGAATCAAGGGATGGAGCCAAAGCAAAAAAGAATACCCAGCTGTGGATGTGACTGGTGATAGAAGCAAGGTCTGATTCTGCAAAGAGCAATATTGCATAGGGACCTGGAATGTCAGGTCCATGAATCAAGGCAAATTGGAAGTGGTCAAATAAGAGATGGAGAGAGTGAATGTCGACATTCTAGGAATCAGCGAACTAAAATGGACTGGAATGGGTGAATTTAACTCAGATGACCATTATATCTACTCCTGCGGGCAGGAATCCCTCAGAAGAAATGGAGTAGCCATCATGGTCAACAAAAGAGTCCGAAATGCAGTACTTGGATGCAATCTCAAACGACAGAATGATCTCTGTTCATTTCCAAGGCAAACCATTCAATATCACAGTAATCCAAGTCTATGCCCCAACCAGTAATGTTGAAGAAGCTGAAGTTGAACGGTTCTATGAAGATCTACAAGACCTTTTAGAACTAACACCCCAAAAAAGATGTCCTTTTCATTATAGGGGACTGGAATGCAAAAGTAGGAAGTCAGTATTAGGGTTAAGAAGCAGTTTCACTGCCTTGCATGCTGTGCAGGTTTCTGTTTCCCAAGTGAATTTTTTCATTGCAACACTTTATCTGCACTTTCCCTTTATTTTTTGGCTATCTCCTATTCTACACACACACACACACACACACACACACATATCTGATGCTTTCTACTTTCTAATTACTTAATTTACACCTTCTCTGGATGGTCAAGTTTTCTAGACACTCCATGATATTTCTCTGGTTAATTTACACTAGATATGAAACCAGATTGAAATCTTTGTTTTACTTCTGTTAGTTCTTCATAATTGATAACAATATTAACACCTGGATAATTTAGAATTGAATTTATTTATTGCTTCAAATAACAAAATCTTTAAGATTTACGTCAACTGGATTTAAAAAATATTGATTTAATACCCAAGACATTATGCTTTTACCTGAAATGTTGCTTTAGTGCAACTAAATTAATACTCTCTATCTGTTATGAAATATGAGAGGAGGAAGAATATAGAAGAAAAATAAAATAGCCTTTGACTGCAAATTTAAATGCAAATTTATATTTACATGTGAAACAAAATTATTTCAATAGTTTTAGACATCCAAAACCTATGGAACTGGGGACATTTCAGGCATTTTTACTTATACCTCAAGAAACAGAGAAGGGCCTGGATGTCACCTGAGTAACTTTAATAATTATTAATATTTAGCATTTACTGTGAGCTGATTTCTGTACTATTCATATGTTTGCCACTAACTCATTTATTTCTGAAATGAGAATTTATATTTTGATTGCTTTTCCTACCCCTGATTTCTTCTATGTTTATCCCTTCTCCATGAATAGGAAAGTAATGCAACTAAGATGTTAGTTCCTAATCCCAATAGTTGCTAGAAAGCTGAATAATCTTTGATGAAAAGCAATTCAAATGTGTTACAGTTGAGTGTGTGCAGCATTAGATTTTAATGCATAAAAGGAAAAAGGGTATAGTTATCAAGGAATGTAAAGCAAAGACACTTTTATTGGATTTCTAATTTCACAACTGTATTTATGAATATGCATATATTTAAAAATGCTAAAATATTCAGCCATTTGTCTCAATTTGACAGTTCAAATTTACATTTACATCCAGCTTAATAGGAAATTTTAAAGAGCAGTCAAACATATCATGCCTAAAGAAAGACTATTTCTTTCATTTATAGAAACCTTTTCTCTAACTTAGAGACCTTCCTCTCAAAACCATTTTTGTATATGTGTTTGCATGTGTGGGTATTTATCTAAACTGAAGTGCAGAATAAGTTATGTTGCTCAGTTTTATGCCAAATACAGTTGACAATGTCTCCCCAAACCAACAGTTACTGGGATTTCCCTCTACTGAATCCATCAAAACAATATCTCTTGAGGCTTCAAATAGTTTGCACTTGTCCTTTGCTAAGTTTTGTTGTATTATGATTTGAGAAATGAACAAAAAAGGCCTAATGAGAAGAAACTGAGAAGTCTAGAAAATTGTCCAAGCCAGACAATATAGAGAAATATTTTGCAGAAAAGATTACTAAGGAATGAAAGTGAAAGTTAAGTAGCTCAGTCATGTTCTACTCTATGTGACCCCATGGACTATAGCCTACCATGCTCCTCCATTCATAGGATTTTCCAGTACTGGAGTGGGTTGCCATTTCCTTCTCCAGAGGATATTCCTGACCCAGGGATCAAACCCAAGTCTCCCGCATTGTAGGCAGACTCTTTACCATCTGAGCCACCAGGCAAGCCAGGAATAATCTATCATTTATAATATTTATAGCATTAGAAATGTAAGAGGGTGTTCAGTAAATTTATCTTGTTGTTCATGGGTATGTCACTTGATGCATCACTATCCCCATGGATACAATGTACTTAAGAAAGACATACATCCTGTTCTCCCTCTTTATAATACCTTACCAAAGGATGCTTGTGATATTTTGGTCTAACTTGAATAATGCTTTTTATTGTTAATCAAATGTAGTAAATGTACAAGGCCAACAAAGATTTTATATATCAAACACTATATACATGCTGAGAGTTCAATAAGTGCTCAATGTCTGTAAAAATGTATAGTGACAAATAAGGAAAGGAGACAATGCTGGAGAATTTCAAGGTGACAAATGTAGTCAAAAGAGAGAGTTGAAATATCAAATATGGTTTATAAACTCATTGATAGAATCACTTATTAAAAATCACTATATTTCATCTTATTAAAAAACACCTATATGCTGGCAACAGTGCTTTACCCACATTATCTCATTAATTTCTCCACACTACCCCATAACCATATACTTTCATGAGCATTTTAGAGATATGAAAACTGAGCCATAACACAGTTATGAATTTCCATGCTATAGTCACTATGTCACACTGAATCAAAATTGGAACAAAAACTAAAGTGAATAACAAGGTAGACTTAAAAATCACACACAAAACTTGCCATCCCATTATTCAGTTATAGTGTGTATAGATAATGAGAAAATTGGCTGAGATCTATCATTAAAATTACTTAGATTTGGTTAAATTTCATTTGGGTTAGATTATAATCCTAGGATAATAAAATATGAAAACAAAATATATATGTTTATTTGCATTGGTTAAAACATAAGTAAAATTATTTCCACGATATTTTCAAAACATCCAAATATAATTCCAGTAATAACAAACTGTGGAAAACTCTTAAAGAGATGGGAATACCAGACCACCTTACCTGCCCCCTAAGAAACCTGTATGCAGGTCAAGAAGCAACAGTTAGAACCAGATATGGAGCAATGGACTGGTTCAAAACTGGGAAAGGAGTATGTCATGAATGTATAATGTCACCTGCTTATTTAACCTCAATGAAAATTACATCTGCAAAATGCCAGGCTCGATGATGCACAAGCTGAAATTAAGATTTCCAGGAGAAATGTCAATAACCTCACATATGCAGATGACACCACCCTAATGGCAGAAAGTGAAGAGGAACTAAAGAGCCTCTTCATGAAGGAGAAAGATAGTGAAAAACCTGACTTAAAACTAAAAACTAAGATCATGGCATATGGTCCTATTTCTGCATGGAAAATAGGTGGGGAAACAATGGACAAACAGTGACAAAATTTATTTTCTTGAGCTCTAAAATCACTGGAGATGGTGACTGCAGTCATGAAATTAAAGATGCTTGCTCCTTGGAAGAAAATCTATGACAAAACAGAGGTAGGAGTGGGGGGATCAGGATTGGGAACACGTGTACACCCGTGGCAGATTCATGTTGATGTATGGCAAAACAAATACAATATTGTTAAGTAATTAGCCTCTGATTAAAATAAATAAAGTAAAAAAAAAAAAAAAACAGCATATTAAAAATCAGAGACATCTCTTGGTTGACAAAGGTCCATAAAGTCAAAGCTATGGCTTTCCAGTAGTCATGTACAAATGTGAGAGTTCGACCATAAAGAAGGATGAGCATCAAAGAATTAATGCTTTTGAACTATAGTTCTGGAGAAGATTCTTGAGAGTTCCTAGGACAGAAAGGAGATCAAGCCAGTCAATCCTAAAGGAAATCAACCCTGAATACACATTTGAAGGACTGATGCTGAAGCTAAAGCTCCAATACTTTTGCCTCCTGAAGTGAAGAGCTGACTCACCGGAAAGACCCTGACTGAGAAAGGTTGAAAGCAGGAGGAGAAGGAGACGACAGAAGATGAGTTGGTTGGATAGCATCACTGACTCGATGGACATGAGTTTGAGCAAGCTCCAGGAGACTGTGAAGGACAGGGAAGCTTAGCACGCTGCCGTTCATGGGGTTTCAAAGACATGAGTGAGTGACTGAAGAACAGCACCAATAACAAATTATATAGAACATCAGTTTTTTAAAAGTGTCAGGAAATCCAGCACATAATTTAATATTTTTCTAGGACAAATAAATATCACACCACTCCAGTATTCTTGCCTGGAACATCCCATGAATGGAAGAGCCTGGTAGGCTGCAGACCATGGAGTTGCTAAGAGTCGGACATGACTGAATGACTTCACTTTCAGTTTTCACTTTCGTGCATTGGAGAAGGAAATGGCAACCCACACCAGTATTCTTGCTTGGAGAATCTCAGGGACTGTGGAGCCTGGTGGGCTGCCGTTTATGGGGTCACACAGAGTTGGACATGACTGAAGCAACTTAGCAGCAGCAGCAGGACCATAAAAAGTTGCTCAATGAGTATTACTTTACTTGCTTTATTATGTTTAATTTGCTATACCTGGTTATTATGTTTGAAAGAAACATCTCAATCCGTGGTATATTCACAGTCTGTATAACATAGTGGCTAAAATAACTGGCTCTGTATGGCCACTGCTCATATTCCACATAAAGTTATAACCTAACACTCTTAAGACCCCAGGTTCTATAAAGTGTAGACAATAATAGGAATGGGTGAATTTAACTCAGATGACCATTATGTCTACTACTGTGGGCAAGAATCACAAGCACAGAAATTGAAACTGTAATCAAAGATCTTCCAGCAAACAAAAGCCCAGGTCTAGACAGCTTCACAGCTGAATTCTACCAAAAATTTAGATAAGAGCTAACACCTCTCCTACTCAAACTCCTCCAGAAAATTGCAGAGGAAGGTAAACTTCCAAACTCATTCTATGAGGCCACCATCACCCTAATACCAAAACCTGACAAAGATCCCACAAAAAAAGAAAACTACAGGCCAATATCACTGATGAACATAGATGCAAAAATCTTTAACAAAATTCTAGCAATCAGAATCCAACAACACATTAAAAAGATCATACACCATGACCAAGTGGGCTTTATCCCAGGGATGCAAGGATTCTTCAATATCCACAAATCAATCAATGTAATACACCACATTAACAAATTGAAAAATAAAAACCATATGATTGTCTCAATAGATGGAGAGAAAGCCTTTGACAAAATTCAACATCCATTTATGATAAAAACTCTCCAGAAAGCAGGAATAGAAGGAACATACATCAACATAATAAAAGCTATATATGACAAACCCACAGCAAACATTATCCTCAATGGTGAAAAATTGAAAGCATTTCCTCTAAAGTCAGGAACAAGACAAGGGTGCCCACTTTCACCATTACTATTCAACATACTTTTGGAAGTTTCGGCCACAGCAATCAGAGCAGAAAAAGAAATAAAAGGAATCCAAATTGGAAAAGAAGAAGTAAAACTCTCACTATTTGCAGATGACATGATGCTCTACAGAGAAAACCCTAAAGACTCCACCAGAAAATTACTAGAACTAATCAATGACTATAGTAAAGTTGCAGGATATAAAATCAACACCCAGAAATCCCTTGCATTCCTATACACTAATAATGAGAAAACAGAAAGAGAAATTAAGGAAACATTCCATTCACCATTGCAACGGAAAGAATAAAATACTTAGGAATATATCTACCTAAAGAAATTAAAGACCTATATATATAAAACTATAAAACACTGGTGAAAGAAATCAAAGAGGACAC
Organism: Bubalus bubalis; assembly: GCF_019923935.1. Classification (NCBI taxonomy): domain Eukaryota; kingdom Metazoa; phylum Chordata; class Mammalia; order Artiodactyla; family Bovidae; genus Bubalus; species Bubalus bubalis. The sequence goes on along the minus strand of NC_059179.1, from coordinate 2,864,454 downwards.
TAATAGATGGAGAAATATACCATGTTCATGGATTGGAAGAATCAATATAGTGAAAATGAGTATACTACCCAAAGCAATTTATAGATTCAATGCAATCTCTATCAAGCTACCAACAGTATTCTTCACAGAGCTAGAACAAATAATTTCACAATTTGTATGGAAATACAAAAAACATCGAATAGCCAAAGTGATCTTGAGAAAGAGGAATGGAACTGGAGGAATCAACCTACCTGACTTCAGGCTCTACTACAAAGCCACAGTCATCAAGACAGTATGGTACTGGCACAAAGACAGAAATATAGATCAATGGAACAAAATAGAAAGCCCAGAGATAAATCCACGCACATATGGACACCTTATCTTTGACAAAGGAGGCAAGAATATACAATGGATTAAAGACAATCTCTTTAACAAGTGGTGCTGGGAAATCTGGTCAACCACTTGTAAAAGAATGAAACTAGAGCACTTTCTAACACCATACACAAAAATAAACTCAAAATGGATTAAAGATCTCAACATAAGACCAGAAACTATAAAACTCCTAGAGGAGAACATAGGCAAAACAGTCTCTGACATACATCACAGCAGGATCCTCTATGACCCACCTCCCAGAATATTGGAAATAAAAGCAAAAATAAACAAATGGGACCTAATTAAACTTAAAAGCTTTTGCACATCAAAGGAAACTATTAGCAAGGTGAAAAGGCAGCCTTCAGAATAGGAGAAAATAATAGGAAATGAAGCAACTGACAAACAACTAATCTCAAAAATATACAAGCAACTCCTACAGCTCAATTCCAGAAAAATAAACGACCCAATCAAAAAATGGGCCAAAGAACTAAATAGACATTTCTCCAAAGAAGACATACAGATGGCTAACAAACACATGAAAAGATGCTCAACATCACTCATTATCAGAGAAATGCAAATCAAAACCACTATGAGGTACCATTTCAGGCCAGTCAGAATGGCTGTGACCCAAAAGTCTACAAGCAATAAATGCTGGAGAGGGTGTGGAGAAAAGGGAACCCTCTTACACTATTGGTGGGAATCGAACTAGTACAGCCACTATGGAGAACAGTGCAGAGATTCCTTAAAAAACTGGAAATAGAACTGCCTTATGATCCAGCAATCCCATTGCTGGGCATACACACTGAGGAAACCAGAAGAGAAAGAGACACATGTACCCCAATGTTCATCGCAGCACTGTTTATAATAGCCAGGACATGGAAGCAACCTAGATGTCCATCAGCAGATGAATGGATAAGAAAGCTGTGGTACATATACACAATGGAGTATTACTCAGCCATTAAAAAGAATACATTTGAATCAGTTCTAATGAGGTGGATGAAACTGGAACCTATTATACAGAGTGAAGTAAGCCAGAAAGAAAAACACCTATACAATATACTAACGCATATATATGGAATTTAGAAAGATGGTAACAATAACCCTGTATACGAGACAGCAAAAGAGACACTGATGTATATAACAGTCTTATGGACTCTGTTGGAGAGGAAGAGGGTGGGAAGATTTGGGAGAATGGCATTGAAACATGTATAATATCATTTATGAAACGAGTTGCCAGTCCAGGTTCGATGCACGATACTGGATGCATGGGGCTGGTGCACTGGGACGACCCAGAGGGATGGTATGGAGAGGGAGGAGGGAGGAGGGTTCAGGATGGGGAACACATGTATACCTGTGGCGGATTCATTTCGATATTTGGCAAAACTAATACAATAATGTAAAGTTTAAAAATAAAATAAAAAAATAAAACACAGAATTAAAAAAAAAAATGAAATAGAATAGCCACCATGGTCAACAAAAGGGTCCAAAATGCAATATTTGGATGCAATCTCAAAAAGGACAGAATTATCTCTGTTCTTTTCCAAGACAAATCATTCAATATCATGGTAATTCAAGCCTATGTCCCAATCAGTAACGCTGAAGAAGCTGAACAGTTCTATGAAGACCACAAGATCTTTTAGAACTAACACCCAAGAAAGATGTCCTTTTCATTATAGGGGACTGGAATGCAAAAGTAGGAAGTCAAGAAACACCTCGAATAACAGGCAAATTTGGCCTTGGAGTACAGAATGAAGCAGGGCAAAGGCTAATAGAGTTTTGCCAAGAGAACACACTGATCATAGCAAAGACCCTCTACCAACAACACAAGAGAAGCCTCTACACATGGACATCACCGAAATCAAATTGATTATATTCTTTGCAGCCAAAGATGGAGAAGCTCTATACAGTCAGCAAAAACAAGACCGGGAGCTGACTGTGGCTGAGATCATGAACTCCTTATTGCCAAATTCAGACTAAAATTGAAGAAAGTAGGGAAAACCACTAGATCATTCAGGTATGACCTAAATCAAATCCCTTATGATTATACAGTGGAAGTGAGAAATAGATTTAAGGGACTAGATCTGATAGACAGAGTGCCTGAAGAACTGTAGAAGGAGGCTCATGACATTGTACATGAGACAGGGATCAAGATCATCCCCATGGAAAAGAAATGCAAAAAAGCAAAATTGCTATGTGAAGAGGCCTTACAAATGCTGTGAAAAGACAAGAAGTGAAAAACAAAGGAGAAAAGGAAAGATATAAGCATCTGAATGCAGAGTTCCAAAGAATAGCAAGGAGAGGTAAGAAAACCTTCCTCAGCAATCAATGCAAAGGGAAACAACAGAATGGGAAAGACTAGAGATCTCTTCAAGAAAGTTAGAGATGGGATTTCTTTGGAAGGAATGATGCTAAAGTTGAAACTCCAGTACTTTGGTCACCTCATGTGAAGAGTTGACTCGTTGAAAAAGACTGATGCTGTGAGGGATTGGGGGCAGGAGGAGAAGGGGAAGACAGAGGATGAAATGGCTGGATGGCATTACTGACTCGATGGACTTGAGTCTGAGTGAACTCCAGGATTTGGTGATGGACAGGGAGGCCTGGCGTGCTGCGATTCATGGGGTCTCAAAGAGTCGGATACGACTGAGTGACTGAACTGAAGTGAACTGAACTGAGGGTAACATTTCATGCAAAGATGGGCTCGATAAAGGACAGAAATGGTATGGACCTAACAGAAGTAAAAGATAGTAAGAAGAGGTGGCAAGAATACACAAAAGAGGTGGACAAAAAAGATCTTCATGACTCAGATAATCATGATGGTGTGATCACTCACCTAGAGCCAGACATCCTGGAATGTGAAGTCAAGTGGGCATTAGAAAGCATCACTAGGCACAAAGCTAATGGAGGTGATGGAATTCCAGTTGAGCTATTTCAAATCCCGAAAGATGATGCTGTGAAAATGCTGCATTCAATATGCTAGCAAATTTGGAAAACTCAGCAGTGGACACAGGACTGGAAAAGGTGAGTTTTCATTCCAATCCCAAAGAAAGGCAATGCCAAAGAGTGCTCAAACTACTGCACAATTGCACTCACCTCACATGTTAGTAAAGTAATGCTGAAAATTCTCCAAGCCAGGCTTCAGCAATACATGAACCGTGAACTTCCTGATGTTCAAGCTGGTTTTAGAAAAGGCAGAGAAATCAGAGATCAAATTGCCAACATCTGCTGGATCATGAAAAAAGCAAGAGAGTTCCAGAAAAACATCTATTTATGCTTTATTGACTATATCCACTTTTTCCACTATTGTGGATCCTAATAAACTATGGGAAATTCTGAAAGACATGGGAATACCAGACCACCTGACCTGTCTCTTGAGAAATTTGTGTGCAGGTCAGGAGGCAACAGTTAGAACTAGACATGGAAAAACAGACTGGTTCCAAATAGAAAAGGAGTACCTCACAGCTGTATATTGTCACCCTGCTTATTTAACTTATATGCAGAGTACATCATGAGAAACGCTGGGCTGGATTGCCCGGAGAAATATCAATAACCTCAGATATGCAGATGACACCACCCTTATGGCAGAAAGTGAAGAGGAACTAAAAAGCCTCTTGATGAAAGTGAAAGAGGAGAGTGAAAATGTTGGTTTAAGGCTCTACATTCAGAAAACTAAGATAATGACATCTGGTCCCATCACTTCATGGCAAATAGATGGGGAAACAGTGGAAACAGTGTCAGACTTTATCTTTTTGGGCTCAAAAATCACTGCAGATGGTGATTGCAGCCATGAAATTAAAAGACGCTTACTCCTTGGAAGAAAAGTTATGACCAACCTAGACAGCATATTAAAAAGCAGAGACATTATTTTGCCAACAAATGTCTGTCTAGTCAAGACTATGGTTTTTCTAGTGGTCATGTACAGATGTGAGAGATGGACTGTGAAGAAAGCTGAGTGCCAAAGAATTGATGCTTTTGAACTGTGGTGTTGGAGAAGACTCTTGAGAGTCCCTTGGACTGCAAGGAGATCCAACCAGTCCATGCTAAAGAAGATCAGTCCTCGGTGTTCATTAAAAGGACTGATGCTAAAGCTGAATCTGTAATTCTTTGGCCACATCATGCGAAGAGTTGATTCATTGGAAAAGACTCTGATGCTGTGAGGGATTGGGGGCAGGAGGAAAAGGGGATGACAGAGGATGAGATGGCTGGATGGCATCACCGACTCGATGGACATGAATTTGGGTAAACTCTGGGAGTTTGCGATGGACAGGGAGGCTTGGCATGCTGTGATTCATTGGGTTGCACACGACTGAGCAACTGAACTGAACTGAACTGAATAATAGTATTTATTAAAATTTATTACATAGCTAGTTTGAGAAAATTAAGAATTTTGACAGGCAAAGTCCTTAGAATAGCATCGGTCATTTAGTAAGTGTTGAATAAGTATTAGCTGTTATACAATTTGCGCCCCAGTTCAAGTAAAAGTAAGATACACTATGATGAAGTTCTAGTCCATCCTTCCATGCTAAATAGGGAAAATTTTAAATAGCTTAGGACTGATATAGCCACAATATGCTTTCTCAATAAAGAAGTGCTAATATCTTTTTTTCTTTAGATTTTAAACAGCTGAAGATGAAGAAGGATGAGGAGAACAAGAGACCACACTTTACAGACTGGTCTTAGTAAGTAATTCCAGAAATTCAGAACATAATCTATTTTGTGTCTTTTCTCTCATTTTATTCATGTGTTTCTTTTAATTCTTTGTTATTTCTTGGAACCAACTTCAAATTCTTTTCGGAATAAGACAAGTATACTTCAGGTAAGCACAGCACAGCCCAATATAATACCAAATGTATTGGCATTTAATATTAATATGGACTACTTAGGTGGGGCTAGTGGTAAAGAATCCACAGCAGGAGAGAAAGGGATGTGGATTCAGTCCCTGAGTTGGGAGATCCCCTGCAGCAGGAAATGGCAGCCCACTCCAGTTTTCTTGCCTGAAAAATTCCATTGACAGAGGAGCCTGAATGGCTACAGCCTATGGGGTCTTAAAGAGTTGGATACGACATAGCAACTGAGCAATAGCAATATGCTTAAGATTTTCACATTATATAACAAAACACGATTGATGTGTAACATTAAAATTTATTGATCAAACTTACCAGGCAAACTCAGAATACACCCACCCCATATTCCCCAGAGTCTAAAAACCTATATGCAGGTCAGGAAGCAATAGTTAGAACTGGACAGGGAACAACAGATGCGTTCCAAATAGGAAAAGGAGTATGTCACCCTACTTATTTAACTTACATCTGGAGTACATTATGAGAAACGCTGGGCTGGAAGAAGCACAAGCTGGAATCAAGATTGCTGGGAGAAATATCAATAACCTCAGATATGCAGATGACACCACCCTTATGGCAGAAAGTGAAGAGGAACTAAAAAGCCTCTTGGTGAAAGTGAAAGAGGAGAGTGAAAATTTTGGCTTACAGCTCAACATTCAGAAAATGAAGATCATGGCATCTGGTCCCATCACTTCATGGGAAATAGATGGGGAAACAGTGGAAATAGTGTCATATTTTATTTTTGGGGGGGGCTCCAAAATCACTGCAGATGGTGACTGCAGCCATGAAATTAAAAGACGCTTACTCCTTGGAAGGAAAGTTATGACCAACCTAGATAGCATATTAAAAAACAAAGACATTACTTTGCCAACAAAGGTCTAGTCAAGGCTATGGTTTTTCCAGTGGTCATGTATGGATTTGAGAGTGGGACTGTGAAGAAATTTGAGCACCAAAGAATCGATGCTTTTGAACTATAAAGAAAGCTGAGCACCAAAGAATTGATGTTTTTGAATTGTCGTGTTGGAGAAGATTCTTGAGAGTCCCTTGGACTGCAAGGAGATCCAACCAGTCCATGCTAAAGGAGATCAGTCCTGGGTGTTCATTGGAAGGAATGATTTTGAAGCTGAAAATCCAATACTTTGGCCACCTCATGCGAAGAGTTGACTCCTTGGAAAAGACTCTGATGCTGGGAGGGATTGGGGGCAGGAGGAGAAGGGGACGACAGAGGATGAGAAGGCTGGATGGCATCACTGACTTGATGGACATGGGTTTGGGTAAACTCAGGGAGCTGGTGATGGACAGGGAGGCCCAGCGTGCTGCGATTTATGGGGTCGCGAAGAGTCGGACACGACAGAGTGACTGAACTGAACTGAATTGAACTGACAAATTTTTTAGCACATAACTCATCTGATCCATTGAGTTCATGACAGCTCCTTTCAGCAATTAAAATATGCTCACTGGTTTGCCAAAACATATATATATATATATAGCTTCTCTTATAGCTCAGTTGTAAAGAATCTACCTGAAATGCAAGAGATCTTGGTTGGATTCCTAGGTTGGGAAGATCCGCTGGAGAGGGAATAGGCTACCAACTCCAGTATTCTTGGGCTTCCCTGGTGGCTCAGCTGTTAAAGAATCTGCCTGAAATACAGAGACCTGGGCATGATCCCTGGGTTGGGAAGATTCCCTGGAGAAAGGAATGGCTACCCACTCCAGTATTCTGGCCTGGAGAATTCCATGGACTCTACGGTCCATGGGGTTGCAAAGAATCGGACACAACTGAGCAACTTCGCTTTCACTTTTGAATGTTTATATGTATGTACTTCATACATCAGGTATGTGACTGAGTGACATTTTTAAAACTTTTCATTTTCCATGGATTTTAGTTAGTTGACCTCTCTAGAGTCTTTTCACCTCAGAGATGTTTAACATTTATTATTAATTGTAATTGTTCAATTAACAACTATTTATGAATCCTATAACCATCACATTGCTTCTGCTATTGCTAAGTTGCTTCAGTCGTGTCCAACTCTATGTGACCCTATGGACAGCAGCCCACCAGGCTCCTCTGTCCACAGGATTCTCTAGGCAAGACTACTGGAGTGAGTTGCCATTTCCTTGTCCAGCCATTACGTTAGCCATGAAATATAGATGCAAGTGAATTGTGTGAGGAGGGAGAGGGAGTAGAAGTATACTTTACAAGAAATGTGGGTATCAGTAGTATATGTCCATAAACACCAGAAAGAATCACAGCATCATATTTGCAGGTATGAGTATTAACATTTCCAATGTCTTCTTCCACTTTTATACTTTAATGCTCTTCTTACTACAGTCTATGTGATCCTAATAATATTTTAAACATTTTAGCAAAGGTCATGCTAAAATTAAAATAAAATCTCAAATCAAGTGGTTAGTTAAACTTTTTTTAATCTTTAGAAATGACAAAGGCCATTGCTCTTGCTTACTTAGTTTTGATTTCATGTTAATCATTTTGCAAAACTTTAATTTTGAGAAAATTTTATGTGCTTTTGGAATCATTCTATCTATTGCTCTTTGATAGATAATATCAATGTTTATTTTATCCAGTGATCTGTCAATTTTCCAAGCTATTTTTAATTTCCCCTCTTCTAGATTTACTTGCAATCTTCTCTGTAACTAAGGAAAATGTTTTTAATTATGTCATGTGCATATTCAATCATTTTGTGTAAAGTCACTTCTATTTCCCTCTCATTTATTTTTCTCCTTCCTTTTCACATTCCTCTGTATACATTTTTGGTTTTTGTAACAAAACTTGCATCAATTTTTTTTCCCAATTTTTGTTCTTTTTTCCTATTTTAAACCTTATTGAGATATAATTGACATGTTGTATAAGTTTAAGGCATCCAATGTGTTGATTTGATACATTTATATATTGCAATATGATTATCACCATGGTATTAAACACCTGCATCATGTCACATAATTATCATTTCTTTTTTGTTGTGAGGACATTTAAGATCCAGTATTCTTGCCTGGAGAATCCCATGAACAGAGGAGCCTGGCGGGCTACAGTCCACAGGGTCGCAAAGAGGCAGACATGACTGAGCGACTTCAATCACTATGTCTTGTGTTAGATTTGCAGAATGTATTCCTCTTCTAACAAAGTGAAAGCTTTACAGATGCAGAGTAAGATGATGGTTACCAGGATCTGGGGTGCATAGGAGGATTGGGTGATGTTGGTCAAATGTTACTAACTTTGTGCTTTTTGATTGAGGCAGGGACTGAACCCATGTCTGTTACATCTCTGCATTGGCAGGCCCCCTGGGAGGCCCACTTAGCATGCACACAGGAACTGGTTTCTGGTTCTTTTATAGTTTCATCCCTCTTTTTCTCTCTCTTTCTGCCTATTTTTGTGCACTGATGATTTTCTGTGGTTGTATGCTCTGATTTCATTCTCTTTATTTTTTGTGAGTCTAATACAGGTTTTTGCTTTGTGCTAACCATGTGAAGCTTACATAAAACATCTTACACATTTAAAAAGTATATTTTATGCTAATAGCAAATTAACTTTGATTACATATGAAAAACTTACACTTTTACTCCTTCCCATTTATGGTTTTTTTTTTTTTTTTTTTTGCCTGTACTGGGTCTTTGTTGCTCTGCAGTCTGTTCCCTAGTTGCAGAGAGTGGGAACTACTCTCTGGTTTTGGAGTGCTGACTTCTCATGGTGGAGGCTTCTCTTGTTGCAGTGTTGCAGAACACAGGCTCTAGGGCACATAGCTTCAGTAGTCGTGGCATGTGGGCTCAGTAGTTGTGGCTACCGGGCTGTAGAACACAGGCTCATGAGTTGAGGTGAATGGGCTTAGTTGCTCTGCAGCATGTGGGATCTTTCCAGATTGTTGAGGTCCTTTAATAGACCAGAACCTGGTGGTCCAGAGTCAACGATAAGAAAATAAAGGAGAGAAAGGGGCTGATACTTCTTGGTTTACACAGAAAGCCAATAAAGCCCCTGGCATGGGGCTTGCTCTGTTTACGGAGGCCTCAGGCACCCTCTCAATGGGGTGAAGGCGCAGAGCGCCTTCTCGAGAGGGTTTTAGAAGCCTGGGCAGGAAAGTGAACTCAGAGGGCCTTTGTGCTCCAAAGAAATATTCTGAGAGAGAGAGAGAAAGAAAGACACGGGGACCAGAGCTCTGATGGAGCAAAGGTGTTTTATTCAACATTGTGTAGGTATTTATACTGTCTAACAAGATAGCTGTTTTGAGCAGAGATAAAATCAAAACTTACAAGTTATCTAGAAAACATGAGGTCATCCATATGAAAGAGAGTTGTAAATAACCACTTTTACCATATGGTTCATAAAAAGGAAGAGGGTACTTAACACTGTATAGAAAAACTAACGAAGGAAATGCCTGGATTCCTCAGTCCTGGGAGAGGCTTGCCTCTCCTCTTAATTCCTGAATATTCAGGAATTAATAAGGAACAGAGAATTCCTGACAGATCCAAAACAGCACACAGGAAGCCTCCTGTTAAATGCTTCTTGACAATTCCCCCTATTTTATTAAATTTGTAAAAAAGGTCTTGTCCAAATGAGTTTGGTTAGTATTAACCAACCTTATAGAAAGGCGATGATAAACAACAAATATCATTATCAAGACAATCACCAAAGTTACAGTTTCAGACCTGATACTGTGGGTAATATTTTGAAACCATTTTTGTGGGTCTAGCCTGGATAATTTGTTTAGCTAAAATTTTCAAATTAGGGAAAGAGGGAAGAATTTTGGAAAAAGTTTTAAAGATTTTTTTTTTTTGCAATAATTGTACATTTAGAGAGGCATTATCATGTATATTTTGTAAATGAAATTTGATTTGTTTCCAGTTGTAGGCACTATGATTGAATTGAACAGGAGTAACACAAAATTGAGTAGCTTAAAGAAATAGAGGAGTTAAGACAAGTATATAGTTTGTAATTAATACAAGTTACAGAACGTAAAAGTCTTATTAAATTGTAAATTTTATATGGCTCTAACAAAAGGAAGTGGGACACAGGCCTGTATAAAATATGACTGATTATAGCAAAATAAATAGTTACTATGACCACAACTGGTCCCTATGAAATGTCTAGTCCAAGTCCCAAGTTTTTCCGTGCTCTGGTGCTTGCAGCAAGTTTTCAAACGTCCCATTGTTCAGGCCCACTCTGTTTATCAAGGACGATCCTAGGACAAGGTGGGACTAATCCACCGTCAAGCCACTCAAGAAGTCCTTTGTCATAGTAATGTTCCATTATAGTGTCAGTGACTTTCTATATCACACACAGTGTTGTTAATATCTTTTGAGCAGTCAGATAACCGCATACCATGGGGTCCCCAATCAACAATTATATGATTAGCCACAAACATTGATTTTCTTGATTTGATTAGACATTTGTCCCAATGAACGGGAGTATAAGTAGTTTTTATAAGTAAACCCTTTGTATAATGTTTTTTGTTTTTTCTCTAACTCTTTTCTTAAAGTCTCAGTAGTATAAACATGGTTTACAGATAAAGAAAGGGCAGTAAGTAATCCAAGCAATGTCTGAAAGTCTTTTTTTGGAGGCAGAACGAAAGCCCAAGTTTGTCAGCTGATGTTTATGCACAATTTTGCTGGGCCCATGTACAAGGGAAAGACTTCATAGCCTGAAGAAATGTTAATTAGTTTTTTTTTTTTTTTTTTTTCCTGTCCAGGGTGTGAGGGCCCTTTCATGTACTAGGGAGAAGGCATATGTATAGAATCATTAGCTGAAATGATTGGTCCTCTCTCTGTCCATTCGACCACCTGTAATAGAGGGGGGGCTGGGTATTAGTCTGAGTTTGAGCTGGGGGAGGGGAGCCAAAAGACTAAGCATTGCCAGGAGAATGTATTTAGGACTCAGAGGCAATCCCTGTTGAGAGACCAAATTTTCAGCTTGATTAGTAAGGTTTTTTTTTTTTTTTTTTTTGTCCCCAAGTGGGGAGATCATCGGGGTGATGTCTCCAGGGGCGGTGTTTTCTGCAGATCTTTAGAGCAGACATAGCCCGTATTGGAATTTCTTCTTCTTGGGGTTCTTGTTTCATCTCTATTTTGAATGCCAGGGGTCCCCTTGGGTCAAATCTTAAGAAGAGGTTAAAAAATTTAAAACAAATAAAGCTGTATTAACAATAGTTATAGGTTTAGAAAATACGTTAGAATCTAGTAAAGTCTGCTTTAGATAAGGAAGACAGTAGTGTACCTGTGTATTCCCCTTTTTTAATTTTTTTATTTGTAACTTTAGTGTGTGATGTGTTTGTTTGACTATGTCTTGTGTCTGGATTATAAGGAATACCTGTAATATGTATAATAGGAAAAGATTGTAAAAATTGTTTAAAGTGTCTAGAAATATAGGCAGGGTATAGCAGAGAATTCCTGACAGATCCAAAACAACACACAGGAAGCCTCCTGTTAAATGCTTCCTGACACCAGATCAGGGATCTAACTTCTGTCTCCTGAATTGGCAGGCAGATTCTTTACCACTGAGCCACTAGGTAATCCCTCCTATCAATGATTTTAATGTCACAATTTAACTGTTTTTATATTGTATTTTTATACTGTATGTCAATACATTATAATAGCTATTTTTAATGCTCTTTTCTTCTAACATTTACACTATAGTTCAGTGGTAATTTGCCATCATATTACAAAATGAGTTTTCTGAATTTGACTATACACTTACTTTTCCCAATGTGTGTGTGTTTTTGGTATATTTTCACTCAACTAATTAGCATCTTTTCATTTCAGTTTGAATAAATCCTTTCATCATTTCTTATAAGGCAGATCTAATGAAAATGAATTCCCTCAGCTTTTGTGTTTCAGGGAAAGTTTTTTCCCTTCATATCTGATGGATAATTTTGCCATGCAGAGTATTTTTGACTGGCAATACTTTTTTTTCTTTTAGCACTTTGAATATATAATCTCACTCCCTAAGTTTTTGTTGAGAAATTTGCTGATAGATTAATGAAGATTCTTTTGTAGGTTACAAACTTTTTTCTTCTTGATGATGTTAGGTTTCTTTCTTTCTCTTTGATTTTTAACAATTTCATTATAGTGTGCTTTGCAGGTCTTTTTGGATTGAATAATGGGGTGATTTATTTAGCTACATGAACAGGAAGTCCAGTCTCCCTCCAAGTTTGGGAAATTCTCAGCCATTATTTTTTTTTTTAATTTTCTGACACCTTTTCTCTCTTCTCTTTATGGAATTCCAATTATCCTGATTTGGGCTCTTTCCATGGTATTCCATAGATCATGTAGACTTTCTTCTTTTTCATTTTTTTTCTTGTTTTCCTCTTACTGTTTTATATAGAAGTTTCTATCCTCTAATTCACTGATTGTTTTTTTTTTTTTTTCCTTCTCCTTGGTCTATTTTTATTTTAATGCCTTGTATTGCATTTTTTCATTTAATTCACTGAATTTTCTGCTTAATCTACTGATTGTTAAAAATCGTTCCCATTTCTTTGTTAAATTGCTCATTTTGTTTGTGCATTGTTTTCCTAATTTCATTGAATTGCCTTTCTGTGTTTTCTTGTAGCTCACCAAGTTTCCTCAAAATAGCTATTTTGAATTCTATGTCAATAGACCTCCAGTCTCAGTTTCTTTGATATTGGTTACAAGATGATTATTGTGATCTTTTGTTCTCCTGATTCCATATTTATATATTGGAGTTTGCATTGTTGTTTTTAAATTTGAAACAACAGTCACCTCTCCAATCTTTAATACCTGCCTTCACAGGAAGGACACATTGGTCCTGTTACATATTCTGAGACTTTCTCCAACCTTTTATGGATATATCTACTCTATAGTTCTTACAACTCTTGTGGCAGAATTCTTGTCAGTCATTTCAGTCAATTCAGTCACTCAGTTCTGTCCAATTCTTTGCCACCCCATGGCCTTCAGGATGCCAGGCTTCCCTGTCCATCACCAATTCCCAGAGGCATGCAAACTCATGTCCATCACATTGGTGATGCCATCCAACCATCTCATCCTCTGTTGTCCCTTCTCCTCCCACTTTCAATCTTTCCCAGCATCAGGGTCTTTTCCAAAAAGTTGGTTCTTTGCATAAGGTGGCCAAAGTATTGAAGTTTCAGCTTCACCATCAGTCCTTCCAATGAATATTCGGGACTGATTTCCATTAGGATTGACTGGTTGGATCTCCTTGCAGTCCAAGAGACTATCAAGAGTCTCCTCCAACACCACAGTTCAAAAACATCAATTTTTTGGCACTCAGCTTTCTTCACAGTCCATCTCTCACATCCGTACATGACAAATGGAAAAATCATAGCTTTGACTAGTAATGTTGGCAAAGTACTGTCTCTGCTTTTTAATATGCTGTCTAGGTTGGTCACAGCTTTTCTTCCAAGGAGCAAGCATCTTTTAATATCATGGCTGCAGTCACCATCTGCAGTGATTTTGGAGCCTAAGAAAAGAAAGTCTCTCACTGTTTCCAATGTTTCCCCATCTATTTCCCATGAAATGATGGGATCAGATGCCATGATCTTACTTTTCTGAATGTTGAGTTTTAAGTCAACTTTTTCACTCTCCTCTTTCACTTTCATCAAGAGGCTCTTTAGTTCTTCTTCACTTTCTGCCATAAGGGTGGTGTCATTTGCATATCTAAGATTATTGATATTTCTCCTGGCAATCTTGATTCCAGCTTAGCCTGGCATTTCTCATGATGTACTATGCATATAAGTTAAATAAGCAGGGTGACTATATGCAGCCTTGACTTACTCCTTTCCCAATTTGGAACCAGTTTCTTGTTTCATGTCCAGTTCTAGCTGTTGCTTCTTGACCTGCATACAGATTTTCAAGAGGCAGGTCAGGTGGTCTGGTATCTCATCTCTTTAAGAATTTTCCACAGTTTTTTTTGTGATTCACACTGTCAAAGGCTTTGGCATAGCCAATAAAGCAAAAGTCAATTTTTTTCTGGAACTCTCTTGCTTTTTTGATGATCCAGCAGATGTTGGCAATTTGATCTCTAATTCCTCTGTTTTTTCTAAATCCAGAATTCTTGTATGTCTTCTCAATCCTAAAATGCACCGTGCTGGCAGGTGGTAACCCCCCCGCCCCCTTTTTTTTTCCCATTGGTGGTAATACAGTTCAAGATTCTGATTTCTCCCTTGCTTACAGACATTGGCCTGTTTTCTGCACATGCTCCCTGTCTACCCAAGCTCACTCTTGCCACCTTCCTCAGGAACACATACTAGGAGCCAGCTGCACAGTAGGGGGAGGTATGATTTTGAAATTGCCACCATTGTGGATATTCAATGGCCACCTGGGGGATCTGGAAGTGAGACTTTCCTTGCAGCTTATGAATGGTCTGTCTATTGGAGTCCAGGATACAGTCAGCTGAAACTGTATCCCTTTAATGCCCTCAGATATTCCTATCTACCTCTTTCCTCACCTTCCCCTCCCACTCCCCAGTCAGAGCTCTTGATACTCTGGGTGCTGTGGGTGAGAAATGGATTTCAATAGCAGCTCCTTTCACTACTGGAAACCAGATGCTCACTCACTGCTCTCCCTCTCCCTGGCAGGAGAGGTTGCTGACTTCCTCTTCCTCTTCCACAAGATGATGTTCATAAAGCTTACCTACTTACCTACTCCAATGCATTCAAACGTATACTTTTTATTTTTTATTTTTTTGTTACAATGGAGTACTGAAAGTTCTCTGGAAACCTAGACTTCTGCAAAAGCTCTTTCATCTGTGCATGTTTACACGAGTCAGTGTTTTTCAGGTGCTCCCATTCCATGGGTGAGCAAAGCTAGAGCCAGTGTGCAGACTCATGATGGTTCCACAGCTTGTACTGAAATCTGTCTTCCTATTACAATGCTTATGAGGGTGAGACCTCTCTGGGGTCCCTTGCTGTAAGTTGCTGGATTTCATGACTCCCATAGAGACACTTTTGTTCATAGATGAATGCCAAATGTTAGTTGTAAAGTAGGTCAAAAACAGGGACATCTAATGCTGCTTGAAGTTAATATCATTCCTTTATATCAGATGTTTTTATTTAAGAAAAAAGAGAAAATGTCTTTTTGAATAGTTTTCAGTGGGACTCTGAGAATAACTTGTCTAAGAAGTCTCCCAGTTTTCAGAAGATACTAACGATGGATCGTGGAGGGAAATGAAGTAGCAGCAACTATCTCTGGTACCTTAAACACAAACACTATATGAAAGTCAACAAAGAATTAAACTTTTATGCACATGTCTACATTGTAAAACTTACACATTTTTGCACTTTTAGATACTTTTAGTTTTCTAATTGTCCTTTATTCAGGAAAATTTATTTTGGATTTTTAAAATAAGAATATATATTTTATATATATTTCTATTTTCTATTGATATCTTAAAAATGTACTGATAGATACATATATCTGTGTATGTATGTTTTTTGAAAATGAACTGAACTTCCCACTTGTTTTATTATCTACCTATCATGGAGGCAAATATTTTATTAATTTCAACTCTTATTATTAACTCTACTCTCCAGTTTCCCAGTGATCTTCCAGTATCTGTCTGAGATGCCCATCACGGATACCCTTCTTAGAAAATGACAATAACAGCCACTTGGGTAGCAGCTGTTTTATGCTAAACACTATTCTAAGTGCCTGAGTATCATATGAAATCAGCGTTATTTTCCCCATTTTACAGGTTGATGATGAAACAAAGAGAAATTAACTCACCCACAGTCATACAACTTATGGTGTAATATCCAAATTGAGGCAGCCTGCCTCCAAAATCCATGTTTTTTTTTTTTTGTTTGTTTGTTTTTTTAATTTCCATACCCCCTGAAACTTGGTCATTCATTTCTGTTATAAACCCAGCAGTTATCAATTTAGTTCATGACATTTATTTCCATTAAAATAGTATTTCTTTCCAATCCACACTATTCTCTCTGTAAAGTTTTTCTTCAGTTAAATAAATGCATGGAGTATAAATTTTAATATTATAATACTATAATGCAAATACACCATATTTTGTTTTATGTGATTGTAACATTCCTGATATTTGTCTTTCTGACTACAGAGATAACCAAAAGGATTTTTCTTTAAAAACAAAATACTGAAAGCCCTAGAATGTTCCTGATTAGAAAATGATTAAGAAATTAAGATTACAGAGAAACATGGCACATGAATTGAATCCATATTAATATATTAGCTTTGAATTTTTTTCCTGATGCGAAGTCGAAGATATTTGGACTATTTTTCTTTCCGTTAAATCTCAGCAATATATCCCTTTGAAAGAATCACTTAGGAAATCATTTCTTTATAGTTTGTGCCTTAGGGTACTGCAATTCCTTAACAAGTGTTAAAGAGCAAAAGATAACCCTTGTCTCCATCACCACAAAACACTGACTTTTTTACTTACTGTGTCACCTTCACTTGAGTCCCCATAAAACTAAAAGCAGAGAAAATTTTGGCCGTAGTTCCTGTATTATATT
The DNA here is from genome assembly GCF_019923935.1 of Bubalus bubalis. Taxonomy (NCBI): domain Eukaryota; kingdom Metazoa; phylum Chordata; class Mammalia; order Artiodactyla; family Bovidae; genus Bubalus; species Bubalus bubalis. Next base: position 2,847,803 of record NC_059179.1, on the reverse strand, counting down.
TTAAGCTTTTAGTCCTTATTGCTTCCTTCAGTGTTCACGCCCTTGACCCACCTCAAGGGTAAGATTTTTAAGAAACTTTTAAAGTTAATAACTGTTAACTATTGTTTAAGAGTTTCATAGTCCCCATATTACTTTATGAAGACTAAGGCTGAGAAGTACATAAAGACTATTAGCAGAACAGATTTACTTAAGGCATCTTTATTGCCAATATTTGACCTCCTCAGTCACTTTTACTGTAGAGAGGCAGAACTTCTTGAACTGACAGCAAGCATTCGTTGAACATCTTTTATATGAACAAAGTATGAGAGGGGTTAGAAAAGTAAACATATAACATGGAATCATCTGAACATGCTCTATCATTCATTCAGGAAATGCTTTTAAGAAAGTTTCATGAATTTCTAAACTCTATATACAAGATTATATAATAGCTGACTCATGACTGTGAGGATATTTTACCTTCACTTCTTTTATTTCGTTGTTGTTATTCAGCTGCTCACCCATGTCAGAGTCTTTGTGACCCCATGGACTGCAGCACACCAGGCTTCCCTGTCCTTCACAATCTCCTGCAGCTTGCTCAAACTCATGTCCATTGAGACAGTGAGGCCATGCAACCATCTCATTCTCTGTTATCCCATTCTCCTCCTTTCTTCAATCTTTCCCAGCATCAGGGTCTATTCAGATGTGTGGTGCTTCAAAATCAGATGTCCAAAGTATTGGAGTTGCAGCTTCAGTATCAGTCCTTGCAACGAATATTCATGGTTAATTTACTTTAGGATTGACTGATTTGATCTCCTTGCAGTCCAAGGGACACTCAAGAGTCGTCTCCAGCACCACAGTTCAAAAGCATTAATATTTTGGTGCTCAGCCTTCTTTATGGTCCAACTCTCACATCCATACATGACTACTGGAAAAACGATAGCTTTGACTACATGGACATTTATTGGCAAAGTAATGTCTCTGCTTTTTATTACACTGTCTAGATTTGTCATAGTTTTTCTTCCAAGGAGAAAATGTCTTTTAATTTCATGACTGCAGTCACCATCCGCAGTGAAAGCTAAGAGAAAGCTAAGAGCTCAAGAAAGTAAAATTTGTCACTGTTTCTACTGTTTCCCCATCTATTGGCCATGAATTGATGCAACCTGATGCCGTGATCTTAGTTTTTTGATGTTGAGTTTAAAGCCAACTTTTTACTCTCCTCTTTCATGTTCATGAAGAGGCTCTTTGGTTCCTCTTAGCTTTCTGCCATTAGGGTGGTGTCATCTGCATATTTGAGGTTATTGATATTTCTCTGATATTTCTCCCAGCAATCTTATTTACAGCTTGATTCCAGCTGGATTTATCATCCAGCCCAGCATCTCACATGATGTACTCTGCATGTAAGTTAAATAAGCAGCGTGACAATATACAACCATGACTTAGTCCATTCCCAGTTTGGAACCAGTCTGTTGTTCCATGTCTGTTTCTAACTGTTGCTTCTTGACCTGCATACAGGTTTCTCGGGAGGCAGGTCAGGTGGTTTGTTATTACCATCTTGTGAAGAATTTTCCAGTTTGTTGTAATCCACATAGTCAAAGGCTTTAGAGTATTCAATGAAGAAGTAGACATTTTTCTAGAATTATCTTGCTTTTCTATGATCCAACAGATGTTGGTAGTTTGATCTCTGGTCTTTTCTAAATCTAGCTTGCACAAGCTGGAATCAAGATTTCTGGGAGAAATATCAATATCCTCAGATATGCAGATAACACCATCCTTATGGCAGAAAATGAAGAACTAAAGAGCCTCTTGATGAAAGTGAAAGAGGAGTGTGAAAATGTTGGCTTAAAACTCAACATTCCAAAAACTAACATTATGGCATCCAGTCCTATTACTTCATAGCAGATAGATGGGAAACAATGGAAACAGTGACAGATTTTATTTTCTTGAGGTCCAAAATCACTGCAAATGGTGACTTCAGGCATGATATTAAAAGATGCTTGCTCCTTGGAAGAAAAGCTATGACCAACCTAGACAGCATATTAAAAAGCAGAGGCATTACTTTCCCAACAAAGGTCCATCCAGTCAAAGCTATGGTTTTTCCATTTGTCATGTATGGATGTGAGAGTTGAACTATAAAGAAAGCTGAATGCCAAAGAATTGATGCTTTTGAACTGTGGTATTAGAGAAGACTCTTGAGAGTCCCTTGGACAGCAAGGCAATCCAACCAGTCCATCCTAAAGGAAATTGGTTCTGAATATTCATTGGAAGGATTGATGGTAAAGCTGAAACTCCAATAATTTGACCACCTGATTTGAAGAACAGATGCATTTGCAAAGACCCTTATGCTGGGAAAGATTGAAGAAAGAAGGGGACAACAGAGGATGAGATGATTCGATAGCATCACCAACTTTATGGACATGAATTTGAGTAGGCTCCGGGAGTTGGTGATGGACAGGGAGGCCTGGTGTGCTGCAGTCCATGGGATGTCAAAGAGTTGACATGGCTGAGCAACTGAACTGAATTGAACTTTTGGAAGTTCTTGCTTTACGTACTATTGAAGCCTAGCTTGCAGGATTTTGAGCATTACCTTCCTAGCTTGTGAAATGAGTGCCTACTTTTATCTAGTAAACATTCAGCAAATGTTTATAAAATGAATAAATATAGATAATTCACGTAATTACTGAGAAATCGGTCATCCAGTTTCTCTCTGTCACATTTTCCAAAGCAAGGATTTAAGGTAACATCAAAGGAGAAGGAATTATATATGTGAATATTTAGGGAGACTTTTAATTGTCTTCCAATGAGTGGAGTTAGCTTCAAAAAGACACTTAAAATTTTTTCCTCTCTATTTCACTATCCCTCTGTCTCTTCTTTTAACTTAATTTTTCCTTTCTCACAGTAGTATAATGTATACAGTGGTTTCACTACAGTAATGATTATAAAAACGAATGGAAAACTTTTTTTAATGTCTGGTCTTAATTATGAAGGGAATCCATTACCCAAAGAATCATTTGCAAATACATCGAAACTTTATAAGTATTTTATTCTTAATAGAAACTATTTCTAAAAATTACAGGTCTCACACTCTCCAACTCAGAGTGTGGACGCAGTTATTATGGATGTATTAAACTTATGATGACATTTGAAACTGTTACCCACACTAAAAAACATTAACTTTGCTTTATCTTTTTGAAAAAGTAAATATTCTCAAGCTGCAAAGAGGTTTGAAGCAAAATAAATCCCAAACATGGGTGATCTCATAGATACTTTCTTGAGAACTCTTAAAATCTGTTGAAAATTAAAACAATAAATCAACCATGACACGAACAAGTGTAAACAGGCAATTTTAGACTCTGGAAATGAATTGAACACTTGGGACTCCTTTGAAATCTAAATCTTTGTTCTAAATTGAGAAATTAGCAAAACAACCCTGGAATCAAACTATCAGAGAGGCAAAAATCTGAAAAGATTTCTATTTTAATCTCATGATTGGTTAGTTTCTGTCTTTCCTTTTTTATTTTTTTTTTCTCTCTCTCCAATGTCATGGTACTAGTCTAATTAAATGAACATTCCATTCTAATTACATCAAACATAGAAATCACATTCTATCTCAGAGGTACAAGTTAGTTGAAACTTAAGTTGCTCAGTCATGTCCGACTCTTTGTGACTCCGTGGACTGTAGCCCACCAGGCTCCTGCATCCATGGGATTCTCCAGGCAAGAATACTGGAGTGGGTTGACATTTCCTTCTCCAGGAGATCTTCCTGACCCAGGGATGGAACCCAGGTCTCCCGCATCTCAGAGGTAAACAACTTACAAAACCCTCTAAACTAAAAACTCCAAGATGATGTTTTGGGAAACTGTTCTTTTCATCTCCCATGATTTCTTCTGAAATCTTTTTAGTTCAGATGCAAAAAAGCATCAGTTAAGTCTGTTTTTTACATAAAAGAAAACTTGGCCTTGACTCCTAGGCCAGTTCAGAATTGATCCTTTAATCCCTCCTTCCCTCTGCTCTGTCTTTCCTTCCATTTCTCTCTTTCTTTCCTTTCTTCATTCTTCTTCTTATCCTGCTTTACCAACCTTTTCCCAGCTTTCCCCTGCTTTTCTTCAGAGGCAGCATAACAATTTGAATAAACATTGGGACTTTTTGGAGTAAAGAGACACACAATTTCAAACTCAGGCTATACTACCTTCTACCTGTGAAAACTTGAGCACATTATTTATCCTATTCAAGTCTCAATTATCTCATTTATAAAATGAAGCTAATACAACTAATACACACCAGAATGATAAATATGATGAAATTAGGAAATAAAATATTTGACATATAAAAAACATTCAATAAATGTAGGCAAGGGAAGGTTGTCTTCCTTTGAACGAAGTGTGTGTTAGTCGCTCAGTTGTGTCCAACTCTTTGTGACCCCATAGATTGTAGCCCACGAAACTCCTCTGTCCATGGAATTCTCTGTTCACGGTATTCATAGCATTTTAAAGAACATTTTACAATAAATGTAAGATGTTATTTAAAATACTATTTCTCATTGACTTTGTATTCTCTTCCCTTCATTCCTTCACCCTGACTTAAATATCACATCCTAGGCACTTACTAAGTTCCGTTGTGGAATGGTAAAAGAAACCTCATTATTCCACAGTCTATTACAGAAGATAAAACCAAAAACATGGGGAGAGAGATGGACGAGGCCAATTAAAAGTTGCCAGTTATTTAAAAGAGTTTTAGACAAATATCTGTTGGAGATAAAGGACAATGCTGGCTATACACAGTTTTAAGACAAAGGTATCCTGTTGCTAAAGAATGACTGTTTCTATATCTGTTCTCTTCCTTAATACCAGTAATACTTAACATTCGGGGAGTACATGCTCTATATTATACTTTTGTGGAGCTGCTTCATGTGAAAACTAATTAGCCAAAGTTCTTCCTTGGAACTGCTCAAGTCTCAAGATGCTCTTTACATTACTCCTCTACTTTGTGATAAAATATTTCAGTTTCTTGGACATGCTGGGTAAACTGGATAAGCTATTGTTAATTCAGTTGTGCATGTGTGTGTGCTAAGTAACTTCAGTTGTGTCCAACTCTGTGTGACCCCATGAACTGTAGTCTACCAGGCTCCTCTGCCCATGCAATTCTCCAAGTAAGAATACTGAAGTGGTTTGCCATGCCCTCCTCCAGGGGATCTTCCCAATTCAGGGGTAGAACCTGTGTCTCTTACATCTCCTGCATTGGCAGGCAGGTTCTTTATCACTAGCACCACCTGGGAAGCCTCTAATCCCAATTGAGTCCAATTCAAAATATTGACCTCTTGCATTGCAGAACTGTAGGAAAGTATAATGGTTCCAGACAAAACTTTCAACCGCTGTGGAGAAGTCAGTGGATAAATGCCTCAGCCTCTAAATCCTGGGTGAGTTCTGAGACAACTTTGAAGTATTCTAATTAAGCTTCACAGAGGGTCCAGAGTAGGACTGAACTTAAGTAGTAACCACTCACTAGCATGTGCTATTGGTCCTTTTCCCTTCTTTGTATCACTTTCTTTTATCCATCACTTCTGCTTCCTTGATCATCTCCCAAATAAAAATACTTGCCCTCAAGTCCTTTATGTTGCTTCTGATTATAGGAAAATTCAATGTCAGACAAATTACAACAGTATTTGATACTAGAAGTCATTCAGTGAATTACAACAGTATTTGATACTAGAAGTCATTCAGTGAATGGTACTGTCATCATCATTATCATCACTAATAAATTAATGATAAAGGCTGAAGTTCAGCCAGTACAACATAACAATTATTAAATAATTTAATATCATTTCTCATAATAACCATTAATTATTTAGCACTTAATATATAACAAGTACAATTCTTAAAGACCTTAAGGTTTTAATTTATTTAATCATCACTACTGTGATAAAAAGCAATTTCCATGCCACATTTTACAGATTAGGAAACTGAGGAATGTAGACTTTAATGAATCTATTGAAGTACAAAGCTAGTAAGAGGTTAGTGAAATTAAGTTTCAAAGCCAGACAGTTTTTTTCTGGAGCCATCACACTTAATTAGTTCAGTTCAGTTCAGTCGCTCAGTCGTGTCTGACTCTTTGCACCCCATGAATTGCAGCACACCAGGCCTCCCTGTCCATCACCAACTCCCGTAGTTCACCCAGACTCATGTCCATCGAGTCGGTGATGCCATCCAGCCATCTCATCCTCTGTCATCCCCCTATCCTCCTGCCCCCAATCCCTCCCAGCATCAGAGTCTTTTCCAATGAGTCAACTCTTCGCATGAGGTGGCCAAAATACTAGAGTTTCAGCTTTAGCATCATTCCTTCCAAAGAACACCCAGGGCTGATCTCCTTTAGAATGGACTGGTTGGATCTCCTTGCAGTCCAAGGGACTCTCAAGAATCCTCTCCAACACCACAGTTCAAAAGCATCAATTCTTTGGCGCTCAGCTTTCTTCACAGTCCCACTCTCACATCCATACATGACTACTGGAAAAACCATAGCCTTGACTAGACGGACCTTTGTTGGCAAAGTAATATCTCTGCTTTTCAATATGCTATCTAGGTTGATCATAACTTTCCTTCCAAGGAGTAAGTGTCTTTTAACTTCATGGATGCAGTCACCATCTGCAGTGATTTTGGAGCCCCCCCAAAATACAGTCTGACACTGTTTCCACTATTTCCCCATCTATTTCCCATGGAGTGATGGGACCGGATGCCATGATCTTCGTTTTCTGAATGTTGAGCTTTAAGCCAACTTTTTCACTCTCCTCTTTCACTTTCTTTTCTTTTTTTTAAATTTTATTTTATTTAACTCTACAATATTGTATTGGTTTTGCCATATATCAAAATGAATCTGCCACAGGTATACATGTGTTCGCCATCCTGAACCCTCTTCCCTCCTCCCTCCAGATACCATCCCTCTGGGTCGTCCCAGTGCACCAGCCCCAAGTATCCACTATCGTGCATTGAACCTGGACTGGTGACTCATTTCATATATGATATTATACATATTTCAATGCCATTCTCCCAAATAATCCCACCCTCTCCCTCTCCCACAGAGACAGCATATACAAGACAGCAAAAGAGACACTAATGTATAGAACAGTCCTCTTTCACTTTCATCAAGAGGATTTTTAATTCCTCTTCACTTTCTGCCATTAGCGTGGAGTCATCTGCATATCTGAGGTTATTGCTAGTTCTCCAAGCAATCTTGATTCCAGCTTGTGCTTCTTCCAGCCCAACGTTTTTCACGATGTACTCTGCATATAAGTTAAATAAGCAGGGTGACAATATACAGCCTTGACATACTCCTTTTCCTATTTGGAACCAGTCTGTTGTTCCATGTCTAGTTCTAACTGTTGCTTCCTGACCTGCATATAGGTTTCTCAAGAGGCAGGTCAGGTGGTCTAGCATTCCCATCTCTTTCAGAATTTTCCACAGTGTCACACTTAATAACTGCAGATAAACTAATTCAGCCATAGCTACAATAATAAAGACAAAATTAAAGGGTCTTTTTGGTTTGTTTTTAGTATTTTGCCCATATTCAAATCTTTCCAAGGTGCATTGGAGAAGGAAATGGCAACCCACTACAGTGTTCTTGCCTGGAGAATCCCATAGATGGGGGAAACTGGTGGGCTGCCGTCTATGGGGTCACACAGAGTCGGACACGACTGAAGAGACTTAGCAGAAGCAGCAGCAAGGTGGCTCAGTGACAAAAAAAATATTCACCTGCCAAGCAGGAGATGTAGGTTCAATCCCTGTATCAGGAAGATCTCTTGGAGGAGGGCATGGCCACCCCCTCTGATATTCTTCCTGGGAAATCCCATGGACAGAGGAGCCTGGCAGGCTGTAGTCCATGGGATGGGAAAGGAGTCTGATATAATTAATCGCTAAACAACAACTACCACTTTATTTTGAAGAGTATAGCCTTCTACTTAGGAAAAAAATACGTAAGTCATTTTAGACAGTGTTTTGCATAAAGGTTTTGAGATGCATTCTGATTGATTGTTTTCTTTAAGATTAACAGCAGGACTATGATTCTACTATGTAAGAGAACCATTTGCTATCAGGAAGCAGTTGAATAGAATATTAGAAAGTTGTTTTTTTGTTTGTTTGTTTTGTTTAACTGAAACTAATATGGTCACTGGAGTAGTTTTCAAAAACAGCTTTGTTATTTCTAGCCTTAAACTGTAAAACTTGAACACACAATATTTCCTTTCATCACTTAGAATGCCCTCTTTTTGGCCAATTCTTATCTTTAATTAATATAATAGAGTTCATTTGCTCTAGAAATCTGAACTTAGCCTCTGCAATTGAGATTATTTGCTTTCCTCTCAATTTCCATGATATATTATTTTTACCTCTTCTGACACCTCATGAAATTACAGTGTGTGTGTGTTTTATCTATTTCATGAGTGCCTTAAAGCAGGAATTGAACTTGTTCAGAATTAGATCCCTGATCACTGGCAGAGTTAAATGAGAAGGCTTTTAATATTTAACTGGATAAATAAGTGAATGGTTAGAAATTTTTGAAAAAATTTTGAACAACCTCACTAGTTCACTTTCATGAAGGTAATAGGAAGGAGCTATAACTCAAGTTACTTTAATCAAAGGAAAAGCAGAAGAACCAGGGTAGGAAACAAAGCATTACTGGAGATTAGAGAATAGGAAATAAAGGACAATGGAAGAGAGATTCTTCAAAGGTTAAGATGACTTATGTCCTGGTTACCACAACAATTTCAATTTTCAGCTGTGTCTTGGTATAATGATAAGTGTCCCATTAAACTTACAAAAGTGTACCAGTGTGGATGGTTAACTCTGTGATCAATTTGCCACAGAAAATTATAGATGTTGCCCTGGAAGAAGGAGAAATGCTTGTTGGGAAAACAAATAAGATGGGAAGTGGTTATAAGGGATATTTTTAAATTGGGGCTTTGGATCATTACATAGCTATAGCAACAGAGCCACCCTAAAATATACCAGAAAGAATTGCAATTGCTAGGAGTTTTTGGTAACTCACTCCAGACAGTCCTTGATTTCCGGAAAGGCAATTTACAAAATCCCCATTGGCAATGTTGATGATAAGCCACACTGTGAAAGCATTAGCCCAGGATCTCTTTGCACAGTTTAGCCTGCTGGTGTATTTCAAATGCATTTGAGCCTTCAGAGCAAGGGAATGAAAAAAGGTGACCCTCCAATTAACTTAGTTTCTAAGTTTGGAAAAAGTTTTATATTCAATGAGGCTCCTTGTTGATCAGCATCAGACCAAGTCAGCTGGGGATGGCTGTCATGGAATTCCACGGATGTTCTGTCTGCTTCACTATAGCAAAAAAAAAAAAAAAAAAAAGAGTAAGAATAAGACTGCTTGATTCCCAGAGGCTTAAACTCCAGAGGTGGTCTTATACTTTGTTAAGAAGCAACCCTCTTCCTTTTCAACTGGCTAATTGTATGCAGGACCAATAGGTAGCTCCCTGTTGGGTCAGTTATAAGACTTCTGATGTATTCAAAAGATAGGATTTAAAAATACAGTCAGTTCAATAAACATAAAAAGCCAGGTGAGACTGAGAGCAAAACACACTGATCTCATAAATAAAAACTGATATGCTCAAAAGAAGTTAGTATTCCCAAGTTTGAATCTAGAGAAAATACTCATTTTAATATAGTAATTTAAAAGCTATTCATCAATTATTATAATACCTCTAACTCAAGAGAAACTTTCTATCTAGGATTCTGGATAATCTTGTTCTCTATAGAGACTTTAGCAGTGCATGTGGAAAATTACACAACTTTTGAGGTAAAGATGAGTAGAACTAATTTTGGGAGTTATGGTTACTACAACATTGGACAGACTGCTTTCAGAACAAATGTTTTCATATCTACAGTGGTGAGTATGCCCACCCACACACTCAGATATCCATGATTAATAAGATGTGTTATTTCACTAATCCTGAACACAACTGTGAATATTCATATCCTTATATTACCATTTAAATTTCTACTGAATCACACTGAGGAGAAGCCATAGTTATTGCTATTTTTAGCTACTTAACACATTTTTCTGCATCAATTTCAATTTGCTATTTAATTGGGAGACAGAAGTACAATAAAGATAACTTCAGAAAAAAAATGTCCTGTTAATAATTATCTGATAAAAACATCTGTTTGTAATGTACTGGGTAGCAACATGCACATTCTAAGAGATAAATACTTACCCAGGTATAATCTAGGCTATTAACAGTAAATGTCAAGTAGATGTTGCAGACAGGAACTGCAGTAGATTATGGGAAGGAAAATAGATCAGCCTTTCCCTTGATTTGATAAGGTTAGAAAGAGTTCCAAGACTCAGTAGTTTGCATTTTATTATTTGATGAATAAGTAAGCCTCTTAAAGACAGACAGATGGATACTCCAGGTTGAAAATGGGTCTTTACTGTTAACATATACACAGACAAGGTAAATACTGTTAACTGCTATAATACAAAACCCAGAAATATCAATGCTTAACATAATAAACTTGCATTTTTTACTCAGATGAAACCCTCCTACATCTGGTAATTATGCCACTAGAACATGTGTCCTCCATATTCACAACATTGAAAAAAGAGAGAAGAAAGAAGCACAACAGCTTTAGTTAGCCCCTGTTTCTGGATTTGAACTTCAAAAGTGTTTCTCAGTTTTATTCTCTCTACTTAGATGGGACAGTATGGCTGCTGCTGCTGCTGCTGCTTAGTCGCTTCAGTTGTGTCCAACTCTGTGCGACCCCATAGACGGCAGCTCACCAGGCTCCCCCGTTCCTGGGAATATCCAGGCAAGAACACTGGAGTGGGTTGCCATTTCCTTCTCCAATGCATGAAAGTGAAAAGTGAAAGTAAAGTCGCTCAGTCGTGTCCGACTCTTAGTGACCCCATGGACTGCAGCCTACCAGGCTCCTCCGTCCATGGGATTTTCCAGGCAAGAGTACTGGCGCGGGGTGCCATTGCCTTCTCTGACTGTATGGCTAGAGAAGGCTGAAGTTGGGTATTTTTTTTCCCCAGATAAACTGAACTCTTAAAATATTAGACCTTAGGCTCTGGTTAGCTGTTCCAACTTGAGGGCATCTCTAGTTGTGAACAAACTGCTTTGACCTATTTCAAAATGTTTTATTTTCCCCTTACCTGCTAGAAACCCAAGAGGATTTTTTTTTCCTGATATTTACTGGTGGGATTTGGTCCATCTCCTGGAGGTAAATCTCATAATATTGTGAGGCTTTCAAGGTTGTCCTCATGGAAACACCAGCAGTTCATTAATTACAGTTCAGGTTTTCCTACCCCAGCACTAGTTAATGTGGTGAGTCTCTGCTCTTGTAAATCATGTTGACCTGAAACACAGAGACTGCCAGATATTTCTGCAGAAAATATGGGTTTATTTCCCATTAGGAGAGTATTGCAATATAGGGTCTGAAACCATGTGCAAGTCCCCTACACAACAAGGGAAAGAGAACTCTTTTATAGAGAGAAAAAGAAAGTTGGAGGGGCCATAATAAAGAATCCATGACTTTCATTGGTTGGGTCCTTGCCAGGAAAGAAGAATCTTTCTTTCTTTCTTCTTCCTTCTTCCTTCTTCTTCATACAAGCTCTCCTTTCTAGTCCCCTCAATTCAGGTCAGTCACTCAGTTGTGTCCGACTCTTTGCGAGCCCAACTGTATTTAATTGAGGTTTCTGTTTATTAACTTTTTATAACCATGGCATTCAGTATTCACCAATCTTTTCAATCTTGGGACAGAGGTTTGCCCTATGTTCTTCCCTCTCTTATGAATCCCCAAAGAGTTGGTGATTTTTTCAGTCTATTAAGCATTTTACTTGTTTATTAGGATGGAGTAGTGAATTTCAATATCCTTTTATTGAGAATTAAAGTTCAAGTCACATTAATTTTTAATTGTCTTTTTCTAGAAGTTAGACATGCCATTTTTGCTCACTCCCCATTGTTCAGAGTTAACTACATGTTTTCAGCCCAAATGAGACCAAGATTGGGAGATAAGGAAACTACATGGACATCTCCAAAGCACTAATCTCTATTTTGTATAGCTGCATGTAAGATAAGTATCATGCTCCTGTTATAATTCTTTAATAGAATAACTGATGATAGATTTAGAAAAATATTTTGAGTTGAGATTTTGGAGTGTTTTGAACATAAAATGAAGATTGATTTTATCTTTTAAGCAACTGAACACCATTAAAGATTCTGAACACAAAGTGATATATTCCAGAAAGCATTCTACATGAAAATGTGTGTGTGTGTGTGTGTGGTATGTGAAGGATAAAAGAGTAGTAATACATCAGATATTGTAGGAGTTATTAATTAGACAGTATGATTTTTCCAGGGTTCTGAATCTTTCACTCAAAGTAAAAAAAAAAAAAAAAAATCAAATAAATAAGTTGGTTAATATTCTACAATGTATGGGCAGGTTCTAAAACCAGCTAGTCCTACTGTGTGGGGAAGTCATGATTATGTATCTGAGTTGTATTAGTCAGCCTAGGCTGCCGTAGCAAAATACCATAGACTAAGTGGTTTAAATGTCAGGCTTTTTTTTTTTCCCATTACTGTTCTGAAAGCTGAAGTCTAAGATCAGAGTGCCAACAAATTTAAGTTCTGGTAAAGGCTCTCCCCCTGGTTTGCAGAAGGCCATTTCTTACTGGGTCCTCACATGGAAGGAAAAATCAAACTGCCTAGTTCCTCTTGCAAAGCCACTAATCCCATCATTGGCCAGACTCTTATGCTCTCATCTAAACCTAATTACCTCTTAAAGGCTCCATCTCCAAATGACATCACATTGAAGGTTAAACCTTCAGCATATGAATTTGGGGTGGGCAATTCAGTTCATAACATAAATTAACCAAAGGTGAAAATGGGCCTTGACACTGGGAAAAGTATTATTGGTATTCATCTCTGTCCTATGTGGGAAGATATTTCACTGTCCATCTATTTGTCAGATTATTTTTCATTTCTTGAAACTCATGATACCCCAGCTTCTAGATTGTGACTTTCCTGGTAGCTCAGACAGAAAAGAATCCACTTGCAATTCAGGAGATCCAGGTTTGATCCCTGAGTCAAGAAGGTCCCCTGGAGAAGGGAATGGCTACCTACTCCAGTATTCTTGCCTGGAGAATTCAATGGACAGAGGAGCCTGGCAGGCTATAGTCCATCCTCTTTTAATTACCAGGTTTTACAACTGATTTCTCCCATCTCTGAGGCTTTTTGTTTTTATCATTATATTTAAAATCAATCTTATACATAACTGGCTTCTAATCGGCTCATTAACAGTGTTGTAAATGAATTTACACTTAAAGGAATACTTACAGGTACATTTTATATAGTATAATTATTTTCTTGTTAATATTATATAAACACATGTGCATAATGTAAAGTAAATTTGCTGAAACAGTATGTTCTTCCTTATATTGCCAGCACCTAGACAGCAGATTATTTATAGTATAATCTCTATTAAAGTGATTAGAATAGCAAATTATCTATTAATTGTAGACTATTAATTGGATGGATAGGATAATTGATAAATGTAAGTTATGTACATTTTGTGGTAACTGACTAGTCTCCAAACAAGTGCCTTGTTATTTTTGAAAATAGTATAAATTGAAATTTATTTACTTGATATTTTTATAGAATCCCTGACTCCCTGGAACCTTAGATCCTTAATTTTAGAGTTTCCCTCTTTACTGAAAAGAAAATATATTCAGGAGAAAATGTAGCAACTCTATACAAATATAAATTTTTCTGAGAAAAAGGAAAAGAAATAAAAAAAATTGGAGAATTCTAACCTTGGAAAAAGAGGAAGAGAAAAGTACTCATGAGAAACTCTTTGGTCTTTGACAAAAGAGTATAAAATAGACTAATTTGAAGTATTATTTGGTTGAGAGAGGTAGAGAGATAAAGTATTAACTTAAGTGAAGCTGTTCCTGGAACAAGATGGCTCCAGTTGGATTGTTAGTTTTGCGTGAACTGACTTTCTGATATTTTACCTTTAATTGATCTATCAAATTTAACCAAATGTACAACATTCTTATGACTCTGTACTGGACCCAGTGTAGCTGCTGGGAAATTTACTGCCAATCCTAGAACAACAATCATATTTCAAGGGGAGTGACTGTACTCTCTTCTTTTACATGAGAAGATTCAATAAGACAGTGTTGGTTATTGAACACTTGTAGATACATCTGCTCCTCTGGACCTCTGTGATCTTCCTTGAGATTAGTAGAGAAAGAATTGTATGTTGAACAACATAGGAAATCACTTTGCTCATCTTGCTGCTTTCATAGAGACAAGCATTCTAAACAAAGAAAATGTCAACAGAAAAATCAGACAAGGAAGAAAATACAATGCACATTTTAAAAATTAGTTGACTTAGAAGTTGTATACTGTAGTGAAAGTAAAGGTTAATTAAGTGAAAATCTGAGCTCAGTGAAGAGAGGGCCTGTATGGGCCTTATTTGTAATTTATCTCAATAAATAAGCAAAGTTTCCCAGAGATCCCGAGGAATCAATACATGAATCTGATTGAAAGAACAAATAAGTAAATTAAGATATGATAAAGAATGTGAAACAATTCCGTAACCTGCAAACTACTGTATAATTAAAGACAACTTAGACCTGGGGCACAAACACTTTGAAGATTACTGCAGTGGAGCCTACAGGAGATTATTTCTAATAGGAACATCATGTGAAGAGATTTACTCAGTTAACTTCAAAGACTCTGAACTGAAGAAGCAAACAGATTAGATGCCTTATTTTCTCCAGCTTCATACTGGAATCTGACTAAATAATCTGTAATTACAAAACTAGAATGATTCTTCTTTAAATGTTCCAGGAAGGAGATTATACTTCTTACCACTTTTTTTGCTAATATCTTGTCAGTTAGGAGATACTTCTTAGTAAACAGTCAAAACCTAACCATGGACACCAAAAGGCCTTGAAATTTGCTTATGAGATCTTCAGTCTTCCTCATTTTATCGTCACCCCTGTCTTCAGTAAAGCCCAGTAGAGGTAGAGAAAGCTTAATTGTCACTATAACTTAACTCTTCTTACCCTCCATAAGATAATGAGTTTGAGGTTAGGTGACAGTGTTGTTGTTCAATCACTAAGTTGTTTCTTCTTGTGAACCCATGGACAGCAATACACCAGGAATCCCTGACTTCCAAACTCTCTCTGAGTTTGCTCAAACTGATGTCCACTGAGTCAATTATGCCATACCAACCAGCTCATCCTCTGTTTCCCTCTTCTCCTCCTGCCCTCGATCTTTCACAGGATCAGGGTCTTATAAATGAGTCGGCTCTTGACATCAGGTGGCCAGAGAATTGGAGCTTCAGCTTCAGCATCAATCCTCAAAATATTCAGGGTTGATTTCCATTAGGATTGATGGATTTGATCTTCATGCTCTCCAAGGGACTCTCAAGAGACTTCTCTAGCACCACAGTTAGAAAGTATCAATTATTAGGTGCTCAGACTTCTTTATGATCCAACTAACACATCCATACATGACTACTGGAAAAAAAAAATAGCTTTGACTAGATGGGCATTTGTCAACAAAGTGATGCCTCTGATTTTGAATAGGCTGTCTAGGTTTGTCATAGCTTTTCTTCCAAGGGGCAAATGTCTTTTAATTTCATGGTTGCAGTCACTATCCATAGTGATTTTGGAGCCCGAGAAAATAAAATCTATCATTGTTTCCATTTTTTTCTCCATCTATTTGTTACGAAGTGATGGGACCAAATGCCATAATCTTAGTTTTTTGAATGTTGAGTTTTAAGCTGCTTTTTCACTCTCGTCTTTCACCTTCATCAAGAAGATGTCAAATCCTAGGTGTGTTTTGGAAGTAGAACAGAAAGAATTCATCAATGAATTGGCTATGAAATGTGAGAAAGGAGAAGTTAAAGGGGTTTCCAAGGTTTTTTTTATTTGAACTACTAGATTAGAGTTTCTGTTTTTTCGATGGTGTGAATAGTAATATGACCAGGTTTGAGAGTGGGAATCAAGAATTCTGTTTTAATATGTTCAGTTAGAGAGTACATTTAGATATTGAAGGGAGAGTCTAACTAATTCATGGTATTTGTCAAGCTAGAGTTTGGTAGACATCTCAGGTCTGGAGATATTAATTTGGGAGTGATTCTACATATAACATTTAAGGACAAGAAACTGAATGATATTACCTAGAGGATGAGTTTAGATCAAGGAGAGAAGTGAAAAAAGGATATAAACCCAGAATTGATTCAATATTTTTACAAAATTTATAGGAAGAAATGGGTAAAATAATCTGAAATGGAACTCTTAATGAGGTTGAAGAAAAGTTAAAGAAATAGTGCTTGTTTATTTAAGAAAATCTAATAAAATTGCCATGTTGTTTGATTCAGGTAAAAGATAAACTAGTTTCATAATTCCCCTACTTGTGATCCCCTATTGTTTAGAGACACTTTTATTAATTATTAATCAAAGGTTAATATGCCATGATAATAGAAAAAAAAAACACATCTCAAAGACAGATTTAGGATTGTGATATGAACTCTAACATTTTTGTGACTTCAGGTAAATTGCATAATCTTTCTCTTAAAAGTTTTAGTCTAGGTAACCAAGATGATAATGAACATCAGTAAATTCATCCTGGATACACAAAGTCTCAGGGATTATTACATATGATAATACAAGTCAAATTGGTGAGGAAAAAAGAAAACTTATTCAATCCTATGAAATCCATAAAGTATTAGTATCATTGCCTTGCACATAAATTAAATCTCTGATCATTTGCTTTCAAAACATTCATTATAGGAGTTATGATCTCACAGGTACTTTTTAGAACTTAAAATTTATCGAGACTTTTATATCCCTAATATTTGGAAAGACAATTATAATACATATGGTTCATTTATTTCGTCAGTACTTCAGAGCCTAAGTCTATTTGCTATGCAGTATCCTTTCAAAGATTCCTCTTTCACTGCCTCAAGTGAAAAATTGATTATGATTTTAATCAATTCATTCAAAAATAAAGGTTAACTTTTTTTTTATTTTTTTAAAATTTATTTTAATTGGAGGCTAGTTACTTTACAACACTGTGGTGGTTTTTGCCATACATTAACATGAATCAGCCATGGGTGTACATGTGTTCCCCATCCTGAACCTCCATCCCACATCCCTCCCCATCCCATCCCTCATGGCCATCCCAGTGCACCAGCCTTGAGCACCCTGTCTCATGCATCGAACCTGGACTGACGCTCTATTTCACATATGATAATATACATGTTTCAATGCTATTCTCTCAAATCATCCCACCCTCACCTTCTCCCACAGAGTTCAACATACTGTTCTTTACATCTGTGTATCTTTTGCTGTCTTGCATATAGGGGTCATTGTTGCCATCTTCTAATTTCCATATATATGTGTTAATATACAGTATTGTTGGCTTTCTTTCTGACTTACTTTGCTCTGTATAATAGGCTCCAGTTTCATCCACCTCATTAGAACTGATTCAAATGCATTATTTTTAATAGCTGAGTAATATCCCATTGTGTATATGCACCCCAGCTTTCTTATCCATTCGTCTCCTGATGGACATCTAGGTTGCTTCCATGCCCTGGCTATTATAAACAGTGCTGCAATAAACATTGGGGTACATGTGTCTCTTTCAATTATGGTTTTCTCAGTGTGTATGCCCAGCAGTAGGATTGCTGGGTCGTATGGCAGTTCTATTTCCAGTTTTTTAAGGAATCTCCACACTGTTCTCCATAGTGGTTGTACTAGTTTGCATTCCCACCAATAGTGTAAGAGGGTTCCCTTTTCTCCACATCCTCTCCAGCGTTTATTGCTTATAAACTTTTGGACAGCAGCCATTCTGAATGGCATGAGATGGTACCTCACTGTGGTTTTGATTTGCATTTCTCTGATAATGAGTGATGTTGAGCATCTTTTCATGTGTTTGTTTGCCATCTGTATGTCTTCTTTGGAGAAATGCCTGTTTAATTCTTTGGCCCATTTTTTGACTGGGTCGTTTATTTTTCTGGAATTGAGCTGCAGGAGTTGCTTTTATATTTTTGAGATTCATTCTTTGTCCATTGCTTCGTTTGCTATTATTTTCTCCCATTCTGAAGGCTGTCTTTTCACTTTGCTTATAGTTTCCTTCATTGTGCAAAAGCTTTTAAGTTTAATTAGGTCCTATTTGTTTATTTTTGCTTTTATTTCCAATATTCTGGGAGGAGGGTCATAGAGGATCCTGCTGTGATTTATGTCAGAGAGTGTTTTGCCTATGTTTACCTCTGGGAGTTTTATAGTTTCTGGTCTTACATTTAGATCTTTAATCCATTTTGAGTTTATTTTTTGTGTATGGTGTTCTAGTTTCATTCTTTTACAAGTGGTTGACCGGTTTTCACGGCACCAATTGTTAAAGAGATTGTGTTTTCTCCATTGTATATTCTTGCCACCTTTGTCAAAGATAAAGTGTCCATAGGTGTGTGGGTTTATCTCTGGGCTTTCTATTTTGGTCCACTGATCTGTATTTCTGTCTTTGTGCCAGTACCATACTGTCTTGATGACTGTAGCTTTGTAGTATAGTCTGAAGTCAGGTTGGTTGATTCCTCCAGTTCCATTCTTCTTTCTCAAGATTGCTTTGGCTATTTGAGGTTTTTAAAATTTCCATTCAAACTGTGAAATTATTTGTTCTAGTTCTTTGAAAAATACCATTGGTAGCTTGATAGGGATTGCATTGTATCTATAGATTGCTTTGGGTAGTATACTCATTTTCACTCTATTGATTCTTCCGATCCATGAACATGGTATATTTCTCCATCTATGTGTGTCATCTTTGATAGCTTTCACCAGCGTTTTATAGTTTTCTATATATAGGTCTTTTGTTTCTTTAGGTAGATTTATTCTAAGTATTTTATTCTTTTCGTTGCAATGGTGAATGGAATTGTTTCTTTAATTTCTCTTTCTGTTCTCTTATTGTTCAGTTCAGTTCAGTTCAGTCAATCAGTCGTGTCCGACTCTTTGTGACCCCATGAATTGCAGCACGCCAGGCCTCCTGTCCATCACCAACTCCCGGAGTTCACTCAGACTCATGTCCATCGAGTCAATGATGCCATCCAGCCATCTCATCCTCTGTCGTCCCTTTCTCATCCTGCCCCCAATCCCTCCCAGCATCAGAGTCTTTTCCAATGAGTCAACTCTTCACATGAGGTGGCCAAAGTACTGGAGTTTCAGCTTTAGCGTCATGCCTTCCAAAGAAATCCCAGGGCCGATCTCCTTCAGAATGGACTGGTTGGATCTCCTTGCAGTCCAAGGGACTCTCAGGAGTCTTCTTGAACACCACATTTCAAAACCATCAATTCTTTGGTGCTCAGCTTTCTTCACAGTCCAACTCTCACATCCATACATGACTACTGGAAAAACCATAGCCTTGACTAGACGGACCTTTGTTGGCAAAGTAAGGCTTTCTTGTGATCACATTCAGGTTATACATCTTTAGTAAAAATGTTATTGCAAAGATTCTCTATTTTTCACCTTGAATCCCATCAGCGCCCAATTTTAATTCACTTTTATAATTGAGATAAGATAGTATTTTATTCTACTTTGCTTCACTGTAGATAAGTATTTTGTAAGGAAGTGCTTGGGGTTGTGGAAATAACTCATCACACTTGCTATTATTTATTTCAATTAGTGCTTATAGTGTCACACTTTATTCAATTTCACTTAACATTTTTGCATTTGGATAGTGCCAGTGAAAGTTCATTCAAGTAAGATCCTGTGTCCATGTCCTTACCATTCTTTGAAGATGTATTTTCTGCAGTATTTTATTCTACTTTGCTTCACTGTAGATAAGTATTTTGTAAGGACGTGCTTGGAGTTGTGGAAATATAACCCATCAAACTTGCTATTATTTATTTCAATTAGTGCTTATAGTGTCACACTTTATTCAATTTCACTTAACATATTTTGGCATTTGGACAGTGACAGTGAATGTTCATTCAAGGAAGACCCTGTGTCCATGTCCTTACCATTCTTTGAGGATGTATTTTCTGCTTCAAAAACATATTCTAAGCTTGTCTTGTACTTTATCTGCCTCAACCCTGGACTCAACCATTTCCCCCAAAGAACTGTAAAGTCCTTATTCCTTTGAGTGGAGAATAGTATTTAGAAGCCAAGATAGGACTGTTCATTTATTTTGAGCTATTGAGATGTCCCTTGTGGCTCAGCTGGTAAAGAATCTGCCCTCAATATGGGAGACCTGGGTTCAGTTCCTGGGTTGGGAAGATCCCCTGGAGGAGGGAAAGGCTACCCGCTCCAGTATTCTGGCCTGGAGAATTCCATGGACTGCATAGTAGTCCATGGGGTCACAAAAAGTTGGACATGACTGAGCGATTTTCACTTCACTTCATTGAGGTGTCAGTGTTCTGAGCCCTTCTAAGGAGATGGAACTATGAAATACATATGTGTGTGTGTGTGTGTGTGTGTGTGTGTGTGTGTGTGTATAGTATATTAACATTTAACTCTAAATATATATGTATCTATGTACCCATCTAATCTAACGGAAATCATGCATTCATCCTAACATTTCCAATTTCAGCATAAAAATAAAAAGATTCATTATAATTTTCTTTCTCTCTATATGTGTATTAATACATCCCTTCTTAGACAGTAAGAAATCAGGCTTCCACTATCCTTTATTATATTTACCTATTTCATCAAATGTCCAGTATGGAGCCAATCTCCATGACTGCTGCCACATCCTTTTTCATGGAGATCTCCTCTATACTATTATTGAGCTACCATTGCTCTCATTTCAACAGCATGGATGTGCCTTTATCCTGCATGTGCTTTGAAACTCTGTTCTAGCCTGTACTCACCTCTGAGCCAGGCAGCCTTCCTACATGATGCCTGCTTCTTCCTCCCTGAACTTTAAAGCTTCACTCTAGTCTCTGTTTCCGTGTGAGCACCAGATGTATTACATTTTCAGGCTCTGACTTTCCTCTCTGATCCCTGAGAATTATCTGTTTTTGTTGGCCCTACCCAGGGTTTAAATGATATTGTTCAGGGAAGGAAGAAAATGGAAGGGCACAAAGGAGAAAGAGAAAATAAAGATGAAGTGTAAGAGGAGGGGAACTAATTTTCTTTTTCATCTTTTTTGTTGATAACATCTCCTACCCTCCAAGTTAGAATTATTTGCATATGGTAAAGAAGAAAGGGAAGTTCAGCAGACAATGAATAAATTACCTACAACTAACAGGGAAAAAGGATGGTTGAGAACACTCACACATAATAATTTCCCTTTGCTGCTTTCAAAACACAGTGGGACACTCAATACTGGTCTGTTTTTTTTTTTTTTTTAGTTTTATTTTATTTTTAAACTTTACATAACTGTATTAGTTTTGCCAAATATCAAAATGAATCCGCCACAGGTCTGTTTTTAATGCAAGCATGGTTCAGGTGAACTACGTTCTAGTTATGTCTCATTCAGCATCTCTCCTTTCAAGCTGAGTAAAATTATTTGAATCACTGTGGATTTATTGCAACATGCAGGAACACTTCCAACTGTGTAAGGGTATATTAGGACCTGTTTTATTCTTCCCTTCCAAGTTTGCATACATGACTTCTCCATTCAGAAATTCCCCAGACTAAAGGCAATTATATTGCAGAGAGAATCCATCATGCTTCTTAATAAAATCACCACAGAGGATTTCAATATCTTCTTCCAATTATTTTCATTCAGAACTAAAATGTTGTATCCCCTGACTTTTACTTTAAATATTAGATAATTGTCATTACCAATTCTAGTAAACATTTTCAATGGCTTTAGCTTCAAAAATACAGAGTAACTAGCTAAGCACACTTATACTGCCACTACTAACAATAATATTCATAAAACCTATGCTATCAAAATCTGTGAACCTATGAAAATCTATCAAATGATGCTGTATAGCTCTAACTAATGTTTCTCTTCTTGGAAAAAGAAAGTCTGGGATGTAAAGGGCTTCCCTGGTGGCTTAGTCAGTAAAGAATCTGCCTGAAATCCAGAAGCCCCTGGGTCAGGAAGATCCTCTGGAGAAGGAAATGACAACCCACTAGAATATTTTTGCCTGAGAAATCCCATGGACAGAGGAAACTGGTGGGTTACAATCCATGGGGTCACAAGAGTCAGACACAACTTAGCAACTAAACAACCACCATTGGGATATGAAAATTTATTCAATTCCTTTGAAAATATATTTTATTATTGTTCAACAATTTAATACAAAATACTGGGTTGCATAGTCAAAAAAATATTAGACAGGTATTGATATTGACTTTGGCTTTATAATTAAAACTAGTGGTGTGACAAATAAGTCATGTACCATCTTTTGACCTCAGTCTCAATATCTGTAAAAAGAGATCAATGTGGAGGGAGGATTGTACATGTTTTTAAGGATTCATTCAGTTATGAAATTCAGATTTGATATCTGAATCTTTCTCATGTTACTTTATTCTTAAGAAATATAAGAAATTCTCAGAGAAGGAAGCAAATAAATTTTTTTATAGACTTAATGGTCTTTTAATCTTCACCTCATACACTTAATAGTGGTTAATGATGTGGTTGATTTGCAGTTTTGAGAAAATTTCTTATCTTATTGTGGACCAGCAGTAGACAGCGCATAGACTGTCAATCAGTGGATCACTCCTTGAGGTTAACTGACTGAGGCTATCAGTATATGATATTTTTTTTATGCTGCTGCACCAACTTCAGCTATGATCCACTTGACTCTGTAGATTATGTCACATTACACCTTCCTTGTAAAGAGCCACAATTATAAGAAGCTTTTTCCTGAAGTGAGGAAAGAGAAAAAAATATGAATTTAAAATTAGAAGATGAAAGACTTTTAATTATAAAAGATTGTCTTTTGAGTTGGCTGAAAAGGCACTGTTTTTGTTTTTGTTTTGTTTTACTTAATATGATGTTTCACACTGAGGATCCTTTTTATTTAAATACACTTGCTATCATGTTAAGTGAAGTCACTCAGTTGTGTCCGATTCTTTGCGACCCCATGGACTGTAGCCTACTGGGCTTCTCCGTCCATGGGATTTTCCAGGCAAGAATACTGGAGTGGGTTGCAATTTCTTTCTCCAGGGGAACTTCCTGACCCAGGGATTGAACCCCGGTCTCCTGCATTGTAGGCAGAAGCTTTACCGTCTGAGCCACAAGGAAAGCTTATCATGTTAAGCTATCACCAAAGTTTTCACATCTAAACAATCAGGTATAGTAATAGGTGTGATTAAGATTCTAATTTTAATACTTCATTTTATGTAATAAAGACAGTTAAAAAGAGAAGTAGGATATAAAAGTTATAATAACAAAGATATGAAGAATTTTTCCATAAAATAGAATTCTGAAGATTTTCTTTCAAAATAAAAATCAATTTTAGAAGGTGCTATTATAATTCTAATGAAGAAAGATAGAAAACATAGTACATTCTCCTAAATAAAATACCAGGAAATGAAGAGATGGTAATTAACAAGTTATCACAAATAATTATAGAATTTAATTTTATTGTATTATTGTTGAGCATAAGAAAACATATTTAATTTTGCCAAGATTTTATGTGGATTGTCAGCCTTATTGAGCTATTTTGTTGCTAAGTCATGTTGGACACTTTGCAACTCCCATGGACTCTGCCATGTAGGCTACCAAGCTCCTCTGTCCATGGGATTTCCTAGGCAAGGATACCGGAGTATGTTGTCATATCCCTCTCCAGGGGATCTTTCTGACCCAGGGATTGAATCCATGACTCCTGCTTGTAAGGTGAATTCTTTACCACTGAACTAATTGGGAAGCCCTTTTCAGATAATGAAAAGTGAAAGTGTTAGTAGTGTCCAGTGCTTTGCGGCCCTATGGACTAGCCCACTAGGCTCCTTTGCCCATGAGATTCTCCAAGCAAGGATACTGGAGTGAGTTGCCATGCTTTTCACCAGGGTATCTTCCCAAACCAGAAACTGAATCCTATTCTCCTAAATTTTGGGCAGATTCTTTCCCATCTGAGCCCCCAGGGAAGCCCAATTAGATAATAATATACTCTTAATGTGTAACTTTGATTAAATTATTTGTATAATTTTATTTATTAAAGATAAATTTCTGAGAAAATGGAGTATTTTACTTGTTGGTAATATTATCAAGAATACCTAACATAATCAGTACAGAAAAGCTAATAATAATGGTAAATATTTATTGTGCATTTATTATAAACCATGGAGAAGAAAATGACAACCTACTCCAGCATTCTTGCCTGGAGAATCCCAGGAATGGAGGAGCCTCGTGGGCTGCTGTCTGTGGGGTTGCACAGAGTCGGACAAGACTGAAGCATCTTAGCAGCAGCAGCAGCATTATAAAAAGCACTTGGTTAGATGTTGCACATCTACCATCTGCTTTATTCTCTCAAAGAGTTAGTTATTGATTGCATTTATGCATATTTAATACAGGCCACATAGAGTTTACAATACTTTATGCACATCAATTCATTTAATTATCATATCAACCCTAAGAGCTAAGTATTTTTATTATCCACTTTTACAGATGAAGAAACTAGAGCACACAGAAATTAAGGAACTTGTTCATTAACACAGAAACTGCTAAGTGCCAGATTTGGGATACGAACCCAAAACACTCTCATAGATAAGCTATTTTTATCACCCACATTTAATGAAGGAAGAAATTGAATTTTAACATTTAAGTAATTTTTCTAGGGATTTATGCAAGTAATAATAGAGATAGGATACAAATCAAGATCTATTTCTATTGTTCTAATAATATAATTAGAAATGACAGCCACTAGATCAACTACTCTGAAAATCCCAGAACCACAGATCTTCCATGACCTGGTAGCTAGTAATGGAGAGAGGTCTAGAAATTGGCCTTCAGAATCTACTAACTGAAGACTTCAAGTTCTTTCGAGGACAGCAGACTTTGTTAGTTTCAGTCTAAAATATTTGCAATAAAGGAATCAACAGACTTGTTTCTCATAGTAGGCCACTTTTTTGATGATAAATCCTGGAACTTTTAGAAAGATATTAAACTTTATTTCTTAGCTCTTAAAAGACTTTATATCTAGTCACAATCTTAGAATTAACATACAAACAAGCAGAAGATAACTTTAATACAGTTTATAGTATAACTGCTGCATGTATTGAAAAAAACCTAAATTATACTCCAGCCAATACTTTATACAGAGTCAATTTAAATTAAATCAAACTCTTTGGTGGTCATTGTTTTGGAAATGAATAGCATTCTAATAAGCTAATACACTTAAAATCTTATTTTTTTTTAACTATAAAAATAAACGAGTATGTGTGAATGTATGTGTTTAGTGAATAGAAGTTAACATTTTAGGGTTATAAAAATAAGATGCTTCTTTTTATGACAAAAGCAAAATTTCAGGGCTGTAATATCATTCCTAATATCATTTTTTACTTTTGCATTACATAACTATTTTTTTAAAGTGGATTCAAGATGCTGAGACAGTATTTTTTTAGCTCAAATTAGTAAGCTCATTCCATAAGATTAATTTTTGGAGTCAGTAAAACGTAAAGCAATTATTTAAATCAGGGCCTCAAGCTGGCAATGTACTTTGCAAATTCATGCTTGATAGTGCAAAACTGACATATTTGTTCATTAATGGAGGTGAAAATCAGAACCTAGGTATTTATTAATAATTTAGTAATAATAATTGAATTATAACCTCTGAAATCCAAAGTAATTTTTTTCAAATCATTGCTTGCCAAAAAAAAAAAAAAAAGAATCCCTTATTTCTTTCTTCCAAGAATAAAGGCAATATAAATGCCTTACAAAGTGTAATTCCTTTTATAAAGCATTCCTTTCTTCTTGAGTAGCAAAATAGCAGAGAAGAACGGCCACTGAAAGTGCTTCTGTTTTTAATTTTTTTTTTTTTGTTCAATCATATTCTGCCACTTTTCTGAAAAGAGGAAAAGAAACTCAACTCCAATGGGCCTTCTACAATTTTAGACTAAATATCCCCCAAGGAAAATGGCTCTGTATATAATTTCTTATAAAAATTTTAGTTAGAGAAGGTTTTGCAGAAAAATGCTGAGCTTTAAACCCACTTGTCTGACTATTAAACTGCAGCCCTTCAACATCCACTTCACATATTTGGGTTTAGTTATGACCAACCTAGATAGCATACTGAAAAGCAGAGACATTACTTTGCCAACAAAGGTCTGTCTAGTCAAGGCTATGGTTGTTCCAGTGGTCATGTATGGATGTGAGAGTTGGACTGTGAAGAAAGCTGAGTGCCGAAAAACTGATGCTTTTGAACTGTGGTGTTGAAGACTCTTGAGAGTCCCTTGGAAAGCAAGGAGATCCAACCAGTCCATTCTGAAGGAGATCAGCCCTGGGATTTCTCTGGAGGGAATGATGCTAAAGCTGAAACTCCAGTACTTTGGCCACCTCATGCGAAGAGTTGACTCATTGGAAAAGACTCTGATATTGGGAGGGATTGGGGGCAGGAGGAGAAGGGGACGACAGAAGATGAGATGACTGGATGGCATCACTGACTCCATGGACGTGAGTCTGAGTGAACTCTGGGAGATGGTGATGGACAGGGAGGCCTGGTGTGCTGTGATTCATGGGGTCGCAAAGAGTCAGACACGACTGAGCGACTGAACTGAACTGAACAGATTGTAGAAATGAAATATGTAGTGGTGGTGGGCAACAAGGTAACTCCTGAGTTTCCAAATAATGCTGAGAGTGAATTGAAGTAAACCTGCTAAAGTAGGTATAGTAGTAGCTCAAATTAAATAATTTTTTAACATTTTGTTTATTTATTTTTACATAATTTTATTTATTTTTAAATTGGAGGATAATTTCTTTACAGAATTTAGTTGTTTTCTGTCAAACCTCAACATGAATCAGTCATAAGTATACATATATCCCCTCTCTTTTGAACCTCCCTCCCAGCTCCATCCCCATCCAACCCCTCTAGGTTGAACATAGCAGTACAACTGATACCTTGATAAACTCAATTCAAAAATAATTTATGGAATAACTGCCAAACATACGAGGCATTATACCAGGATTTAAGAGAACCAACGTCATGTGGGGCACAGTTAGCTCTCTCAAATTTCTGACATGCAATGAGAAAAATTATGCAAACTAAATGAAAAAATGTCAGCTAACAAAGCACAACATATAATAAAGTGTCAAATCAATTGTAAAGACTATAAAAAAAAACAGTGGGATGAAATCATATTTCAAGTATTAATTGGTATTTGGAGCTCACTGAATTCTTAAACCAGCATTCTAAGTGACTTCCTTTCAACTATTCTCAGACCTTATGGTCATCTATGAATAAACAAAGGGTAAATCAGAAAGATGGGCTTCCCTGGTTGCTCAGTGGTAAAGAATCTTCCTGCCAGTGCAGGAGCCATGGGTTTGATCTCTGGATCAGGAAGATACCCTGGAGAAGATAAATGGCAATCCACTCCAGTGTTCTTGCCTGGGAAAGCTCATGGACAGAGGAACCTGGCATGCTATAGTCCAGGGGTTACAAAACAGTTGAACACTATCTGGAGACTAAATAACAACAATAATAAAACCAGAAAATAAAATAAAAGCCACAAATTCTTGATAATTAAGTTCAAAAGCATCTAGTCTAAATAAGACAGGAAGATTTGGATGCATGTGTTCAAAGATTGTATGTGGAAGGAAATGGGATGGTAAAAAAGAGAATATGAGAAAAAGAAACACCTAATCTCAACTGAAGAAGCACTAAACCTGGGCCATCTTTGGCAACTCTGACACTACAAAAGAGATGCTGCCCTAAAAGTAAAGCACCTCACCCCTAAGAAGGTGAGACTGAAAGGACTCCAAGGTGAGATCACCCATGACTTTGACAGCAATACTACATAGCACATTTGGCCGCTGATATACCACTGTGTATGAAAATAGTTTTGAAACATTTCCTTAAAAGTGCAGTACTTGAACTGGATCCTAAAATCTGACACTGCAACTCTAGAAGTAGTGACATTGAGAGAAACAATGGAATAATTAGTCTGGAAGGTTTAGAGTTAGAATTTATATGAATATGAAAAGACCCACCTATGCCACAAGTTCAAAGAAAGAAATTTAGTGTTTAGATTAAATCTGAAAGTGAAAGTTAGTCATTCAGTTGTGTACAACTCTGTGACCCCATGGACTACAGTCTGCCAGTCTCCTCTGTCCATGGAATTCTCCAGCTAAGAGGACTGAGGTGGGTTTGCCATTTCCTTCTCTGGAGATCTTCCCAACCCAGGAATGAACCCAGGTCTCCCACATTGCAGGCAGACTTTTTACCGTCTGAGCCCCCAGGGAAAGCTGAAAGACTCATAGCTAAAACATATGAGGTCAATTCTAAGAAAACATTCAGGGTATTCAGGGTTAGTAATTCATATCATTCATAGAGAGTTATGAAGAACAGCATGGGTGAAAATACTTGGTGAATCTGCTCAGGCTACCATAATAGAATATGATAGACTGTGTGGTTTATACAACAACAACTTATTTCTCACACACAGGTTTGGAGGCTGGAAAGTCCAAGACCAAAAGTGCTTTCCAGTTTGATTCCTGGTGAGGGCTTTCTTCCTACCTTGCAGTTGGCCACCTTTTTCATTATGTCTTCACATGACAGAGTGAGAGAGTTCATGCAAGCTTTCTGGTGTCTTTTCTTATAAAAGTACTAACCCCATCATAAAGGGCCCCATCACATGAGCTCACCTAATAAATTACTTCTCTAGGTACTATCTCTAAATACCACAACATGGGGCAGGGATGGTAGGGCTTCAATATACAAATGTGGAGGGGCCATAGACATTTAGTCCATGATAGCAGTGAGTTTGAAGCTACCTGTAGTTTGATGTGGATTATGAGGCCTAAGAACAATTCCTGCCTTGTTTAAGTATAGGACTAAGTAGTGAGTATTAATTCATATTATTTCCTAAAAGAAAGGTGGGCAGAATTAGTGAATTATGTGGGAGTTTAAGGACTGAGTTAAAATTTTATTTAATCTTCTCAGGTATGTGGTTCTATAGTAAGACTCCAGGGAACTATTAAGAACCTATAAGCCTTCTTAATTAGAGTAATTTTTGGATGGCTGTGGTATGTATTTTCTAAGTGCTTTCCCTTTCACTCACTGTTGTGTGTGTGTGTGTGTGTGTGTGTGTGTGTTCGTGTGTACAGAGAGAGAAAAAAAGAGAGGAGAGGGGATAGGAGCAGGGGTTTGAAGTTAAAATACATATACTCTATATTAATTTGTTATAAAGATTTAAATAGTTTATTACCTTGACAAAAAGCCCTGCCTGGTAAACAAGTGATATCTGTATCTGTTGCCACAGAATGTTGCCTATACTTGTTTTACTCTTTCTCACTATTTCCAACAATGAAATTATGAAGAGGTAAAGGAAAACCATGCAGAATAACTGCCGAGTCATTCAGAATTTAGCCAGACATTCAGCTGAATGATGCTTATTTCAAATACTTAGGAAAAGAGTAATTGTTGATGCAGGGCTTAATTCCAGAGGAGTAACCCAGGATCTTTCCCTCTGATCATAGTGATATGACAGATTCGTACATTTACCATTACCTTACGGTAATGTCTGTGAGGCCAAACAGAGCAAAACGGGTAGTTTTTTTTTTTGTTTTTCACTAAATATGTTAAATAGTTAGGGAAGTTTGTTTAGAAGAAGGAGGAAAAGGCAAAACACAGGAGGAAAAAACAGTGACTATTCAAAATGTGTTGTTCAGCCTCCATATGTTGGATTTTTTAATAGTTTTTCTCCTGTAATTGAGATCTAATCTTACTGCATTGTGGTCAGAAAAGATGCTTGGAATGATTTCTATTTTTTTGAATTTACCAAGGCTAGCTTTATGGCCCAGGATGTGATCTATCCTGGAGAAGGTTCCATGTGCGCTTGAGAAGAAGGTGAAATTCATTGTTTTGGGATGAAATGTCCTATAGATATCAATTAGGTCTAACTGGTCTATTGTATCATTTAAAGTTTGTGTTTCCTTGTTAATTTTCTGTTTAGTTGATCTATCCATAGGTGTGAGTGGGGTATTAAAGTCTCCCACTATTATTGTGTTATTGTTAATTTCTTCTTTTATACTTGTTAGCATTTGTCTTACATACTGCGGTGCTCCCGTGTTGGGTGCATATATATTTATAATTGTTATATCTTCTTCTTGGATTGATCCTTTGATCATTATGTAGTGACCTTCTTTGTCTCTTTTCACAGCCTTTGTTTTAAAGTCTATTTTATCTGATATGAGTATTGCTACTCCTGCTTTCTTTTGGTCCCTATTCGCATGGAAAATCTTTTTCCAGCCCTTCACTTTCAGTCTGTATGTGTCCCCTGTTTTGAGGTGGGTCTCTTGTAGACAACATATGCAGGGGTCTTGTTTTTGTATCCATTCAGCCAGTCTTTGTCTTTTGGTTGGGGCATTCAACCCATTTACGTTTAAGGTAATTACTGATAAGTATGACCCCGTTGCCATTTACTTTATTGTTTTGGGTTCGAATTTATACACAATTTTTGCGTTTCCTGTCTAGAGAATATCCTTTAGTATTTGTTGGAGAGCTGGTTTGGTGGTGCAAAATTCTCTCAGCTTTTGCTTGTCTGAAAAGCTTTTGATTTCTCCTTCATACTTGAATGAGATCCTTGCTGGGTACAATAATCTGGGCTGTAGGTTATTTTCTTTCATCACTTTAAGTATGTCTTGCCATTCCCTCCTGGCTTGAAGAGTTTCTATTGAAAGATCAGCTGTTATCCTTATGGGAATTCCCTTGTGTGTTATTTGTTGTTTTTCCCTTGCTGCTTTTAATATTTGTTCTTTGTGTTTGATCTTTGTTAATTTGATTACTATGTGTCTTGGGGTGTTTCGCCTTGGGTTTATCCTGTTTGGGACTCTCTGGGTTTCTTGGACTTGGGTGATTATTTCCTTCCCCATTTTAGGGAAGTTTTCAACTATTATCTCCTCAAGTATTTTCTCATGGTCTTTCTTTTTGTCTTCTTCTTCTGGGATCCCTATGATTCGAATGTTGTAGCGTTTAATATTGTCCTGGAGGTCTCTGAGATTGTCCTCATTTCTTTTAATTCGTTTTTCTTTTATCCTCTCTGATTCATTTATTTCTACCATTCTATCTTCTAATTCACTAATCCTATCTTCTGCCTCTGTTATTCTACTATTTGTTGCCTCCAGAGTGTTTTTAATTTCACTTATTGCATTATTCATTATATATTGACTCTTTTTTATTTCTTCTAAGTCCTTGTTAAACCTTTCTTGCATCTTCTCAATCCTTGCCTCCAGGCTATTTATCTGTGATTCCATTTTAATTTCAAGATTTTGGATCAATTTCACTATCATTATTCGGAATTCTTTATCAGGTAGATTCCCTATCTCTTCCTCTTTTGTTTGGTTTGGTGGGCATTTATCCTGTTCCTTTATCTGCTGGGTATTCCTCTGTCTCTTCATCTTGTTTAAATTGCTGAGTTTGGGGTGTCCTTTCTGTATTCTGGCAGTTTGTGGAGTTCTCTTTATTGTGGCGTTTCCTCGCTGTGTGTGGGTTTGTACAGGTGGCTTGTCAAGGTTTCCTGGTTAGGGAAGCTTGTGTCGATGTTCTGGTGGATGGAGCTGTATTTCTTCTCTCTGGAGTGTAATGAAATGTCCAGTAATGAGTTATGAGATGTCTATGGTTTTGGGGTGACTTTGGGCAGCCTGGATCTTGAAGCTCAGGGCTGTGTTCCTTTGTTGCTGGAGAATTTGTTTGTTATGTCTTTCCCTGGAACTTGTTGGCCCTTGTGTGGTGCTTGGTTTCAGTGTCAGTATGGAGGCGTTTGATGAGCTCCTGTCAATTAATGTTCCTTGGAGTCAAGAGTTCCCTGGAGTCAGGGTTTGGACTTAAGCCTCCTACTTCCAGTTATCGGTCTTAATTTTACAGTAGTTTCAAAACTTCTCCTTCTATACAGCAGCACTGATAAAACATCTACTTTAAAGATGAAAAGTTTCTCTACTGTGAGGGTCACTCAGAGAGGTTCACAGCGTTACATGGAGAAGAGAAGAGGGAGGAGGGAGTTAGAGGTGACCCAAATGAGATGAGGTGGAATCAATAGTGGAGAGAGTGGGCTAGCCAGTAGTCACTTCCTTATGTGCACTCCACAACTGGACCGCTCAGAGATGTTCACGGAGTTATACAGAGAAGAGAAGAAGGAGGCAGGAGACAGAGGTGGCCAGAAGGATAAAAGGGGGAAATGAAAAGGAGGGCGACAGATCCAGCCAGTAATCAGTTCCTTAAGTGTTCTCCACCGTCTGGAACACACAGAAATTCACAGAGTTGGGTAGAGTAGAGAGGGGTTAGGGAGGAGATACAGGTGACCTGGTGGAGAAAATGGAGAGTCCAAAGGGAGAGAGAGCAGTCAAGCCAGTAATCTCGTACACTAGTGAAAAATGGGTCCTGAAGATTGGGTTCTTAAAGGTATAAAATTGGTAACAAATACATAAAAACAAAAATTAGAAATCTAGAGTAGAGTTTGGAATTTCAAAAATGCGATGTTAATGAAAAGAAGAAGGAAAAGAAAGAGAGAAAAAACGAACAAAGAAAAACAAACAAGGTCGTGAAAGTAATAAAGAAACTACAGGTACAAAATTGATAACTAATACCAAAAAGCAAAAATTAAAAATCTAGAGTAGAGTTTGGAATTTCAAAAATACCACGTTAAGAAAAAAAAAAAAAAGAAGAAGAAGAAGAAGAAAAATAAAGAGAGAAAACAAACAAACCAACAAAAACAATGTCGCAAAAATTATAAAGAAAATACAGGTACAAAATTGATATCAAATACCAAAAAGCATAAATTAAAAATCTTGAGTAGAGTTTGGAATTGCAGATATACGATGTTATATAAAAGAAGAAGAGAAAGAAACAGAGGAAAAAAAAAGTCACAGAAATTATGAAAAAAACTATAGGTAGAAAATTGATAACATATATCAAAAGGCTAAAATTAAAAATCTAGAGTAGAGTTTGGAATTTCAAAAATACAATGTTAAAGAAAAGAAGAAAAAGAAAAAAAGAAAAAAAAAAAAAAAAAAACCACGGTCAAAAAATTATAAAATATATATATGAAGTTTGCTGAAGAAGAAAAATATAGGGTCTTTTTTTTTTTTTTTTGCAAAGTAATAGTTATAAAAGTGAAAATTAAAGGACAATAGAGGACTTAAAAAAATTTTTTTTTTTAATTAAAAAAAAAAAGAGAAAGATTGATCGTAAAAATAGTAAAAATATATCTAGGTCTTTCTCTGGTTTTGTTGTGAGTATTGTGGGTTCAGTTCATTTTTGGCAGTTCCTTAGTCCGACTTATATTTCTCAAGATCTATAGGCCCCTTCCTATGTAATCCGTAGTAACCACAGGGTTTTAATCTATGGCCTGTAGCTTCCAAGGCGTTTCCCTCTGTTATAGCTTCTTCTGTTTGCTGGTCTCTTCAGTGTCTGGTTCCCGCCCTGACACAAAGGGGACGGTGGAGGACACTATTTTTTTTATTTTATTTAGGCTCACTTGTTCAGCCGCGCTGTGGGGAGGGAGGGAGGGATGCTGCAAACAGATAACACTGGCGTGCGCTCACAGTGCCTCAGCCACACTGGGTCTGCCCCCACTCATGCGCGTGTAGCCTCCCTGCCCACACTGCTCGGGCTCTAGGTGGTTCCGCCGGGAACAATCAGAGGCCGGCCCTGGGCTGAGCTCCCAGGTCCAAGCCGCTCAGGTTCAGGCACTCGGGTAGTCCTCAGAGGCGCAGACTCGGTTGGGCCTGCGTTTTGTGCTCTTCCCAGATCCGAGCAGCTCAGGTGATGTGTTTGGCGGGCGCCAATGCTGCGACTTATCGCCTCCCCGCCACTCGGTTATCTGGGTGTAAAACCGGCGCACCTTCTCAGGCAGATGTTGACCGTCCAGAGCCCCAAGAAGTTTTAGTTAGCAAAGAAGCCTGCTTACAGTTTTATAGATAGTGTCTCTCTGGGGCTGCGATGTCCCCCTTCCGGCTCTGGCTGCCTGTCACCGGAGGGGGAAGGTCTGCAGCCGGCTATCTCTGTTCAGTCCTTTGTTCTGTGCGCGGGCCTGACGGTGTCTTAGGTTAGGGCTGGCTTTTCGCGTGGTAGATATCCCACAGTCTGGTTTACTAGCCCAAATTATTTCGCTCAGATAGCGTTCAGGACATTCGGGCGGATTCTTACTCTAAGGGACACAGCCCGCGCCGCACTTCCCTGCCCAGCCCCCGCTTGCTAATGCCGTGTGCAGGCGTCTGCGCTGCTTCTCCGGTGGGGGAGTTACCGTAGGGCTCACAATCCGCGATTTTTAATTGTTTATTTTTTCCCCCCTCCCTTTTATGTTGCCCTCTGTGCTTCCAAAGCTCGGCACAGATTCGGCAGTGAGAGGGTTTCCTGGTGTTTGGAAACTTCCCTCTTTTTAAGACTCCCTTCCGGGACGGAACTCCGTCCCTCCCTCTTTTGTCTCTTTTTTTGTCTTTTATATTTTTTCCTACCTCCTTTCGAAGAGTTGGGCTGCTTTTCTGGGTGCCTGATGTCCTCTGCCGGCATTCAGAAGTTGTTTTGTGGAATTTACTTGACGTTTAAATGCTCTTTTGATGAATTTGTGGGGGAGAAAGTGTTCTCCCCGTCCTACTCCTCCCCCATCTTGGCTATTAAAAAATCCAACATATGGAGGCTGAACAACACACTGCTGAATAACCAACAAATCACAGAAGAAATCAAAAAAGAAATCAAAATTTGCATAGAAACGAATGAAAATGAAAACACAACAACCCAAAACCTGTGGGACACGGTAAAAGCAGTCCTAAGGGGAAAGTTCATAGCAATACAGGCACACCTCAAGAAACAAGAAAAAAGTCAAATAAATAACCTAACTCTACACCTAAAGAAACTAGAAAAGGAAGAAATGAAGAACCCCAGGGTTAGTAGAAGGAAAGAAATCTTAAAAATTAGAGCAGAAATAAATGCAAAAGAAACAAAAGAGACCATAGCAAAAATCAACAAAACCAAAAGCTGGTTCTTTGAAAGGATAAATAAAATTGACAAACCATTAGCCAGACTCATCAAGAAACAAAGGGAGAAGAATCAAATCAATAAAATTAGAAATGAAAATGGAGAGATCACAACAGACAACACAGAAATACAAAGGATCATAAGAGACTACTATCAACAATTATATGCCAATAAAATGGACAACGAGGAAGAAATGGACAAATTCTTAGAAAAGTACAACTTTCCAAAACTGGACCAGGAAGAAATAGAAAATCTTAACAGACCCATCACAAGCACGGAAATTGAAACTGTAATCAAAAATCTTCCAGCAAACAAAAGCCCAGGTCCAGATGGCTTCACAGCTGAATTCTACCAAAAATTTAGAGAAGAGCTAACACCTATCTTGCTCAAACTCTTCCAGAAAATTGCAGAGGAAGGTAAACTTCCAAACTCATTCTATGAGGCCACCATCACCCTAATACCAAAACCTGACAAAGATCCCACAAAAAAAGAAAACTACAGGCCAATATCACTGATGAACATAGACGCAAAAATCCTTAACAAAATTCTAGCAATCAGAATCCAACAACACATTAAAAAGATCATACACCATGACCAAGTGGGCTTTATCCCAGGGATGCAAGGATTCTTCAATATCCGTAAATCAATCAATGTAATACACCACATTAACAAATTGAAAAATAAAAACCATATGATTATCTCAATAGATGCAGAGAAAGCCTTTGACAAAATTCAACATCCATTTATGATCAAAACTCTCCAGAAAGCAGGAATAGAAGGAACATACCTCAACATAATCAAAGCTATATATGACAAACCCACAGCAAACATTATCCTCAATGGTGAAAAATTGAAAGCATTTCCTCTAAAGTCAGGAACAAGACAAGGGTGCCCACTTTCACCATTACTATTCAACATAGTTTTGGAAGTTTTGGCCACAGCAATCAGAACAGAAAAAGAAATAAAAGGAATCCAAATCGGAAAAGAAGAAGTAAAGCTCTCACTGTTTGCAGATGACATGATCCTCTACATAGAAAACCCTAAAGACTCCACCAGAAAATTACTAGAACTAATCAATGACTATAGTAAAGTTGCAGGATATAAAATCAACACACAGAAATCCCTTGCATTCCTATACACTAATAATGAGAAAACAGAAAGAGAAATTAAGGAAACAATTCCATTCACCATTGCAACGGAAAGAATAAAATACTTAGGAATATATCTACCTAAAGAATCTAAAGACCTATATATAGAAAACTATAAAACACTGGTGAGAGAAATCAAAGAGGACACTAACAGATGGAGAAATATACCATGTTCATGGATTGGAAGAATCAATGTAGTGAAAATGAGTATACTACCCAAAGCAATCTATAGATTCAATGCAATCCCTATCAAGCTACCAACAGCATTCTTCACAGAGCTAGAACAAATAATTTCACAATTTGTATGGAAAAACAAAAAACCTCGAATAGCCAAAGCGATCTTGAGAAAGAAGAATGGAACTGGAGGAATCAACCTACCTGACTTCAGGCTCTACTACAAAGCCACAGTTATCAAGACAGTATGGTACTGGCACAAAGACAGAAATATAGATCAATGGAACAAAATAGAAAGCCCAGAGATAAATCCACGCACCTATGGACACCTTATCTTCGACAAAGGAGGCAAGAATATACAATGGATTAAAGACAATCTCTTTAACAAGTGGTGCTGGGAACTCTGGTCAACCACTTGTAAAAGAATGAAACTAGAACACTTTCTAACACCATACACAAAAATAAACTCAAAATGGATTAAAGATCTAAACGTAAGACCAGAAACTATAAAACTCCTAGAGGAGAACATAGGCAAAACACTCTCTGACATACATCACAGCAGGATCCTCTATGACCCACCTCCCAGAATATTGGAAATAAAAGCAAAAATAAACAAATGGGACCTAATTAACCTTAAAAGCTTCTGCACATCAAAGGAAACTATTAGCAAGGTGAAAAGACAGCCTTCAGAATGGGAGAAGATAATAGCAAATGAAGCAACTGACAAACAACTAATCTCGAGGATATACAAGCAACTCCTACAGCTCAACTCCAGAAAAATAAATGACCCAATCAAAAAATGGGCCAAAGAACTAAACAGACATTTCTCCAAAGAAGACATACAGATGGCTAACAAACACATGAAAAGATGCTCAACATCACTCAATATCAGAGAAATGCAAATCAAAACCACGATGAGGTACCATTTCACACCAGTCAGAATGGCTGCGATCCAAAAGTCTACAAGTAATAAATGCTGGAGAGGGTGTGGAGAAAAGGGAACCCTCTTACACTGTTGGTGGGAATGCAAACTAGTACAGCCACTATGGAGAACAGTGTGGAGATTCCTTAAAAAACTGGAAATAGAACTGCCTTATGATCCAGCAATCCCACTTCTGGGCATACACACTGAGGAAACCAGAAGGGAAAGAGATACGAGTACCCCAATGTTCATCGCAGCACTGTTTATAATAGCCAGGACATGGAAGCAACCTAGATGTCCATCAGCAGATGAATGGATAAGAAAGCTGTGGTACATATACACAATGGAGTATTATTCAGCCATTAAAAAGAATACATTTGAATCAGTTCTAATGAGGTGGATGAAACTGGAGCCTATTATACAGAGTGAAGTAAGCCAGAAAGAAAAACACCAATACAGTATACTAACGCATATATATGGAATTTAGAAAGATGGTAACAATAACCCTGTGTACGAGACAGCAAAAGAGACACTGATGTATAGAACAGTCTTATGGACTCTGTGGGAGAGGGAGAGGGTGGGAAGATTTGGGAGAATGGCATTGAAACATGTAAATATCATGTATGAAATGAGTTGCCAGTCCAGGTTCGATGCACGATACTGGATGCTTGGGGCTGGTGCACTGGGACGACCCAGAGGGATGGAATGGGGAGGGAGGAGGGAGGAGGGTTCAGGATGGGGAACACATGTGTACCTGTGGTGGATTCATTTTGATATTTGGCAAATCTAATACAGTTATGTTAAGTTTAAAAATAAAATAAAATTTAAAAAAAAAAAAAAAAAAAAGAGTTAGGTGACTTAGGAAGCTAAGTCTGTGAACAGAGGGAATGTATAAATCCCTTCCTTCATGCAGGGCTCTAGGAAAGCTTTCCAGGGTTCAAGTGGCCTGCAAAAGCACCACTCTGTAAGGCTAGACTCTAAGCTAAATATAATTGTCCTGCTCTCTGTCATTTGAGTTGGGTGCCTTTGGTTATTGCCCATAAGTGACCACTTCTCAACAGATCAATTTTCTTGGTCCCATTCTTGACATTTTAGTATTCTTCTCAACAAGAACATGGCTTTCCCTCATAGCATCTTAGCATAGTGTCTCAAACATTATTTGCTGATTTTTAATACTTGGTTAACAAACACAATATCCTTCCTAAGTCCTGCTTTCAGCGCCCACCAAATCAAAACGCCAAGATACAGCACAGAGTCCAAGGAATATT
Organism: Bubalus bubalis; assembly: GCF_019923935.1. Classification (NCBI taxonomy): domain Eukaryota; kingdom Metazoa; phylum Chordata; class Mammalia; order Artiodactyla; family Bovidae; genus Bubalus; species Bubalus bubalis. Next base: position 2,809,213 of record NC_059179.1, on the reverse strand, counting down.
ACAGTTGTTACCCAAAAATTTAGAAAAGCAATCACACAAATTACAACTCTCTTATTCAGAACACAAGTCAGATAGTCTTGAGCTCATTCAACAAATATTTATCAAGTATCTTCATATGGTTTCTGTTTTATGTACATGTGCCTTATATAATATCTGTAAGCCTTTCAGCATATGTGTCCTTATTCAGTGACACTGGTTGGGTAAAAAGCACCTAGCTTTTGATGACCACCTCATGCCAAGTCCCTAAGGATGTGCTGCAGGCATAGGGTGTGGTAAAAAAAAAAAAAAAAAAAATGTGAATTAGTATAAAGTAGAGTTATAAGAAGTAGTGTCAGAGATATGAAAGCAATTTGATAATACTGTGATTATTCTAATTAAAGTGTCTTTTGCTGCAAATATTCCAGATCAGTGCTACTCAAATACAATATGATGGTCCTCATAAATATCATCCTCCGCCTTAGGGAGAAATTTCATATTGCTGGACCTCGGCTGAAATCCATCTGAGGAATGGGATGCTACCATAGACTTCATCTCCATCCCTCTTGGTCACTAGTTCTTTCTGTAGATCTAATCAATTCTCCCCTTAACTGAACAATTTCTCAATCCCACTTGTGCTTGTTTCCTCACCCTCAATGCCTGTAATTTCATCTTACACATGGTTTTACCTGGCCATGATACCAATTATTGCCCTAACTTTATATGAACTTTTTTCTCAGTCTTCTAATACTTTAATTCCCAAGAGCTAGGGAAAGAATATGTTTGACCTTGCTGGGACAGGTGTCCAGGAAAGTCAGCTTTCTGTGGACATGGGATTATGTGGTACACACCTGACTACTTTGCTGTTGTTATCAATATTTTATTTCAGGCTGCAAAAAAATGAAATTTGCCTCAGAGTATGCTTTCTTCATGAGAAGTCACTTCATAATCCTTCAGCTGACAACATCAACCCAAGAAAGGAGGAAGTATCTGCTATCTTCACCGTTAACTATTCAGTAATTTTCTACCTGGATTCTCCTTTATTCTGCACAGCCCAATGACATCTTTTTAAAGAAAAGAACAACAATCCAATTAAGGAATTTTTTTTTTTTTTTTGCTCTATTTCTAAGCCAGCTATGTCAATATATGACCTTGAGAGAATCACAGAAACTAACTGGGCAGTCATGGATATTTTTGTCTTAATAACATGAGAAAATTATTTTTGTCTCACCTCTAAAAAAATGTGAAATATTTTATTTTCAGTTTTTGTGAAAGATTTGACATTAAGTTCCTATGGGAAAATAATAGAAAAAAATAAGTACCCCTTCCATCTTTAAAAAGGATTGATTTATCTCATATATGAATTTTCTCATATGTCATTATATCTCATCATATTCCTAGCACTAGCCAAACCAGTATATATCAAATCTCCTGAGCAACCTTAGATTCCTCTGTGTCCTTTTTAATGCTGTTCCTGTTAGTCAAGAATACAATTCTCTATCTTTAGAAATGCTACTTACCCATAAATACCCAGAAGTGGATCTGATTCCTCTTCCCTTTGTGCTGGTAGAAAAATCACTCACATTATATCATCTAGAAGAGTTCCTGAAATATGGGAGACACTGAAAAGTAAATGAACAAATTTAAACTATGTTTAAATAATAAAATATAGGGGTCAGTGAAGAGCCAAAATATATATGTATCAACTGTTTGGAACTTTCTTAATATAAAACGTCATGCATAATTAAGTTTAAGATGTGAAAGCATTATTATTGAAATTTATTAATATGATCCCTAATCATGATCACCAACCTACATAACAAGGTCAATAGAACATTAATTTTATTAAACTTATGATTGATTTGTCCATTTTGACAAATTAGTTTTGTGTACAAACATTGGATAATTAGAAATATATTTTCTTTGTTCAGTGTTATGATACATCATGTGCTTAAACAGAAATGATAAAATTTATAATATAATATTATATTATGTATAATATATTATATAGTATAGTATATATTTATATATACTTGATATTCTTTAAAAGATAATTAGTATATCCTGTCCTTTATGCCTGCTTTATAACCATGAGTAGTTGGGTCTTCCATCTTTCTGAGTTTATCCTCTGTACAATTATAACTCATGCTCAAATTTCCTGTTGTGAAAATTAGAGTTCAGCACGTATAAAAATATCATGGCTATTCTTTTGACTTGGCCCCCACTTGTGTGAGGAACTGAGAAAAGAAAATACATCCTTTTTTTGGTGTTGCTCAATTTTATTATTATGCATCCATAGAACTTAAGCTGAAGGGTCTTATTCAAATAAGATTTATTATATACCAGTGCTTAATTTATATACATACCTACATACATAACTTAGCAATTTTACTGCAGCAGACTCCATGTTACTTGCCTTCAAAATGGGTGATTAAAATGAATAGAAACAGCAGATATGTGTGTGAGATATTTCTGCAGATTAAATGAAAACTTGAGTTCACCCAATGAAAACACTATTTTGATTGCTCTTGCTTTGCAGTTTACTGCTCTTTTCCTGTCTATGCTATATTGTAGAACTAGTCAAAAAGAGTAAGTTGGATTTTGTTATTATCGATAGAGATACTGAAAGAACAATATATTTTTACCAAGAGGAACTGATTTATATTAATTTTAAAAATAAATTAAAAAGAAATGTATCATGGTCCCATCATATTTCTTGCAATATTTTAATTTTATATTATAAAGAAACAAAACAAGTTAGTGAGCTTCTTGAATAATGTCAGAGTTATGTAAGTGAGAAAAAAAAATGATAATTTCAAAGAATTTGGGATTGAAATGGCACTATGAACAAAATTCACACAGAAAATAAGACTAATCCTTTGTTGGAATTAAGTAAAGGAATTGTAATGAATGTGTGACTAAAGCTCTATGAATATCTCAGCTCATCAATCAAAATGACATGGTTATTATCTCAGTTAAGCAGATTGAAATGCACTTGTAATTATCTGAAAACATTATTTATGTTGTACTCTACATGGAGACATGTTGCCTAAATAGGAGGGAAACTGTTATTAGGAGATGTGGGAATAGGAAGCTCAGTAGTTTAAATGGCATCCTCCAGAATGAGGGACATTAATACTGGATGAAACATCACAAGCATAAGAAAGAATTCTCTTGTAAGATAAGAATTAATCATTAGATCTCACCAGAGTCTAGATGAAAAAAAAATCACTTGATAATTTATTTCCTCTTATTTCATTCTACACGTACCTATTAAAGCCATCAAGACTCCAAAGATTTTGTCCAAAAAGCTGAAGTAATACATTTACCATGAGGAAACTGAAAGAATAATAAATATGGAGAGGAGAGTTTAGGATTCTTAGTTTGGAACAAATTAAGTATAAAATGCCTTTATAATATTTAAATCATAGAACTGGTTAAGATCCCCAAAAGAATACGTGTAAATAGAAAAATGAAGAGATCCATAGATCAAAGCTCATGATTAAAATGTCATATGAAGAAAACTCATTTCAGAAACTGCAGAAGGAGAAGACAGTTTGTTAAAGGAGAAATAGGAGAGCTTGGTGGACAGGAAGACACATAATAAAAGTTTTTAAGGAGGATAAAGAGGGATTGACTATCAAATGCTGGTGATAGATTAAGAAAGATGAAGACTAAGAATGGGCCACTGTATATAGCAAAAAGAGAGGTTTTTGTTTATTTAAGAAGTCCTCGCAAATTTCTTGAGAAGAAAACATGATTAAAGCTGTTTAAAATAAATTGGGAGGGATAAAGTTATGTTCAATCATAGTGCTGGTATCAAACGAAATCCAAGTAAGAGGTAAGATAAAATTCTACATAAAAAAAAAACTTGCTGTAAGGTCAATAAAATTTTAAGATAAAGGACTCTGAAAATCTTCTTCAAAAAGCAATAAAAGGGAAGGGAGATCAAGATGGTAGAGTAGGAGGACAGGAACACACCTCATTCCACCAACACATCAAAAATACATTATACATGTGAACAACTGAAAACAACTGGAAACTGGCAGAAAGATTCCTGTGCAATGAAAGCTATAAGAAAGATCCATGTGGAATTCTGTTTGAAGATAAGAGAAGTGATCTGGTCAGGACCTGTGCCCCTGTGAGGGGATTCAGAGAAAAAGGGAGATTACGTGGATGGAGACCCTCTCTGGAGAGTCAGTGGTTTGAGTCACATATTGGGTGCACTGGCTTTGAGGTCTGACAGGGAAGAGAAATCCCCTGCCTGGTTGGAAGCCTGTGTGACTAATAGAAGGACTGTGGAAAGATGACTCCACTCGTGAGGAGCACATACATTTGCTTACTCCTGAAGGACAGAGAGGGCTGATTGAAACTTGTATTACTAGCAGGCCTGTTTTCCATGACCCCATGATATGTGCCCCACCTGAATCCAGTGAATGCTCCAGAATAGATAAACCCAGAATTTTAATAAGAATCTAGAAAAGTCTAAAGGAACTGGAATTCTACAGGCAGTAAGAGAAAAACAGAGTCATATATACATCCCACATATTATTCTGCAATTTGACATTTATTCATTTATCCAAATTTTTTATCTCATTTAATTCACAACTTGGTCTCTATCTGCTAAGGAAAAGACACAAATTCCCTCTCTGAAATCTTGAAGGTATTAATAATAATGCTGATTTTATCTTTCATTAGGCATTTATTTTTTATTACTCAGGTATTATAGAATTACTATCAAATATTATTTACTTCTCCTTTTATTAATTTGTGAATATATGTATCTGATGTTGCAAATAGACTAAAATTTCCCAAATACAAAATTGTATATTGTTTACTTCCATAGACCACATAAAGTATTCAGCATAGACACAATAAATATTTTAATATTAAATCACCTAATTACAGTTTTTAAATTCTGTGAAATCATATATCCATTTTATTGAATTTTTCCCAAAATAAATGAAATAAAAATTTCATTATATGAGTTATCACATTCTCTAAAGGTACAGACTTCTTGCTTATTTTACCCATATGCTATGCTTTACTAAATTATTTTAAAAATAAGAATATTGCTATTCCAAATAGATTACTTCCTGTCACTTTATTTCAAGATGCCAATTTATTAGCTATATTTTATAATATGAATAATGATAGTCAAATAAATTAATTTTTAGCCATTTGTACCTTTAAAACAAATAAGCTATTTTTGTTTCTATTTTCTGTTTATCAAAATTTATAGGTTAATCTGAGATTGTTATTAGTCTGCAATGATACTCCAATATAAAATAAAAATTAAGAAAATAGATACAAAAAATTGTTACTAGTCTGAAAAATAACTAGTTTAAGTGAGACAACTTTTTGCCAAGTGTATAAAAGCTGTGTTCAAAACATAGTTGGATAGTTTTCTTTTTTTTTAATTTAAATTTATTTATTTTAATTGGATGCTAATTACTTTACAATATTGCATTGGTTTTGCCATACATCAACATGAATCCACCACGGGTGTACATGTGTTCCCCATCCTGAACCCCTCCCCACCTCCCTCCCCATACCATCCCTTTGGGTCATCCCAGTGCACCAGCCCCAAGTATCCTGTATCCTGCATCAAACCTGGACTGGCCATTCATTTCTTACATGATATTATACATGTTTCAATGCCATTCTCCCAAATCATCCCACCCTCTCCCTCTCCCACAGAGTCCAAAAGACTGTTCTATACATCTGTGTCTCTCTTGCTGTCTCGCATACAGGGTTATTGTTACCATCCTTCTAAATTCCATATATATGCGTTAGTATACTGTATTGGTGTTTTTCTTTCTGGCTTACTTCACTCTGTATAATAGGTTCCAGTTTCATCCACCTCATTAGAACTCATTCAAATGTATTCTTTTTAATGGCTAAGTAATACTCCATTGTGTATACGTACCACAGCTTTCTGGATAGTTTTCTCTACACAGTAGACATCAAGGTATGAACCCAGCTGATTCTAGAACCCAGATTCCCTAGGTGATGCTTTATATGGTTCTGGAATTTTGAAAAAAGTGACTCAGTCATGTGTTTGACAAGTCTTTATAGCACGTGGATTTCTGTGAGTTGAAAAATCATTAGACCTGCAAAAAGTATTTTATATTTATCAACTGTCTGCCTTCAAGAAAATAAACTTGCCCTTCTGTCACACACTGTTTACTTTCACAGGTGTCATTAGGCTTTAACTGTTGAAGTAAAACTGACATTTATGCTTCCACTTCACCAACACGCAGTTCAAAGTCTTATTTACTGGTGAAAGTTATGCAGAAGGTTTTTATAACTGAACTGTGGGTGCCTTAACTGTTTTAGGAAGGTGACACTCTCCTTAAATGCCTGGAAATGAGAATAGATATCTGTGAAAAGAGTCATTAGGGAGTTTCAGCTGGCAGTCTTGGAAATTTTTTTGGATCAAAAAGTGAATCAGAGTTAGAACACCACTTTTGAAACCCACAGAAACAAGGCAGCCAAGCCCCTCTTCTAATTAGGGTGAGGGTGGGAATTAAAATAGAGGTTAAAGTGTAAAAACTAATTATAGTTATTTAAACAATCAATAAAAATGTGTGGAAGTAAGCATAATAGCTATCATTTGTTGAAAGTATATTATACAATAAACCCTTTATTATTTTGTTTAATATGCACAAAACACATGTGAGATAAACATTATTAGAATTTCCAATTTCCAATAAGAGTCAGAAAGATTAATAACTTTCTATTGATACCACATATTTAAGCAGTGTGGAGAATGGAGTTAGGACTTCAAGTGATGTATATTTTATTTTAGATTCATAGTTTTATCTGCTATGATATGCAATTATTGCTTCAGTACACCTCTTCCCTTCATCTGTAGGCAGTTCTCCCTTGGAGAATGTGATCTTAAACCTCAGTGATGCATTGTGGGAAGTCTTGAGAATCATGCTATTTCCTCCATCTCCCATTGTCTAACTGGTGAGAATCCTCTATTTTCTATTAGTTAGACTGGGGGACAATGGATATATATGGAAGCTAATTTTAAAGAATAGTCAACAGGATTGATCAAATGATTAAATTATATTGAAAAGCTGGGTGCATTGAGATAATGGTGGTATTGAAAAAGTAAAAAATTTTCCAAAGACAGTGTGTTTTAGTAAAATAAGGTATATTTAGTGTAAAGTACTTACTGGATGTGCAGGAGGAAATTTTCTCATATGGATTTGGAAATGCTTATAATCTTTAGGATAGGGATCAAGTCTAGACATGTGGATAATATGTAATAAATATTCAGTTCAGTTCAGTTAAGTCGCTCAGTCGTGTCTGACTCCTTGCGACCCCATGAATCACAGCACGCCAGGGCTACCTGTCCATCACCATCTCCTGGAGTTCACTCAGACTCACGTCCATCGAGTCGGGAATGCCATCCAGCCATCTCATCCTCTGTCGTCCCCTTTTCATTCTGCCCCCAATCCCTCCCAGCATCAGAGTCTTTTCCAATGAGTCAACTCTTTGCATGAGGTGGCCAAAGTACTGGAGTTTCAGCTTTAGTATCATTCCTTCCAAAGAAATCCCAGGGCTGATCTCCTTCAGAATGGACTAGTTGGATCTCCTTGCAGTCCAAGGGACTCTCAAGAGTCTTCTCCAACACCACAGTTCAAAAGCATCAATTCTTCGGCTCTCAGCTTTCTTCACAGTCCAACTCTCACATCCATACATGACCACTGGAAAAACCATAGCCTTGACTAGACAGACCTTTGTTGGCAAAGTAATGTCTCTGCTTTTCATATGTTATCTAGGTTGGTCATAACTTTCCTTCCAAGGAGTAAGCGTCTTAATTTCATGCCTGCAGTCACCATCTCCAGTGATTTTGGAGCCCCCAAAAATAAAGTCTGCCACTGTTTCCACTGTTTCCCCATCTATTTCCCATGAAGTGATGGGACCAGATGCCATGATCTTTGTTTTCTGAATGTTGAGCTTTAAGCCAACTTTTTCACTCTCCTCTTTCACTTTCATCAAGAGGCTTTTTAGTTCCTCTTCACTTTCTTCCATAAGGGTGGTGTCATCTGCATATCTGACACCTTGGAAATAGGTGGTATTTTTGAGGTAAAAAGTTGAAGAATTATAAGAAATGATTACATAAGAGATGAAGGAGGAAGATGAGTCAGAAAAGAAGGAAAAATAAACTGGAAGTTGAAACCAGTTATAAGTGATTTTCAAAAAAGTAGATCACTGCTATTGACTGAAAATGGACCACTTGATTTGGTTATTGGGAGGTCCAATACAAGAAACTCTTTAAATGAAATAGTGCAAGGAGCCAGACTGCCAGAGAGGAGAAATGACAATGATTATGATGATGATTGATGATAGCATTTGTGTGCTTCCCATATACATTGATCTGTGATTACATACAATATCTTAGTTAATGCTAAAGCAAGTTTATAAAAAAGATGTTAATAGATATATTTCATATATAATAAACTGGTCTCAGAGACACAATATCATGACCCTAGTATGTCCAAGGACCCTAATATGAGTTTGATTTCCTAGCTGATTATGAATTATATAATGGAACACAATTAATTATTTGATTTATTAGACATCTTTGACAGGTATGGCCCCTAGAAGATAGGAGATAAGGGATACCTATCTTACTATTATTAATATTATATACTATAATACTATCTTACTACTAAAAATGCAATAGCTTACATTTTTGAGTGGTTGCATTGAACATTGCTCTACTAAATTCTTTTAAAAGATTAATTTATTTAACCTTTACAGAAACCCAGCATAGTTATTATTACAAGAATTGAATCTCAGGTGGAATGAGTAAGTATTTGCCAACTCCACATAACTCATACTTGGTGGAAACAGGGTTTGATGGCAGGAGGCCCATGTTCTTTGAAGAGACTCTAATCATCTGGAGATATTTACCACAAATGCAGAACAGAAAAAGAGGAACTAATGTCAATAATACCATTAATACTGATGGGAATACCAGACGACCTGATCTGCCTCTTGAGAAATCTGTATGCAGGTCAGGAAGCAACAGTTGGAACTGGATATGAAACAACAGATTGGTTCCAAATCAGGAAAGGAGAACATCAAGGCTCTATATTTTCATCCTGCTTATTTAACTTATATGCAGAGTACATCATGAGAAATGCTGGGCTGGATGAAGCACAAGCTGGAATCAAGACTGCCATGAGAAATATCAATAACCTCAGATATGCAGATGACACCACCCTTACGGCAGAAAGTGAAGAGAAACTAAAGAGCCTCTTGATAAAAGTGAAAGAGGAAAATGAAAAAGCTGGCTTAAAACTCAACATTCAGAAAACTAAGATCATGACATCTAGTCCCATCACATCATGGCAAATAGATGGGGAAACAATGGAAACAGTGACAGGCTTTATTTTTTTAGGCTCCAAATTCACTGCAGATGGTGATTGCAGCCATGAAATTAAAAGACGCTTGCTCCTTGGAAGAAAAATTATGACCAACCTAGACAGCATATTAAAAAGCAGAGACATTACTTTGCTAACAAAGGTCCATCTAGTCAAAGCTATGGCTTTCCCAGTAGTCATGTATGGATATGAGAGTTGGAGTATAAAGAAAGCTGAGCACCGAAGAATTGATGCTTTTGAACTGTGGTGTTGGAGAAGACTCTTGAGAGTCCCTTGGATAACAAGGGGATCCAACCAGTCCGTCGTACAGGAAATCAGTCCTGAATATTGGTTGTAAGGACTGATACTGAAGCTGAAACTCCGATACTTTGGCCGCCTAATGCAAAAAAACTGACTCATTTAAGAAGACCCTGATGCTGGGAATGATTGAAGGCAGGAGGAGAGGGGATGACAGAACTTGAGATGGTTGGATGGCATCACCAACTCAATGGACATGAGTTTGAGTAAACTCCTGGAGTTGGTGATGGACAGGGAAGCCTGGTGTGCTGCAGTCCATGGGGTTGCAAAAAGTCAGACACAACTGAGTGACTGAACTGAACTGAATTTGCAATGTATGCCTGACCACACCATTTATATAGAGTGGAGAACACTAGGTGGCCATTGCTTTGAGCTCCAGAAATATTCTGGGTTCTTCACTCATCATAGCTTCGCACACTCTACTCTGTTTACTTAATTAGGACCTTTTCCCAGTTGACTATCGTCTTCATGGAAGCAAGAATTTTGTTAGCTATTGTATTCCTAGCACATATACCGTACCTGCTGGCATAGAATATGTAATTAGCAAATATGCTTTTTATCCTTTCACTTTTTTCTCCTATGAACTCGGAATTGGATTTCTAATGGAGAAGGACTGCAGGACCAAAACTCCTTTATAAGCCTTACAACATATTCCAAATTAGACACTCAGTTATCTAGAAAGTTTTACCTATTAGAATTTGCCTGTCAGAAATACCTTAGCACGGTCATTCTCAGAAGTCGTCTAGGGATCTTGTTAAAATATCTGTTGTGATTCAGTTCCAGGGTGAGGTCCAAGCATCTGCATTTTTTTATAAGCTACCATGTAATGCTGAAACTATTTATTTATATACAAAATATGGAAGATCAAAGACTTAGTCAATAGATTTTCTACCTTTTTTCAAGTAATATCCAATACTTATAGGTCCCAAACCAACCACCTTGCAGGCATTCTGTTATTCTGATTCTTGTGGTTATTCTTGCTAACTTTTCACATGCTTATGGATCTCACTGTAATATTTCTTATATATTTTGAGTCTGGCCTGCCTAACCTGACTTCATTAGTACCTTTATTCTTAAAAGATATTTTTGCCTCATTTGTCTATTTCCAGGTTAATCTATTCTTGCTCATTAAATATGTTTACTATGCTTGTTGCTACTTCCACGCCTGGTTGTTGTTTTGTTTCATCATTAAGTCATGTCAAACTCTTTGTGACCCTATAGACTGTAGCCCACCAGTCTCCTCTGTTCATGGGATTTCTCGGGCAAGAATATTGGAATGGGTTGCCATTTCCTTCTCCAGGGATGTGAGATACTAAGCAGCATGCAGTAAATATTCTTGAAATGAATGAAAAAACTGAACAGTTCAACACAATATGAATAATTCAACAAAATACAGAATGCTCGAGTGTGACAACATCAGGATAGTCAGAATAATAAAAAGAGATTTCAACACCTGGCAGATTTAGTAAATAGAAAGGAAAGTAAGTAAATAAATGAATAAATAAATAAATAAGTCAAGGGACTGCAGCCAGAAGACTATGAAAGGAAAAATAAATAAACCAGAAATTGCAGATGTTAAGAGGGCAATAAATTCAAATGAAGAAACCAGGTCTTCCGAGTCAGAGGAGATAAAACTCATAGCCATGTAGTCCAGGGTTGGCCAAATAACTTGTATCTGGCACCTTTGCTTTTATGACATTAAACAAGTGAGCCTTACTCTAGGTAATCAATCACTTGTCTTAAATTGTACTCATTCCTTGTCTTAAATTTAAGACTCATTGTCTTAAATTGTAATCATGGTAGATGAAAATTATTACCAGAGGAGCTGCAGCTTCAACTCTAATACTTTGAGTAAGTGATAAAAGATTGTTTGCTGAACAATTGTTTGTTGAACATGCATAATATACCAGGCCATAGGGGTATCTGGAAAAAAGAAAAGCATGGTTTTTGCCTTCAAGAAGTTCACAGTCTAAGAAAGGATTAAGATATATACACAAGTCATGTGTGTTATCAGAAATATACCCATGGGTCTAAGAAACAAGGACTTTTCTCCTCCTGGAGGGATCAGAGAAAGTTTCACAGAGCAGTTGTTCCTTTTATAAAGCTTGATAGAAGAATTAATCAATAGAGAAAATTCGTTTAAAGCACAGGGAAAAGTATGACTTAAATATATTCCTGTAATGGAGCATGATTTATTGGCAGACTGTAGGTAATTTAACAATGCTGAGACAGTGGTTGGCAGGAAGTGCCAGAGAATACAATTAAGAAGGTAAGGGGTAAGAGATGCTTTAAGTCCTTGCCATGAAAGAAATTCAGATTTTCGTTCCACATAAAGGGCTTTAATTGTAACAGAAACGTTAACTAGGAGTTTTGCTTTACTAAATGTCACTCTAATATTTATTATTTCCTATTGAACAATATACTTCCTTAAAGTTGTGGTCTGATTTCTGTCAGGAGAATAGATGATAAGGGTATAGCACAAGAGCTGAAGCCCTTCTCCTTGTCACTGTTGCTTTCATTATAGTGGAAATAGTGATGGATCTGGAAAAGATGTTACTAAAAGGAGAAGATAAATGACCTAGAAATTTATCCTAGTATATGCAGGTCAGGAAGCAACAGTTAGAACTGGACATGGAACAACAGACTGGTTCCAAATAGGAAAAGGAGTTCATCAAGGATGTATATTGTCACCCTGCTTATTTAACTTCTATGCAGAGTACATCATGAGAAACGCTTGGCTGGAAGAACAAGCTGGAATCAAGATTGTTGGGAGAAATATCAATAACCTCAGATATGCAGATGACACCACAGATGGCAGAAATGTGAAGAGGAACTAAAAAGCCTCTTGATGAAAGTGAAAGTTTTTTTTTTTTTAATTCTGAGTTTTAAGCCAGCCTTTTCACTCTCCTCTTTCACTTTCATCAATTGGCTCTTTAGTTCTTCTTCACTTTCCACCATGAGTGTGGTGTCATCTGCATATCTGAGGTTATTGATATTTCTCCCGGCAGTCTTGATTCCAGGTTGTGCTTCATCCAGCCCAGCATTTCACATGATGTGTTTTGCATATAAGTTAAATAAATATCAGGTCAGATCAGATCAGATCAGTCGCTCAGTTGTGTCCGACTCTTTGTGACCCCATGAATTGCAGCATGTCAGGCCTCCCTGTCCATCACCAACTCCAAGAGTTCACTGAGACTCACATCCATCGAGTCAGTGATGCCATCCAGCCATCTCATCCTCTGTCGTTCCCTTCTCCTCTTGCCCCCAATCCCTCCCAGCATCATAGTCTTTTCCAATGAGTCAACTCTTCGCATGAGGTGGCCAAAGTATTGGAATTTCAGCCTCAGCATCAGTCCTTCCAATGAACACCCAGGGCTGATCTCCTTCAGAATGGACTGGTTGGATCTTCTTGCAGTCCAAGGGACTCTCAAGAGTCTTCTCCAACACCACAGTTCAAAAGTCCTTCTAGTCAAGGCTATGGTTTTTCCAGTGATCATGTATGGATGTGAGAATTGGACTGTGAAGAAAGCTGAGTGCCAAAGAATTGATGCTTTTGAACTGTGGTGTTGGAGAAGACTCTTGTGAGTCCTTTGGAATGCAAGGAGATCCAACCAGTCCATCCTAAAGGAGATCAGTCCTGGGTGTTCATTGGAAGGACTGATGCTGAGGCTGAAATTCCAATACTTTGGCCACCTCATGCGAAGAGTTGACTCATTGGAAAAGACTCTGATGCTGGGAGGGATTGGGGGCAAGAGGAGAAGGGAACGACAGAGGATGAGATGGCCTGGATGGCATCACTGACTCGATCCACATGAGTTTGGGTGAACTCCCAGAGTTGATGATGGACAGCAAGACCTGGTGTGCTGAGATTCATGGGGTCGCAAAGAGTCAGACACGACTGAGCGACTGAACTGAACTGAACTGAATAAGTCATTCCATGCACACAATCCTCTTCCAGATACTTAATTGTATAAACCTAGAAGATAGTAGGTTTCTGCAAAATTCCATAAAACAAAACAGGAATTAAACTCTGAAAAGTGTTCGAAGGAAAACATGGCTTTGCAAATATGTTTTTATTATTAATTAGAAGTCACTAACAATAAAATATGTTGTGAAGTAGTGAGTTTCCTATTAATAAACATATGGAAATAAGGCTACACCAGGTTTACATGTTCTAGGTGACCATAGAAGTGGATTAAACAACCGCTAATTGCTCCTTCAAATTAGATTATATAGTTTCCTATTTCTTTTGTGGTTTTCTACGAACATGCTATGCACATATTATCTGCTCAACAAATACTCAGTAATCAATTGTTAATTGCTAAAGATAATGTTACTTCTGACTTAGTCCTTTACCAAACTGTTCCAAGGCTGAATCATTCTATGGACTACATTAATAAAACAAATTATACTGCTCAAATAACACTGATACTTAGCAACTGAAATTACAAAGTGAAATGTGTAAAAGGGAGAGTTTTATAAATTATAGATTACTTAGAATGGCCCTCTGGAAGACCCATTTTTTTTTTTTTAATCTTAAGAACATTTTTACTTTCAGAGTCAATTATATTCAAGGATTTTTATGAATTTCCTATTGCTATTGTCACATTTTTTTTTATAAATTTGGTGACTTAAAACAAACAAACAAAAAACACACACAAAAAAACAAATATATTGTCTTGCATCTCTGTAGCCCAGAAGTCAGAAATCAGCTCTGCTGGGCCAAAAGCCAGGTGTCAGGATGGCTGAGCTTTCTCCAGAGGTCAGAAGTGCTTACTTTTCCAGCCCTTAGGGAAGCTTATATGTTCTTGACTCATGGCACCTTCATCTTCAGTCAGCAGAATAACATCTTAAAATTTCTCTCCATTTTAGGTCTAGCATTGCCTTCTGTCTTTTAGTCAGCTCTTCCTTTGCCTCCCTCTTATTAGGACATTTGTGATTATATGTAGGGTCCACTAGATAATTCAGGGTAATCCTCCATCACAACATCCTTATTGTAATCACTTCAGCAAAATCTCTCTTTACCCTCTAAAGTAACAGTCACTAGTTCCAAAGATTTAGGAGGTTTTTGTTCAGCTAACATAGATTTTAAATTGACCTTCACCCAGTTAAGGCTTATTTACTTATTGGGCTTCCAGGTGGCACCAGTGGTAAAGAATCCTCCTGCCAATGCAGGAGACAAAAGAGACACAGGTTCAATCCCTGGGTTGGAAATAACTCACAGGATAGGAAATAGCATCTCACTCCAGTATTTTTGCCTGGAGAATTCCATGGACAGAGGAGCCTGGTGATCTAGAGTCCATGGGGTTGCAAAGAGTCAAAAATGACTGAGCACATTTGCACATACACTTTTATTTATTAATAATTTAAAAATAATTTTCCTTATTTTTCATTGGAGAATTAAACATTGCTTTACAATGTTGTGTTGGTTTCTGCCATACAACACTTATCAGCCATAAGTATACATATATCCCCTCCCTTTTGAGCCTTCCCTCTCCTCACCAGAATCCCAGGCCTCTAGGTCATCACAGAGCACCAGGCTGAGCTTCCTTTGTTATACAGCAACTTCCTACTAGCTATTTCTTTTACACATAATAATGTATATATCTCTCAATTTCTCGCACCCTCTCCTTCCCCACTGCGCCCATGTCTGTTCTCTATATCTGTGCCTCTATTTTTGCCCTACAAATAGATTCATTAGTACCATTTATCTAGATTTCATATATATGTGTTAATATACAATATTCATTTTTCTCTCTGTGACTTACTTCACTCTGTATAACAGCCTCCAGGTTAGTCCACCTCAGTTCAACTGATTAATATTCATTCCATTTTATGGCTGAGTACTTTCCATTAGGGCTTCCCTGGTGACTCAGATGGTAAAGAATCTGCCTGCAATACAGGAGACCCTGGTTCATTCCTGGATGGGGAAGATCCCCTGGAGAAGGAAATGGCAGCTCACTACAGTATTCTTGCCTGGACAGTTCCATAAACATAGGAGCCTAGCAGGCTACTGTTCATGGAGTTGCAAAGAGTTGGACACAACTGAGCGATTAACACACACACACACACACACTTTCCATTGTATATATGTACCACAAATTCTTTGTCCATTCATCTGTATATACAGTAACTATATTCAATGGAATCTTTGTTTTTTAAATATATTTTATCTATTTTATTTTATTTCAATTATCTTTATCATTTTTCCACTCAAATGTGACAAGCTACGTCTAGTTTTGTTAATGTATCACTAATTTCAAAAAGTTGGCTCCCACTAAGTTTTGAGTAAGAATATTCAGAAGGGTGAGAAACTATAAATGTGATATTATCTGATACTATAGAAAATCTCCCCTTTACCTATAAAAGACTATTTCAAAACTGAAAAATGGTGTTTGTATTATAATGACATCAAATGTGAAAACTAGACCTTTAATGTCTGCTTGTTAATATTATACACAATTGCTCAATTTTGACTCAGTTCAGTTCAGTTCAGTAGCTCAATCATATCTGACTTTGCAACCTCATAGACTCCAGCACACCAGCCTTCTCTGTCCATCAACAACTCCCGGAGCCTACTCAAACTCATGTCCATTGAGTCGGTGATGCCATCCAACCTTCTCATCCTCTGTCATCCTCTTCTCCTCCTGCCTTCAATCTTCCCCAACATCAGGGTCTTTTCAAATGAGTCAGTTCTTCACATCAGGTGGCCAAAGTATTGGAGTTTCAGCTTCAGCATCAGTCTTTACAATAAATATCCATTGTTGATTTCCTTTAGGATGGACTGGTTGGATTGCCTTGCAGTCCAAGGGACTCTCAAGAGTCTTCTCCAACACCACAGTTCAAATTCATAGTTCAATTATTTGGTGCTCAGCTTTCTTTAAAGTCCAACTCTTACATCCATACATGACTACTGGAACAGCCAGTAGGTGACTAGATGGACCTTTGTTGGCAAAGTAATGTCTCTGCTTTTTAATATGCTGTCTAGGTTGGTCATAACTTTTCTTCCAAGGAGCAAGCGTTTTTTAATTTCATGGCTGCAGTCACCATCTGCAGTGATTTTAGAGCCCAAGAAAATAAACCTGTCACTGTTTCCATTGTTTCCCCATCTTTTTGTCAGGAAGTGATGCTACTGGATAACATGATCTTAGTTTTTTTTTCTTTTTTTTTTTTTTTTAATTCTGAGTTTTAAGCCAGCCTTTTCACTCTCCTCTTTCACTTTCATCAATTGGCTCTTTAGTTCTTCTTCACTTTCCACCATGAGTGTGGTATCATCTGCATATCTGAGGTTATTGATATTTCTTCCGGCAGTCTTGATTCCAGGTTGTGCTTCATCCAGCCCAGCATTTCACATGATGTGTTTTGCATATAAGTTAAATAAATATTAGGTCAGATCAGATCAGATCAGTCGCTCAGTTGTGTCCGACTCTTTGTGACCCCATGAATTGCAGCATGTCAGGCCTCCCTGTCCATCACCAACTCCAAGAGTTCACTGAGACTCACATCCATCGAGTCAGTGATGCCATCCAGCCATCTCATCCTCTGTCGTCCCCTTCTCCTCTTGCCCCCAATCCCTCCCAGCATCATAGTCTTTTCCAATGAGTCAACTCTTCGCATGAGGTAGCCAAAGTACTGGAGTTTCAGCTTTAGCATCATTCCTTGCAAAGAAATCCCAGGGCTGATTTCCTTCAGAATGGACTGGTTGGATCTCCTTATACAGCCTTTTTGTATTCCTTTTCTAATTTGAAAACAGTCTGTTTGTTTTTCCATATCTGGTTCTAACTGTTGCTTCTTGTTCTGCATACAGATTTCTCAGGAGGCAGGTAAAGTGTTCTGGTATTCTCATCTCTTTAAGAATATTCCACAGTTCATTGCAATCCACACATTCAAAGGCTTTAGCGTAGTCAGTGAAGCAGAAGTCGATGTTTTTTCTGGAATTCTCTTGCTTTATCTGTGATGCAGTGGATGTTGGCAACTTGATCCTGGTTCCTCTGCCTTTTCTAAATCCAGCCTGAACATCTGGAAGTTCTCTGTTCACATACTGTTGAAACCTAGCTTGGAGAATTTTGAGCATTGTTTTGCTAACAAGTGAAATGAGTGCAATTGCCATTTTAATAGACTTAGACTTTTCTAGTACTTTGTCATCAATTCTACGTGCTCAAAATATTAAAGTTAAACCTATGGTTGTTCTCCAAGTTCTGACAATTCTTCCAAATATTGTTCATCTCCATAGTGTCCCACAAATCTTTCCTCCATGTTTCTCTAACTATGAATGCCTGTATCTATCTCTCTTGACCATTTGTACAAAATATCCCTAGGTCTTTTATCCTATATTTATTGCCTACATTTCTACTCCAGTTCTCAATTATTATTCAATTATATTTAGTAAGTTTTTATTAGTTTTATTTCTTCAATCTCATATAGGAGAAAAATAATGGATATGAAGGACATAGGCAGAGAGAGGTACAAAGTCCCATCTTCTGATGATACAGAATTATATTTCATTCTTGAACATGACTAAACCTTTCAGTAGTTTAGTTGTTTATAAATAATGTACCATAAACTACGTAGTTCCCTACATGTTAAATTGCTATCAAATATTGTTTTAACTTCTACTTATCCAAATGAAATTTCTGAATTGTAACAGTATTAACTTTTTTCTGTAATCTTTCACAACTCAATCTTCTACATGCTTAAACATTTGAGATCCTTTAATCCTAGCCTACCTCTGTCAATGTAAAGTTTCTTAATATCAAAGAGAGCATCTAAGGTCTAACCTTGCTAGAGCTTAGATGAAGGATAATCACCTTTATGACATGTACAAATTTCACTGCACATCCTGACAGTCATCTCAGATGGTCCGAGCAATGTAATTACCATTCTAATCTAAAGTTTACTTCTGTCTAATTGATTCATAACATGTATTTCTTGAAAGGAAATTATAGCATTTAATCAGAAACCTGGGTGTTCTTTGGAAGGAATGATGCCAAAACTGAAACTCCAGTACTTTGGCCACCTCATGCAAAGAGTTGACTCGCTGGAAAAGACTCTGATGCTGGGAGGGATTGGGGGCAGGAGGAAAAGGGGACGACAGAGGATGAGATGGCTGGATGGCATCACTGACTCGATGGATGTGAGTTTGAGTGAACTCCGGGAGTTGGTGATGGACAGGGAGGCCTGGCATTCTGCGATTCATGGGGTCGCAAAGATTCGGACACGACTGAGCGACAGAAATGAACTGAACTGACCCTTCCATATGTTCATTATACTGTATAGCATTTTCTTAAATAAATGTTCAAAAGTTTTGCATTCATCTCAATTTTTTAAAATATCATTAAGGTTAAAAAAAGCATTGCCAACTTGGTATGCTATGTTTGAGTGGTGTATGACTAGTTCTAAGGAATAATTGGAGCCATAGGAGTTGTAAATTATTAGCAAAGCTAGAGGATGGGTGAGAATTGTTGTTCAGAAACAAACAGGAATGAGACAGGATCCCAGGAGTAGGGTGTTTAGCAAGGTTCACCTGCATGAATAACACCTGAAATATTACTTCTTAGTTTTGTAGCCATTTCCATTGGCTATTATTGTTAGTATACTCTTCCAGTTTCACCTGACACTGAAAGTATGTGTCAAAACATCTATGCACCTTAGGGGATAGCTGCATACTTCACCAAAGTCATTTCATTTCATAACTCTACCAGGTCTTACCTTAATTTCCACATCGTTAACAATATTGAGAAAAGTAGAAAATACTATTTTTTCCTAATGGTTATTTCAACCTCATAATTCCAGAAGAAATATACAATAAAATCATATAGGTTACCAAAGTCTTCAGAAGCTCTGAATGCACACTGATTAATCCATAGTATTGTCTGAGACACTGCCTATGCATGTGCACTTTGGTAAAAGCTGAAAAGAGCTACCATGAGCTGACAACCTAGACAAAGCCTGAATCAAGTATATTCCTATAGCCTGTACTAATAACTGAAATCCATGCATTTCAGAATCATAGCCCCTATAATAACTATATCTTGACAACGTCTGGAATTTCACTACTAAAATTAATCTGTAAAATTACTTTTGAGAGCCAAGGTAATGTGCATTTCCAAAATCAGGAATCTAGTTCACAAAATAAATAGGTCATAGAAGCTGATATGTCCTTGTGGAGAGTATAGCATACTATTTAAGAATGCGGATTTT
Organism: Bubalus bubalis; assembly: GCF_019923935.1. NCBI lineage: Eukaryota > Metazoa > Chordata > Mammalia > Artiodactyla > Bovidae > Bubalus > Bubalus bubalis. The sequence continues at coordinate 2,789,333 of NC_059179.1, read as the reverse complement.
TAGACTGGACAAACATGGGTTCAAATTCTAGTTCTACTACTCAGTGTATGGCCCATGACAATTTGCTTAATTCTATGAAACTAGTTTTTATCACCTGTAAAACAAGTTAATAACAAAACAACCTGATAAAAGTAATTTTTAAGATATCAGTGAGATGACACATGTAGTGTAGAACCCTCAGGTAAATTCTTGGTACATCATTATCATTAATCATATATGTCAAGTGTGGCAGTGCTATCCATAAGTTTCTGACTTCCAGGTCAAAGTTTGTTGTTGTTTTTTTTTCCCCCAATTTAATCACAAATAACCTTTATAGACTTGAACTTTTCTAATCAATAATAGTTGATAAATACAAGAAGAAACTACAACTTTCCTCCTAGACTCCACCTCATAGGATGAGATGGTTGGATGGCATCACTGACTTGATGGGCATGAGTTTGAGTAAGCTATAGAAGTTGGTGATGGACAGGGAAGCCTGACATGCTGCAGTCTGTGGGCTTGCAAAGAGTCAGACACGACTGAGTGACTGAAATGATGAACACTGAGGTGCATGTATATTTTCAAATTAGTGGGAGTTTTGGGAAAATATATTTTTTAATGCATTATAGATTGCATGAACTTTGAGAGAACTACTGTAGTATATCTCTTTAGTGAAAGAAAAGGCAATACAGTCAGTGATTTTGAGAATTGCAGGTAAGTGTCTAATGATAGCTATAATTAAAAATATAATTTATACAACTGGAATGAAAATTCATAATGGTTTGCACTTAACCAATACATATATATATATATATATATATATACACACACACACACACACACACACACAAACACACAAATAAATATTTTGTTAGTTATATGAGCATATATGGATGAAATAATTTAATTATAGAAGTTTTCAAACAATTCCTTCTGTTTTCATCCTACTCTACAACAATGTTGCTTGGAAAATATGGAAGAAAATCTTTGATAAAGTTTATATGAGTAAAATATATTGATAATAATTTTAAAAGATTCAAGAATTACATTTGTTCTGTCACCACTAACTAACAAAATACATGGGGCTATCATTCATCAGGATATCCTTTGAAAACCTACTGTTGTATTGCTAATAATAAACTTGAGTTTGCCCTTATGTATTTTTAATTTTATCCTCAATAAAAGAAAAAATAACTACTTACATCTCTTCCTTTTTCATGCTGTCTCAGTTGATACAGAATTTTTTTCTTCTTTAGCCTCCAAAATAAATAGTTCTCCATACAAGTAAGGCAGCCTAGAATGCATAGTAGAAAGTATTGTAAATGTCTTGCAAGCAAAGATATTGTGGAATAATATAGTCCCAATCATAACAGCACATAAAGTTGATATATAAACACTGTCATATTTTGAGGGAGAAACACATCAAGGCATTTGTGTATTACATATTCTGCACCTAAAAATGAAAGCTGTATGATTGTTTACATTAACCTTTCATTCTATAGAAGGACAAAATCAATAATAAATTTATTCAGCCAACTGAAAGGCAATTTCAAGCAATTTCAGTTGGGATTTCATTTCCATAACATTTTTCACAATCTCCCACAAATTCTAATAAAACTATGATCTGCCCAATATAAAACCTCAGATTGTGGTAACTTTTCAAAGGCATTGAGTGAATTCCTCTTTACAGCTGGATAATTATCTGTCTAAAGATACTTAGTCCTTTAAATTATAAGGCTGTGTTTAGGAGAGTGGGTTACTAAAATGTCCTTAAACTAGGAATTTGTGGGCTTCTGTTTTTAAACAGGCTACAGTGTTGACCTTAATTTTCAGTCCAATTTTATGCTTATTAGAAGCCACTGACATAGAAACAATTTTTATCCTCCTGGTTTACTGGTCTTATTACTGGCCTTGTCCAAAGATATGGAGTGACATCATTCTGTCAATTATCATCCAGTCAGCAGTAATTCAGTTCAGGTGAGTTTTTCATGAACATGTCGGAGTTTCTTTTATAAAGAACAGCATTTTTCTTCCTGTCACTTCTACATTTAAACAACATTTTGTTATTATCTTCATCTATTTTCCAAGTGGGAAATCTTAACTCAGTGTGGTCAAGCTATTCAATATCAAAATGTCTTTATATAAACAATATTTTTTTAAACAAAGAAATGCATTCCCATTACAGTTTAAACAATTGAGCAGTACAGGTTTTAAAATGAGGAATACCACATGTCAGCTTACTTTCATACTTATAACTCCATCTCAGAGGCAAGTACTTGCAACTATTTATATTTTCTTTTCTCATGATTACTTTTCATACACTAAATAATATACTTATTCTTCTCTTTCTTTCAACAATCTCAATTGACTCCTGCTATGAATTATGAGGATTTAGTTCACTATGCATGCTAAGTCTCTTCAGTCCTGTCTGACTCTTTATGACCCTATGGACTATAGCCAACCAGGTTCCTCTGTCTATGGGATTGTCAAGGCAAGAATACTGGAGTGGGTTGCCATATTCTCCTGCAACGGATCTTCCTGACCAAGAGATTGAACCCAAGTCTCATTTCTGCTGCTTTAGCAGGAGGGTTCTTTACCACTGGCGCCCCCTGGGAACCCCTCATTGCAGTCTAAAATCCTAGGTGGATAATTCTAATCTTTTGGGGTATAACGTCTATCCAGATTTTGTTTTAGGTTTTTTTTTCCCCTCTGGTATTTGAAAATCTTAATCATAGTGAGTGTAGGTGGATTTTTATATTGTCTGGATCTAAAAATGTATGGCTCTTTTTAGGCTTTGTAGATATCCTTGGTTGTTTCTCTAGATTTTCTTATCTCATTTTTTATCCTGTTATTTTCTTTCCAGAAATGTTATTAGTATAATGGTAATTATTGGGGCTTATACTTATTTTAAGCTGTTATTTGATCTGTGTTCTCAGAAATTTCTCTTCTTTAGCTTTAGTTCATCCCAGTCAAAATATTAAAATTATACTTAAAATTTTTCATACATATTGTGTATTATTTTTTCTTTTTCATAGCTTAATATCTTCTATTACAAGTGTAACAATTTTTCAAATTCCTTAAGCCTAATAATTAGGTTTTTGTTTTGTTTAATCTTCCTGTGCTTCTTCCAGAGCAGTTTAAATTTCTTTTATATATTGTTGAGTTTCTTTTCACCTGGATATATTAAATTGCTTTTATGTTCAAAGGTAGATTTACCTAACAAGCTTGCATGTGATTCCTTCACTGTGGTATATAATAGTTCCTTTTTTCAGAATGTCTTTCCAATGAATGCAAGAACTAAACGGCTCCTCTATCCACATGAGATGATGTCATTGTAAAGGAGGCTTACTTTTTTGTTGAGGTCAGGGAACCAGCGGGAAGGATGTGCCTTATTTTCTCTGATACAACATAAAGAGTACTTTATTTTGTGATGGCAAGCAGGTTCTTTACCACTAGTGCCACCTGGAAAGCCCATCTATATCTATATTCTAAAGCAATATTTTTATACAATGGATATAAATGTCATAAGGCTTCTCATGAAATACTGCATTTAATGATGGGCTTCCTCTTTGCACACCAGATGGAATCACTTTTTTATTTAACTCTTATGCAGCAGAAAAGGACCTTTTAAAAATGTAAAGCTTACATTAACTATAGTAAAATTTTCTCCTAAAGGAGAGCTTTGATAAACTAATCTATCTGATCCTTCTTAAGAAATGCATTAATTATCAGACTAACATACTGTCCTACATTAAAGAAACAGTAAATGTAGCAAGTAAATAAAGGAGATCTTAACTTTGAAGTGAGATAGCCTTGGGCACATATCTTCAATCTTCTACTTGACAGTTATGTAAACTTAGACAATTTCCATAACTGTTTAAAGCTTTAATTCATCTATAAAGTTAGATTTAAAAATATTTACTTCCTATGCTTCCAGAGATAATTGAATGATATAATGAAAAGCAAAACCAGGCTATTATAAATGTTCAATAAATGCTATTTATTAGTACTTTTCTTCTGTTTTTACATGTCTTCCACTTAATTTTTCTACAGAATATCCTGGTTTTATCTCTAAGTTGAAATTATTCTTGTTACCTTAAAAGTTGTACTTTAGTTTCTAAAATTCTTTAATTTGACATAAGGAAAGTATTTGATTTTAAAATTTCATTCTGCTGAGGTCTACCACACAATGAGAGATTTCCCATACAAGTCTGAACGTTCATAAATTGGATTTGCCTAGTTTGCTTCTTTCTCAACAAGAGGGAAATACCCAGCTTGTAATTTGTAAGTGGTTAAATTGATTCTACCTGGGAATATTTCATAGATACATAGATATAATGGTCACCATGTTCTTAAATCAGCCAAAGAAGTCCTTCCTAGTCCCGTATTATATTTGAAATTTTCAGAAGCCACTATAGATAAGGACATTTTGCTCCCTTCTTTTGTGGCAGATGGAGAGTAAGAAAAATTCTGTTAGTCATCATACATTTTTAAGTAGTTGTTGAAAGAGAAGTTGTATCACTAGCAATAGAATAAGTTATGTTGTAATAATATATAAGCTCCAAAGTCTTTTTGACTTACAAAGAAAAGGCTTTCCTCTTGCACATATGACAATTCTATTGTAGGTTGGCAGTGACCCTATTTCACATGATATTTACTCTAGGACTTAGGCTTCATAACACTAGTGGTCATGATGGCAGAAAGATATAGGAAATAGGACCTCGTACTAGCTGCTAAAGCTTCTGCCCAGAATAGACACATGTCAATTCCATCCATATTTCATTGGTCAAAGACAGCACATTACCAAGTCTAATATCAAAAGGGAATCAAATATTTGTGAACAATAATAATACTATCTGCCACACTAGAGATAATAAAAATTATACCATAGAAATATATATCTCTTTATTTTATTTTTTCTTTGTACTACATGGACTTACGGCAGAAAGCAAAGAGGAACTAAAGATTCTCTTGAGGAAAATGAAAGAGGAAAGTGAAAACTGGCTTAAAACTAAACATTCAAAAAACGAAGATCACAACATCCAGTCCCATTACTTCATGGCAATGAAGACTTTATTTTCTTGGCCTCCAAAATCACTGCGGATGGTGACCACAAACATGAAATTAAAAAGATGCTTGCTCCTTGGAAGAAAGAGCAACCTAGACAGCATATTAAAAAACAGAGACATTATTTTGCTGACACAGGTCCATCTAGTCAAAGCTATGGTCTTTTCAGTAGTCATGTATGGATGTAAGAGTTGGACTATAATGAAAGCTGAGCACTGAAGAATTGATACTTTTTAAATGTGGTGTTGGAGAAGACTCTTGAGAACTCTTGGACACAAGGAGATCCAACCAGTCCATCCTAAAGGAAATCAGTCCTGAGTATTAATTGGAAGGACTGGTACTGAAGCTGAAGCTGAAGCTCCAATATGTTGTTCACCTGATGTGAAGAACTGACTCATTGGAAAAGACCTTGCTACTGGGAAAGATTGAAGGCAAGAGGAGAAGGGGAAAACAGAGGGTGAGATGGTTGGATGGCAACATTGACTCAATGGACATGAGCTTGAGCAAGCTCTGGGAGTTGGTGATGGACAAGGAGGCCTGGCATGCTGCAGTCCCTGTTGTCACAAAGAATCAGAAAGGACTAAACGACTGAAAAGAACTGGTGTACTACATGCATTACTTCATTTCATCCTTATGTTAATCCTGGGAAGACAAAGTATCTACATTATCCTCCCATTATATACTTAAGAATTTAATTCCAAAGAATTTGGAGTCTGGGATGGTTCAGTTCAGTTCAGTTGCTCAGTCGTGTCTGACTCTTTGCAAACCCATGAATCGCAGCACGCCAGGCCTCCCTGTCGATCACCAACTCCTGGAGTTCACTCAGACTCACGTCCATCGAGTCAGTGATGCCATCCAGCCATCTCATCCTCTGTTGTCCCCTTCTCCTCCTGCCCCCAATCCCTCCCAGCATCAGAGTCTTTTCCAATGAGTCAACTCTTCACATGAGGTGGCCAAAGTACTGGAGTTTCAGCTTTAGCATCATTCCTTCCAAAAAAATCCCAGGGCTGATCTCCTTCAGAATGGACTGGTTGGATCTCCTTGCAGTCCAAGGGACTTGCAAGAGTCTTCTCCAACACCACAGTTCAAAAGCATCAATTCTTCGGCACTCAGCTTTCTTCAGAGTCCAACTCCCACATTCATACATGACCACTGGAAAAACCATAGCCTTGACTAGATGGATCTTTGTTGGCAAAGTAATGTCTCTGCTTTTCAATATGCTATCTAGGTTGGCCATAACTTTTCTTCCAAGGAGTAAGCGTCTTTTAATTTCATGGCTGCAGTCACCATCTGCAGTGATTTTGGAGCTGGGATGGTAGTGGAATGGAAAGCACTAACAATTCATCTTTTCCATCTAGACAAGAACTATATTGGCAGAACAGTATGCAGTAATTATGTTGGAAATCTAGGGTCCTTGGAAGACTTGTAACTTCCAGGGGAAATTTTGGGTGGTAAATTTCACTTATTTTAGTCAATATCAGCTCTTAGCTTGTTAGTGGATAATGTTCTCCACCTTCTAGTCGAATTGCAGAAAGCTGTGCATATATTCCTGGAGAAGTTTGCATGTAGCTTTCAGGAAGTGGAGTGTGGAATAAGGACTCTGTCTTACAAGTATTGAGGATATGTGTTCTCATCACTTATTGCTAATTCTCATCATGGAGATGCAGTCACATAAGTGGGCAGCCATTATTGCATTCCCCACCCGTCATTGTTTCAAACCCTTCCCTTTGACTGGAGTGACTTCCAAGGGATTTAGGGGCTGGTATCCTTCTTTTCTTACTTTATTTCCCCCCTTTTCCTATTTTGTGGATAAGACAATAAATATTAGGACATTTAATTTACCTATATGAGTTAAATTAGATGATTACTATACATGCTGAGGGAAGGGCACAGCCTCAGAAAGGACCTAAGAAAACCTTTGGTTTATTTCAATACAGAGACAAACTGCATCAGTTAAAAATGGGGGGGGGGGAACTAAACTAAATTAAAATCAACAAATTCCTGGAAATGAGGACAGTCTGACTTCAGGGTTATTACTTGATTCAAATGTTCAATTTTCAAGAAAAATCACAAAATATACACCAGAAACCAAGGAAATATGGACCAATTATAGGAAAAAAATAAACCAATAGAAACTGTCCTTGAGGAAGACAAGATAACAGATCTACTATATTAAAAACTTTAAAACAGCTTCTTAAAAATATTCAAATAACTAAGAAAGAAGTGGAAAAGCCATGAAAATAATGTATGAGTAAAATTCAAATATAATAAAGATACTGAAAACCTAAAGGAAACAAACAAAATTCTAGGGCTTAAAAAAGTAAATAACAGAAATAAAAATGCACAAGAGGGATTCAAAGGCAATTTTGATCAGAAAGAAGAGTCAATGAACTTGATATAGCAATTTTGAAATTATTTTCTGTGAAGCAGAAAGAAAAATGACTGAAGAAATGTGAACAAAGCCTGAAGGACTTATAGAATACCAGACCAACATATGTATTGTGGGACTTCCACAAGGACAAGAGGAAGACAAAGAGGCAGAGAGATTATATGAAGAGACAATGGACAAAATCTTTCCAATTTTGATCAAAGATGTGAACATAAATAGTTCTAAGTAGCTCAATGAACACCAAGTAGAATTAACTCAAATGAACCCACATTGAGATACTATATAATGAAAGTATTTTAAAACAAAGACAAAGAAAATCTTGAAAGCAGAAAAAGAATAGTGTCTCATCATATACAAGGATTATCAGTAGCTTTCTCATCAGAAACTTTGGAGACCAGAAGTCAGTGAGGTAATATAGTCAAGATTTTAAAGGAAGAAAAAAAAAATCTCAACTAAGAGTTATATGTCCAGCAAAATTGTGGTCTTTCAAATAAAAGGAAGAAATTAAGACATTCCCTGTTAAATGATGTTCTGTATTTAGTTGCTCAGTGGTGTCTGACTCTTTGCGACCCCATGGACTGTAGCCCGCCAGGCTCTTCTGGCAAGAATACTGTACTGGGTTGCTATGTCCTCCTCCAAGAGATCTTCCCAACTCAAGGATCAAACCAGTTCTGTCGCATTGCAGGCAGATTCCTTACTGTCTGAGCCACCAGGGAAGCCCATTAAACAATAACTGAGAGAATTTATTATCATTAGACCTGCCTTGCAAGAAGCCCTAAAGGAAATCTCAGCTTAAAATGAAAGAACTTGAGCTTGGATATGACACCAAAGACATAGGTAGCAAAAAACAATAGACAAATTGATATTTATAAAAATTTAAACTAATACATCAATAGAATGAAAAGGCTGACTGGGAGAAAATATCTATAAATCATATATATGATAAAGGATTAATGTCCAAGATATATAGAGAACTCCTAAAACTGATTCAAAAGCAAAAAAAAAAAAACAAAAAAACACTTGAATGGGCATTTCTTTAAATAAGATATATTAATGGCCAATAAACATGTTGAAAAGATGTTCTGCATCACTAATCATCAAGGAAATGAAAATCAGAAGAATAAGGATGCCATTTACACTCATTAGGATGGTAATTATGAAAAATAAATTAAAATAACAAGTGTTGGTGAGTATGTGGAGTATGAAGTATTGATAAAAAACAGTATGGCAGTTATTCAAAAAATTAAAAATAGTATTATGATATAATCCAGCAATCTCATTTCTGGATAAATGGTCAAAAGAATTTAAAACAAGGTCTTGAACATCAACCATGATCACTACATCAAGAGATATGTGTGAACCTATGTTCACAGGAGTATTATTTACAATAGATAAAACATGGTACATAAAAGAATAAGCTAACTGTGGTATAAACATACAGTAGAATATCATTCAACCTTAAAAAGAAGGAAATTCTGACATGCTACAATAGAACCTTGAGGACATCATGCTAAGGAAAATAAGGCAATCAAAAAGACAAATACTGTATTATTACACTTATATGAAGTACCTAGAATAGTCAAAGTCATAGAGACAGAAAACTGAATGGTGGTTACCAGGTCGTGGGGCAGAGTAAAATGGGAGTTATTATTTACTGGGTGCAAAGTTTCAGTTTTGTAAGATGAAAAAAGTTCTGCAAATGGATGATGGTGATCACTGTACAAGAATATGAATGTATTTCATACTACTGAATCATATACTTAAAAGTGGTTAACATGGCAAATTTTTGTGAAGTGTATTTTACCATAATTTAAAAAAATCGAGAAAAAGAGATCGTGGAATATGCATAAATTCCAGTAATATGAGTTTTAGAAAAACAATGCATTTACATTTATGGCAATGGGTTTACAATCACTAAAAATATTCAAGAAACCTACTTAAATTCACCAGAGAGATTAGAAGCATTGTATGAGTGCCTAAACAAGAGAAACTAAAATACTTCTTTTACTCTTGAGATCCTAAAACACTGTGACTTTCCCAAAGTCTAACATTTAGTATGAAGCTAGTAAAGGGTAAAATTTCCTCTCCTCTGAGTGACCATAAATGCAAGAAAAGTAAAACAAAGCCCACTTTGAATTAAAGAACTAGTGGTCAGATTCTATTCCTATGAATTCCAAATATGCATATAGGTTTAAGCATATATAGTTTCTTCATTAGTATGTCTGTTTACTCAGTGAGCATAATGTCATGAATCATTACTGTATAACATCAAATTATTCAGATAATCTGAGAATTACAAACTGATGTGGTTCTGAATAAAATATAAGTATGTAGGCAACAGCATTTTTACTTGTATCCCAGATGGGAGGAAATAATTTGGGTTGCATAATAAATAAATGTGTGCCAATAGAAAGCAGAAGTAAATACTTCCTCTGTCACTACTTAAAAGAAATTTTCTCCATGAACAGATACCCATACTAAGTTCTCAAATCATAAATATATACTTTTAGAGCAATATTATAAACATTAATATATCGATGCCTCTCCTTCCTTACTCTTTTTTCTCATGAGTTTTATAGTCACTAACACTGATTCTACTATGTTGTAATTCTACAGTTATTATTTGAGGTAGTTACCTCAATTTTTATTGTTCCATCATATGAAAATGTTGCACTAGGACAAATACAAGATTTTTTATCATTAATTTCAATTATTACATCATTTTTTACTTTTAATAATCCCAGCCATTTAACTTTTCTCTATTTAACATAACTAAGTAGGCATAAAATTTAAAGACTGATAGCAACTTCACTTTTGTAACTTTATTCACTTGTTTGTTTTTATTTTGCATGCTAGGTAAACACATTCTGGTTAATAATTAGGAAATACACCCTAAATTATCATTCATACGTTTTTGAACAGAAATTCAGAATTTCAGAAACTCAAAATCTGAGAGATGCTATCATGACACAATAAGCCTCACAGTGTTTAAAAGAAATCCTTTTCAAACTGGACCTTAGCCAGCACCCCCATAAATCACTTACTTCTAAAACAATTTTGTTTAAAGAAAAACAAACTTTTGAAAGGGTTTTGATTTTGAATCTCTAGAAGTTAGATATATTAAATGGTATTTGAAATCTATGCCAGGATTTCTCACAAATTGTGCTCCAGTGACATGAACTTTAATGCGATTGGTGATATGGCCCTATCATATCTCAGAGCAATTCAAGCCCTATTCTAAAAATATAACTCACTAGGAACTATAACTATCTAACATTATCATTAAGCTGTGTTCAATTTGATCCCAGACGCCAGTTCTGAATTCCAAAGTGCTGCTTTCCTCAATCTAATATGTGACAAACACACAGCAAACATTATCCTCAATGGTGAAAAATTGAAAGCATTTCCCCTAAACTCAGGAACAAGACAAGGGTGCCCACTTTCACCACTACTATTCAACATAGTTTTGGAAGTTTGGGCCACAGCAATCAGAGCAGCAAAAGAAATAAAAGGAATCCAAACTGGAAAAGAAGAAGTAAAACTCTCACTGCAGATGACATGATCCTCTACATAGAAAACCCTAAAGACTCCACCAGAAAATTACTAGAGCTAATCAATTAATATAGTAAAGTTTCAGGATATAAAATCAACACATAGAAACTCCTTGTATTTCTATACACTAATAATGAGAAAACAGAAAGAGAAATTAAGGAAACAATCCCAATTACCATTGCAACAAAAAGAATAAAATACTTAGGAATCAGTTCAGTTCAGTTCAGTCGCTCAGTTGTGTCTGACTCTTTGCGACCCCATGAATCGCAGCACGCCAGGCCTCCCTGTCCAGCACCAACTCCTGGAGTTCACCCAGACTCACGTCCATCGAGTCAGTGATGCCATCCAGTCATCTCATCCTACGTCGTCTGCTTCTCCTCCAGCCCCCAATCCTTCCCAGCATCAAAGTCTTTTCCAATGAGTCAACTCTTCGCAGGATGTGGCCAAAGTACTGGAGTTTCAGCTTTAGCATCATTCCTTCCAAAGAAACTCCAGGGCTGATCTCCTTCAGAATGGACTGGTTGGATCTCCTTGCAGTCCAAGGGACTCACAAGAGTCTTCTCCAACACCACAGTTCAAAAGTATCAATTCTTCGGCGCTCAGCTTTCTTCAGAGTCCAACTCTCACATTCATACATGGCCACTGGAAAAACCATAGCCTTGACTAGACGGACCTTTGTTGGCAAAGTAATGTCTCTGCTTTTCAATATGCTATCTAGGTTGGTCATAACTTTTCTTCCAAGGAGTAAGCGTCTTTTAATTTCATGGCTGCAGTCACCATCTGCAGTGATTTTGGAGCCCCCAAAAACAAAGTCTGAAAATTCTGAAAGAGATGGGAATACCAGACCACCTGATCTGCCTCTTGAGAAATTTGTATGCAGGTCAGGAAGCAATGGTTAGAACTGGACATGGAACAACAGACTGGTTCCAAATAGGAAAAGGAGTACATCAAGGCTATATATTGTCACACTGCTTATTTACCTTATATGAAGAGTACATCAGGAGAAACGCTGCACTGGAAGAAACACAAGCTGGAATCAAGATTTCCAGGAGAAATATCAATAACTTCAGATATGCGGATGACACCACCCTTATGGCAGAATGTGAAGAGTAACTAAAAAGCCTCTTGATGAAAGTGAAAGTGGAGAGTTAAAAAGTTGGCTTAAAGCTCAACATTCAGAAAACGAAGATCATGGCATCTGGTCCCACCACTTCATGGGAAATAGATGGGGAAACAGTGTCAGACTTTATTTTTGGGGGCTCCAAAATCACTGCAGATGGTGACTGCCTCCATGAAATTAAAAGACATTTACTCCTTGGAAGGAAAGTTATGACCAACCTAGATAGCATATTGAAAAGCAGAAACATTACTTTGCCAACAAAGGTCCGTCTAGTCAAGGCTATGGTTTTTCCAGTGGCCATGTATGGATGTGAGAATTGGACTGTGAAGAAGGCTGAGCACCGAGGAATTGATGCTTTTGAACTGTTGTGTTGGAGAAGACTCTTGTGAGTCCCTTGGACTGCAAGGAGATCCAACCAGTCCATTCTGAAGAAGATCAGCCTGGGGTGTTCTTTGGAAGGAATGATGCTAAAGCTGAAACTCCAGTACTTGGGCCACCTCCTGCGAAGAGTTGACTCATTGGAAAAGACCCTGATGCTGGGAGGGATTGGGGGCAGGAGGAGACGGGGACGACAGAGGATGAGATGGCTGGATGGCATCACTGACTCGATGGACGTTAGTCTGGGTGAATCCGGGAGTTGGTGTTGGACAGGGAGGCCTGGTGTGCTGTGATTCATGGGGTGGCAAAAATTCAGACACGACTGAGAGACTGAACTGAACTGAAGTATACTAGAGAACTACTAAATAATTTTGTTGTGTTCATAAAAAATAAAATACACTCTAAATAAGTATTTTAAATGCCTGGAATTATAGAAGCAGTGCAAAATTCTTAACCTCTTGAAACTCTGTGATATTCCATATAGGTTGAAGTTACTGATTTTCTGAGTTTGCTTGCATAATATTGAGTTCTAAGGTTAAATATTTGAGTTTCTAAAGTACAAGAAATGGACATTATAGATGAAATATTTTATTTCTAAAAGATATTGCTTACAAATTCATAAAAATCTCAAGAATAAGAGGAACATTATCACATTTTATTTAACATTTTTCAAAAGTTAGGAACAAAAGCTACACCACAAAAAAAAGTCCCCAAAGCAAAAATCATATAGGTCACATTAACAAATCACAAATGAATAAAACTAGAAATTTACAGTAAAATGTTAAGGAAAAAAAATCATTTTAAAGTCTGAAAACATATTTCCAGATAAACATTTTGTCAAAAACTGGTTTGCAAAGCTACAATCACATGCTATTTACAAAATTACAAACTATGAAATCATTTTATCAAAACTTATGACAAAGGCTACTAAAGCTATAATTTAAGAATATATATATAAATTAAGAATATAGCCTTAAATGTCAATTTTATTAAAAGAGAAGTTTAACCAAAAATATACATTTGAACTCAGTTAATTAAAACATGATAAATTGTAAGAAACATATGAGAAAGGAAATATAGTAAAAAAAGGAAAATTTGGGAATAATTGAAAATAAAAATTAAAAATAGCAAAATATTAAAATTTTCTGAATAAAAAATAAACTGTGCATTCCTGTATTTATATGTTTTGTACATGTATTTCTTTTGCCTGGGATTTATTCCTTTACCTTTCCACCTGGAAACGTTGTACTTCTTTTCTATGAATCAACTGAATTACCATCTTCATTCTGAGAACTCCCTGATTCTTCTCTCACTATATCTTGCATGTTCCTCTTTAGAGACATTAAACATTGAAACTTTTGAATAATTATCTTCTATATGATATCACTACACATTTCAAAGGAAAAGTGTGATGTAATATATTAAGCAAGCAGTTGATTTTGTTGAAAAAAAATTACACAAGTGTTAGTCTGAATTGGAATTTGAAAAATTGTATTTAGTGACCACTGTTGCTGAAATATAGAAATACTATACCAAATTATTTGCTTTAATATTACCTGAATTTTTTTTACTTTTATTAGATTTACTAGTTACACAATTATATGCAAATAGATATCTCATTCTGCATATTCTAATTGCTTCATCTTTATGTAAAAATGTCTTGATTATTAAGGCAAATCAAAGGAAAATATTTGAATATAACCAATAAATAAGAGCTTGAACACTGTTGTAATTTTGCCCCGACGTGAAATCTGGCTCTATGACCTGTCTACCATGTGACTTTGGGAAAGTTACTTATCTCCTTTTTGCCTCAGTTTCTTCCTGGTAGCTAACTTTAAAGGTGGATTTGAGGTTCAAATGAATGAAAAATTGTTATATGCTTAGCATAATGTCTGGTATTATTTACATGTTAAAGCATAGGATATATAAAAGACATAGGATAAAAACCATTTCAAGTATATTTAATAATTTTATGTGTTTGTTTGAACTTTACTCAGCAAATATTGTTTAAATAACATTTCCACCACTTTACTTTCTCTGTCACATTCCAGTTATAGGAAATTAGGTGGGTTTACTTATTATGTGTACACTTCAAGATCTTTATCTGTAAAAGGTGGATTTTAATAATACCATCCTTATGGATTTGAGTATAAAAAATAGGATAATAGAAAAATAATTAAGAAAAATGTTGGAACACTTTAAGCTCTCACCAAATGCTAGATACTATTATTGACATAAGTCAGGTATTGAATGTGTTGTAACAATGTTTCACACTGAACACACAGATTACCATTAACCTGTGTTGGGACAACCAAGCATTTAGTACAGCTAAATTAAAAAAATTTGCTTTCCTGTATTGCACATTATACAAAAACAATTTATATGTAAAATAGAAATCATTACAGTTCTAGAAAAAATATAAGTGGGCATTAGTATAATTTCACAAAAGCATGTGCTATCAAAGAAAATATATCTATTTTATGCTAGTGATATAATCAAAACTTTATAAGTCAGAATAGAAATTATGTTATTAAGGAAATATTGATGAATTTTCTTGAACTCAGACTCTGAAGAAAATTATGGGAAAGAAGCAGCATATTTTGTACTCTCAAGGGCTATGATATCTGGTCAAATATCCTTGAATAAAATAAGTTGTGAAAATATGAAGCAGGATATAAGATGTATGTAAAATCACACATGATCTGTAATCCAAATGAAATTATAGCCAACTTTGAAAGCAATTAAATAAAATGCAACTATACAATTTTTCAAAATGATATCAATTGTTGGCCCCAATTCTATAGGCTCCAGCTCAGATTTTTTTTTAATATGGAAAGTTAAAATTCTAGTGTTTTATAAGAAAAGAAAAAAATCATTAATTCTGAATAAATTATATTTCATGGAAAATTTAGCCAATTTCAGTCTATACTGCTTCTTAGGTTTTATTTTTAAGAAACATAAACATTAAAATACTGTCTCTGGGTTTTCTTTGTCAAGTATATGGAAAATACATAGTATCATCATAATGCTGTATGTTACTTTTTTCTTTTTAATTCTGTAATCAGGCACTGTACTTAATTTGGGGAGTATACTTTGCTTTAGCAAACTGGATGATAAATAGATTTTTTTTAAAAGTTAAGCCTGATTTATCCCTCATTAACTTCTTAAGTTCAGAGAAGGCAATGGCACCCCACTCCAGTACTCTTGCCTGGAAAATCCCATGGACGGAGGAGCCTGGTCGGGCACGACTGAGTGTCTTCACTTTCACTTTTCACTTTCATGCATTGGGGAAGGAAATGGCAATCCACTCCAGTGCTCTTGCCTGGAGAATCCCAGGGACGGAGAAGCCTGGTGGGCTGCCGTCTATGGGGTCGCACAGAGTCGGACGCGACTGAAGCGACTTAGCAGCAGCAACTTCTTAAGTTATTGAAAATCTCAATAGTGCCATGCAGGAATACTTTCCTAAGGAATAGTCAAATTTTATAAACATTATGCTGTCTATTCATTCTGAAAAAAACTAATTATTTCTATTTAGGCATCACACTTCGGATTTCATCTATTTTCAGTCTAACTAATTTAAGAATCTAGATTTTTCACCAGAGACACAAAAGAGGATTCTTGGTGCTCATTTGAGATACTGCAGTATCCCGATGCTTCTCCAAATCAGTTCAATTAGCTCGATAATCATTCCTTCAGATCTTGGTGTTGAAGCTGTATTTTGGGAGTTTCTCTGATTCCCATACAGATCTTTATGTTCCTAGAAGACAGGAAGACATATAACTTACTTCCTGTAAGTCACCATATTCTAGCCACATTTGCCTTCATCTTGTTTTGAATCGTCAACTTCATGCTGGCCATGGTATCTCTGCACCTGCTGGTTTTTTTTTTTATTTTTTCCTCTGAAAAATTTTACCCAGAATCTTCCTGTAGCTGGGTGTTTTGTATTATTCATGTATTAGAACTTACTTTATTTTCTTTAGATAGCTTTCCCAGATTATTCCATCTAAAACAGTAGAACCCATACTCTGTCCCAAAACACACACACACATACACACACACACACACACACACACACACACACGGACACACACACACAACTCATCAGTTACTACCGCAAACCCTATTTCCTTCTATTATTTTGTGTCATTATTGTGCTTGGCTATTTATTTGTCTTATTTGTCTCCCCTATGATTATATAAAATCCATGAATTCAGGGACAGATATTCTTTGCTGTACTTCCAGCTTGGAGGACAGGATATAACTTTGCTGTCTGGCCTTCAAACGCAAGATAATAGAAATAATTAAGAGAGAAAGATGGAAGGAAGAGCAAAGGAGCGAGAATGGGACATAAGACAGAAGGCAGAAAACAAATAGCAGTTCAAGTTATAGGCCAGCAACTTTTTACATATGTTAGAGGAGCCACTTGTCATCTAAAATTCCATTATTACTCTGTCAACTCTCATAGTATAAAAATCCATTTGATATTTTAAATTCAGGGGTGCTTCACTTTGACAAAAGTACTGTGCTGTGCAAAGTCAAGATCAACATGTCAGTGCTGCTATTTTCTTTTATCTAGAGTTCACATCATGCTCATAATTTTATGTTTCATTTCTCTCAATCTATTCAAAAGTTACTTGAGTTTATACCAGTGTTTTCTCAGTCCTCTTATCAATTTCTTTCACTTTTTAAAACTCTGTTTCCTTTCCCTGTGATAGATGATTCTGAATGACATAAGATTCAATTCAACAAACTGTAGTCAATATTTTTTCTACATTTTGAAATAAGTCAAGTTCCTAAATAAATTTTAATATATCTACTCATATTTTTGAATTTGGGAACCAGAGTTTCTTTATATGAACTTTACACACATTTTTAATAATTTAAGCAAGAAACCTTTTGTAGTATTTTCACCATGTTTCAGTCTACTTTTGACCAGATTGTCGTGTTCCTCATGAGTCCTTAAATTTGGTTATATTGCATAGATTAAATTCAGGATCATTGATATCTATAGGAGGGAAAAAAGTAAGCAACATATACCTAATAATAGTGCTAACACTGACATAAATATTAAAGTATGATGCATCTTTTAAACTATTTTGTGAAAATTGCACATGATAATTGAAAAGAATATATACAATATATAAATATATCACAGTGAAAATATAAGACAAAAATTAGATCCACAATAAAATTATGTAAAATGAAATGTGAATTTAATGGGCTAGAATTAGAACAATTAAAAAAATGAAATTTTTGGAGCAAAGGAAACACAAAACCATTGCTTTCTTTATTTTTCCCATAATTTATAGTTAGTAATATAGGAGAAGATGAGGAGGATATAATTATGTTGTACAAAAAAAAGTAAAGGCACATTAGAACAATTTGTTATGTATGTATCTCTTTTTATTCACTGAACAAGTCAATTGACATCTATTGTCTTAGTTGTTGTGAAAGCAATTTGTAAGGTGTGATCAAGATTTCTGATCTTCAGGAACTTATAATCTACAGAGGGCTTAAAAACCTGTCCTTCAATTAACCCATTTCCAGGCAGCATACAATAGTTATTATATGTGAACTGCAAGACAGAATTTGTTTGAGAATCCAACGTGGGTAACAGAAGGCTTCAAACTCCAGAAAAAAAGAAATATTTATTTTTTGCTTATTTTTTTTTTTCTTTCAAAGGTGAACCTTCAGATTGGTTCATTAGCCAGGAAATAATCTTAATTACCATGTAATGTTAGAAACTTTCCAATTGAGTAAGGGGCAATTTTTATCCAGATTTCAAAAACTTTTTGCTGGTTATCTGCTATAAGGAATTGATTTAGATTTAAAACCCTTGTTTCCTATCAGAAGAGCATATTTGCAGTCCACATATAAAACTCCTTTCTGTCAAGAATGTATACAAAAATTGATTGCACAAATAAGTTGTAGCAGCTTTTCTAGAAGTTTACACTGTGGAATGTGGTCCCAGGTGATACCCCAGTAAATAATTTATGGAAACACTACAAACATACACCCCTCCCCTCCCAGAGATTCATCATGCCCTTTACAAATTATGTCTTGATGTCTGAGTAATAAGATCAATTATAGTGAACTTAAATAAGTATTTCCAATCTTATTTCACTGCAAAATCCTTTGGATTAATGGGTATCATGTTAAAATCCCAAGTCTCTAGCTGTTACAATCAGGGGCAATGGTATAGACTACCTGGACTTTTATTCCTGTTTGCAATCTCTCGTGACCTTAGGAAAGTTGTTCCATAAAATGAGGATGATAATAGGATGGTAAATAGATATTTTTGTGGAGTGTGAGTGAGGAACAAGCAAGATTATAACCTTGAATATTGCCTAATACTTAGTAAGTGATACAAAAGTGTTATCACTATTAGAGCAGCCTTCTCTGGTTCCATAGTGCTAATATTCTGAGATAATGTCAGATGTAAAGAAGATTTGCATTCACTGTATAAAAGTTCAAGCAGCTGTTTCACCCATGAGTCTTGCACCTAGATAGAAGCTTGGGCTTTTTCTTGCATCCATTCATGCAAGGAAGGAGAGGGACATGACCAGGCATACTGTTAACTCAAGCTCATATGCCTAATGTACTGCGAGGCCAAACAAATGGAGAAGTTGAAGTTTGAAGCAGAGAAAGATTTCTTGTAGGGCTATGAAAGAAAGTAGGTGGCTCAGGCCCCCCAAAAATCTTCAAGATCCCCAAAGGGTTTCAACAAAGCTCTTTTAAAGACCAGGTGCTGGAGGTGGGTCACAGGGTATGTGATGCTTCTGGACAGTTCTCTGATTGGCTGATTGTGAGGTAACAGGGCTGTGTCACAGGTATTGACATTATCAGTCCTTAGGCTCAGGGAGACCTGATGCTAGGTACTCATGGTCATCAAGGAGTTAACATCTTCCATTTGGTGTGGGGTTTTCACATTTGCAAAATAACTCTGGAAATGTGAATCAAACACTGATATCCAGGCACTTCAGAGAAGGGGGCGTCTCCGATGGTTCAGATGGTAAAGAATCTGCCTGCAGTGCAGGAGACCTGGATCTGATCCCTGGGTCAGGAATATCCCTTAGAGAAGGGAATGGCACCCCATTCCAGTATTCTTGCCTGGAGAATTCCATTGCCAAAGGAACCTGGTGGGCTACGTCCATGGGGTCATGAAGAGTCCGACAAGACTGACCGACTAATGCTTTCACTTTTTCAGAGAGGAGCTAAAGCAGAGAATATGGGGGAAGGCTTGTCCCAGGAGGGGCCCCTAGAGTCCTGCTCAGTCACAGCATGACATGCAGTTTGAGATGCCAGTAGTACAGTCGAGCTGACGTATATGCCAGACTGCAGACGACACAATGTGGGAATCTGGCCTGAAACACAAGACGCATTTGAAGGATTTCTTCCTCTTTGGCAACCAAATGTCTGTTCTCTATGTCTACAAGTCTGTTTCTGTTTTGTAGACAGGTTCATTTGCGCCATATTTAAATACCACATGTAAGTGATATTGTGTGCCATTTGTCTTTCTCTTTATCTAGTAACTTAGTGTGATAATCTCTAGTTGTATCCATGTTGCTGCTAATGGCATTATTTCATTCTTTTTTTATGGCTGGGTAGTGTTTCATTGTATAAATGTACCACATTCTTCTTTATCCATTCCAGGAATGGATAGCAATGGATAAACAATGGACTTTAATGTTTCCACATCTTGGCTATTGTGAATAGTGCTGTTGTGAACATAGGGGTACATGTATCTTTTTGAATTATAGTTTTGTCTGCATATATGCCAAGGACTGGGATCACTGGACCACATGGTAGTTTTATTTTTAGTTTTCTGAGGAACCTCGATACTGTTTTCTGTAGGGGCTGCACCAGCTTACATTCTCAACAGTGCAGGAGGGTTACCTTTTCTCTACACTTTCTCTAGCATTTATTTGTAGACTTTTTAATGATGGTCATTCTGACTGGTGTGATGTGGTACCTCACTGTAGTTTTGCTTTCTCTAAATGTTGAGCATCTTTTCATGTGCTGGCCATCTGAATGTCTTCTTTGAAGGGAGGAAGGAGAAGGATGGACTGGAAGTTTGGAACTAGTAGATGCAAACTATTACATTTAGTATGGATAAACAATCAGGCCCTACTCTATTACACAGTGAACTATATCCAATTTCCTAGGATAATGGAAAAGAATATTTGAAAAAGAATGCTTATATGTATATAAGTCAGTCACATTTCCTTACAGAAAATATTAAAACAACATGGAAATCAACTATACTTCAATTAAAAAAATAAATATTTCTACCATTTCTTCTCTTGGACATACTTTTACTAGTCTAGTAGCTTTAGGACTTGGGACATTGCCTTTCTTTCGTCTTTTTTCCTTGAAGGACAAAGTAGGATCTAAATGCAGTATTTCTATTCATGGCCCTCCCATTTTATGGACTTCACCTACATCTATATGCTATTATATCTCTAATTTCGCTCAACATCACTCATTATCAGAGATTTGCAAATCAAAACCACTATGAGGTACCATTTCACACCAGTCAGAATGGCTGCGATCCAAAAGTCTCCAAATAATAAATGCTGGAGAGGGTGTGGAGAAAAGGGAACCCTCTTACACTGTTGGTGGGAATGCAAACTAGTACAGCCACTATGGAGAACAGTGTGGAGATTCCTTAAAAAACTGAAAATAGAACTGCCTTATGATCCAGCAATCCCACTGCTGGGCATACACACTGAGGAAACCAGAAGGGAAAGAGACACATGTACCCCAATGTTCATCGCAGCACTGTTTATAATAGCCAGGACATGGAAGCAACCTAGATGTCCATCAGCAGATGAATGGATAAGAAAGCTGTGGTACATATACACAATGGAGCATTACTCAACCATTAAGAAGAATACATTTGAATCAGTTCTAATGAGGTGGATGAAACTGGAGCCTATTATACAGAGTGAAGTAAGCCAGAAGGAAAAACACCAATACAGTATACTAATGCATATATATGGAATTTAGAAAGATGGTAACAATAACCCTGTGTACGAGACAGCAAAAGAGACATTGATGTATAGAACAGTCTTATGGACTCTGTGGGAGAGGGAGAGGGTGGGAAGATTTGGGATAATGGCATTGAAATGTATAAAATATCATGTAGGAAACGAGTTGCCAGTCCAGGTTCGATGCACGATACTGGATGCTTGGGGCTGGTGCACTGGGACAACCCAGAGGGACGGTATGGGAAGGGAGGAGGGAGGAGGGTTCAAGATGGGTAACACATGTATACCTGTGGCGGATTCATTTTGATATTTGGCAAAACTAATACAATTATGTAAAGTTTAAAAATAAAATAAAATAAAATTTAAAAAAATAAAATTAAATTAAAATAAATACAGAAAAAACAAAACAAAACAAAAATAATAAAATCCAATAGGATAATGTATATCTCTGGCCATTATCATTTATTCTGCCTTGTCACTGATTTGTCACAACATGCTTGCAATGGTGAGAATAGTTCACCAGTTAAGAGTCTTCCATACCAAAGACATAGCTATGATGTATGGGTATGTTGGAAAAAATGCCCAGGGCAATTTGATACAGCTCATAATGTAATTTTTGAGAACCCCTATTGTATAGAATGAGTCTAGTAAACACAATGTGATTATAAAACATAAATTGATGGTTAAACACATGTCACAGACATTTTGGTATAATTTGTAGAGTATATAGTGCCCTATTTTTTTTTTTTTTTAATCTGTCTGTTAATGTGACCTGATGTATCAGCTCAGTTCAGTCGTTAAGTCATGTCCGACTCTTAGTGACCCTATGGGCTGCAGCACTCCAGTCTTCCCTGTCCATCAGCAACTCCCAGAGCTTGCTCAGACTCATGTCCATAGAGTCAGTGATGCCATCCAACCATTTCATCCTCTGTCATTGCATTCTCCTTCTGCCTTCAACCTTTCCCAGAGTCAAGGTCTTTACCAGTGAGTCAGTTCTTCACATCAGATGGCCAAAGTATTGAAGCTTCAGCATCAGTCTTTCCAATGAATATTCAGGATTGATTTCCTTTAGGATTGACTGGTTTGATCTCTTTGCTGTCCCAGGGACTCTCAAGAGTCTTCTTCAACACCACAGTTCAAAAGCATCAATTCTTTGGTGCTCAGCTTTCTTTATGGTCCAGCTCTCACATCCACACATGACTACCGTAAAGACTGACTACAGGGACCTTTGTTAGTATATGGGCCTAATGTATACTAGTAAAGTTTTTGCCTAATTACAGAGGGAGGAGAAGATTGGGATACAGTCTTCAAAAGTTCATGTAATTGGCCTTAACATTATTCCCATTTTTGTGCCCAGAGATATCTGTAACATCTCACTGGACTTCAGTTTATTCATCTGTAAAATAAGGATAGTGATACCTAGCCCTAGGTCATAAAGTTACTATAAGTATCATATAGAGGATAAGAATGCAAAAGTAACCTGAAAAAGTTCTACTTACATAAAGTGGAATTCCTTGAATAGAATTATTACAATTTTTGCAAGCAATAGTATCATTTAAGTTTTAAAGTTTGTTTGTTTGTTTGTTTTAATCTGAGTAATATATATCTCACTGACACAAATCAGGTGAACTAAGATGACCAAGAGACCAGGAGTGGCCATTATTTCAAGTTCTTAATCAATGGTCATTAAATTGATAATATGACTATGAGTTGATAATAGTTAAAATAGTTTGATAAAAATATTTAGTGATGCTTTATTTATGATCATAGAACAAATGATCAAGCTATCCATTGTATTTATTTTCACTACATTTTCTAGACTTTTGCCACCAAATCACTCATGTAATGCACACATCAATGATTATTCTGGCCACTCTCACAGATGACACTGGAACTCAGTGATTTAGGCTCTGTGTTCATTCCAGGATGACTAATATTTTGACAGAGTTTTTTTCCCCTTGGATTAGTTTTTCCAATACAGCAGAGAATTGCCAAAACAACTCTTAAAAGAACAAACAGTATTTCTGTGATTTTTCAGTTGGTTAACTTCCGACAGTCTCTTAGAAGCATGAAGAAAGTCAACTTTTGGAGATCTGCAGTATAAACTGAAGTATATCATTGAAGTATATCACCCCAAGAGATAAGAAGCCTTACACGGCTGAAATGGAATCAAGTAACTGGCAATATCAGCAAGAAGCACACTGTCATTTTTTTATTGTATTTTTGCATGACAACCTCTAAGGACGTTCAGTGTGTATGTCATATTTCAAGACTGCAAATAATTTGTTAACCTTTAATCAAGAAGTTGAAGTGTTTTTCTTCTACCCAATGCCTTATACTATCCAGAGAAAAAGTAATTGCTTACAGCTTTGAAAATCAAATTACTCTTTCTGAAATAACATTGAAATTTATAGCATAATAAGAGTATTCCCTGTAGAATTATTCTCATCATCATACAGACAAGGCAAAGTTACTAGTGACACAGTGGAAATAAGTAATTCACTAGCAAGCTGTAGTATCTTTTTCCTAATTTATTTATCGAGCTTCTGTTTGAAAGAGATAGTCTGTATTTCTAGGTAAAAGTCATCCTCAGAAGTTATCATACAAAAGTTAATCTTCATGAAAAGGTAGAAATACTAAACACAAGTATAAATAGAATTAAATGTTACAAGTCATTGACACTGAAGCTAGTACATGATAACTCACATTTTTGAGTGCAATAGCTACTAGTTTATGGTAATTAGTTTACATTTTTTAAAACATATATATATAATCTGCACGCTTGTATTTGATTAATACTATAAATATTAATCTATATTAAGATAATATAAATATTATCTATATTAATAAATAAACCACTGCTGCTGCTGCTAAGTCGCTTCAGTCATGTTCGACTCTTAGTGACCCCATGGACTGCAGCCTACCAGGCTCCTCCATCCATGGGATTTTCCAGGCAAGAGTACTGGAGTGGGGTGCCATTGCCTTCTCCACCGAACACCATTAAATAGTTATAAAGTGTGCTCTCATTTAAAAAAAAAAATTATTGAAATATAGTTGATTTATAATATCAGTTTCAGGTATACAGCAAAGTGATTCAGTTATACAGCAAAGTGATTCAGTTATACATATATATTAAAATTATTTTCCATTATAGATTATTACAAGATATTGAGTATCATTCCCTGTACTATCTAGTAGATCCTTGTTGGTTATCTATTTTATATATCACAGTGTATAAACTTTAATCCCAAACTCCTAATTTAACCCCCATCCTTTGGTAACCATAAGTTTGTTTTCTATGTCTGAGTCTATTTATGTTTTGTATAAATAGGATGTTTTTTTTCTATTAAAAATTATTTAATAGCTAATAGTATTTCATTATTTAGATGTTTCATATATTATTTTAATAATCTCTTATTCCTGAGTAATTAGGGTGAATCCAGTTTTTTACTAGTTTCAGCAATACTTAGAAAAATTTTATGCATAGTTAGTCATACTTTTGCATAATATTTCATTGGCATATCTCTTATGAGATTGCTCAAAAAATAATAATTGGTGATTGTAAGCACTCACAAGACATGACTCCTAAATTGCATTTTCAATTTCTTTTTTTTTTTTTTTGGGGGGGGGTGTTAGTTCTTTTTTTTTTTTTTAATTTTATTTTATTTTTAAACTTTACAAAATTGTATTAGTTTTAAATGGAGACATTTCCAGCTACTCTCCATCTACAAAACAAAATAGAAAATAGAGTAAGAAATTATTACTGTCAGCAATATGGAGTCTGCTGAGGAGAATTCAGATGGGCTTATTGGACTTATTGTTTCCCTTCCTCAATTGCAAGATGCTTGCAAATTCTGATGATAGAGCCAAAAAATTGTGAAAGAAACCATTATTCACCCCCTGTGACTGATCCTGGGTCCATTTCCTAACATGGGGAAAAATGAGTTAGTAAAGATTGCTGTCCATTACAAAGAATCTCACTTTCACATTAATCCACTCCAATGAAAGTTGAAAGAGGAGAAGAAATAAAGAACACATCCACATCAGGATAAATCCATGAAGTACGTGAAATATGTGCATGTTTTCCTTCTTCATTTGGAGGCAGCAACCAGAAATCAGTTACACTGGTGTCCTGCAGTGTTCCTGGTACCCAATATTAACTCCATTTGAACTAGTCATTTCATTTGATCATTGGAATAACTTTGTAATATTGGGAAAAGCAGTTACTATTTTTCCCACTTCATCAATGAAAATGAAAGTTAAGCAGGGTAGGAATGCAATGAGACTGACTAATCAACAAGAAAGGGGACACATTCTCCTGTAAGGAAGGAATACAGAATTCCATCAGGTTGCGAAAGAAAAGATATATACATGAGAATCAGCAAACAGTTGCTAATAAGAGACCAGAAAGTCCAGGAAACTAAATCCAGGTCAAAACTAAGGTCACAGGTCAGACCACAAGGAAAAGCATTAATAGGGAAAAGATGATGAGGTCCTGCCCTCACCATACAGTCTTATCCAGGCAAAGATGAATGTGTGTTGTTTTTAAATAAAGAAAACACAGGGCAAGAAAGTACTTGACTGCAGTATCAAAACTGAATTTTAAAGCACACTTGACTTCTAAATTATTCCATATAATGAGGTGGCACTAGTGGTAAACAACCGGCTTGTCAATGCCGTAGACGTAAGAGACATGGGTTCAATTCCTGGGTTGGGACGATTGCCTGGAGGAGGGCATGGCAACCGGGTCCAGGATTCTTTCCTGGAGAATCCCATGGACAGAGGATCCTGGCAGCTACAGTTCATAGGGTTTCACAGAGTCAGTCATGACTAAAGTGACTTAGCAGAGCACACTGCATGAGCATGTACTATTTTTATAACAAGATATTGTAAATAAACTTCATTATTTTAATACTGTGAATATTTCCTTCTAGGTCTAGTTTAGTCAGTGATAGCATGCATGTCAATAAATACATATTTCTCTTGGTCAGAAATCCAACAGATTAGTATACAATTATCAAAGGGAAATATTTGTCTGTTCCAACAATGTATCTTTAAGAAGAGCTGACTAACATTTACACCTTTCTTCTTCAGTTCAGTTCAGTTGCTCAGTCATGTCCGACCCTTTGCGACCTCATGAACCGCAGCATACCAGGCCTCCCTGTCCATCACCAACTCCCAGAGTCCACCCAAACCCATGTCCATTGAGTCAATGACGCCATCCAACCATCTCATCCTCTGTCGTCTCCTTCTTCTCCTGCCCTCAATCTTTCCCAGCATCGGGGCCTTTTCCAATGAGTCAGCTCTTCGCATCAGGTGGCCAAAGTATTGGAGTTTCAGCTTCAACATCAGTCCTTCCAATGAACACCCAGGACTGATCTCCTTTAGGATGCACTGATTGGATCTCCTTGCAGTCCAAGGGACTCTCAAGAGTCTTCTCCAACACTACAGTTCAAAAACATCAATTCTTTGGTGCTCAGCTTTCTTTATAGTCCAACTCTCTCATCTATACATGATTACTGGAAAAGCCATAGTTTTGACTAGACGGACTTTTCTTGGTAAAGTAATGTCTCTGCTTTTTAATATGGCTTTTCAGTTCAGTTCAGTCACTCAGTCGTGTCTGACTCTTTGCGACCCCATGAATCGCAGCACTCCAGGCCTCCCTGTCCATCACCAACTCCTGGAGTTCACTCAGACGCACGTCCATCGAGTCAGTGATGCCATCCAGCCATTTTGTCCTCTGTTGTCCCCTTCTCCTCCTGCCCCCAATCCCTCCCAGCATCAGAGTCTTTTCCAATTGCGCTTTGCATGAGGAGGCCAAAGTATTGGAGTTTCAGTTTTAGCATCATTGCTTCCAAAGAAATCCCAGGGCTGATCTTCTTTAGAATGGACTGGTTGGATCTCCTTGCAGTCCAAGGGACTCACAAGAGTTTTCTCCAACACCACAGTTCAAAAGCATCAATTCTTTGGTGCTCAGCTTTCTTCAGAGTCCAACTCTCACATCCATACATGACCACTGGAAAAACCATAGCCTTGACTAGACGGACCTTTGTTGGCAAAGTAATGTCCCTGCTTTTCAATATGCTATCTAGGTTGGTTATAACTTTTTTTCCAAGAAGTAAGCATCTTTTAATTCCATGGCTGCAGTCACCATCTGCAGTGATTTTGGAGCCCCCAAAAATAAAGTCTGACACTGTTTCCACTGTTTCCCCATCTATTTCCCATGAAGTGATGGGACCAGATGACATGATCTTCCTTTTCTGAATGTTGAGCTTTAAGCCAACTTTTTCTCTCTCCACTTTCACCTTCATCAAGAGGCTTTTTAGTTCCTCTTCACTTTCTGCCATAAGGGTGGTGTCATCAGCATTTCTGAGGTTATTGATATTTCTCCTGGCAGTCTTGATTCCAGCTTGTGCTTCTTCCAGTCCAGCGCTTCTCATGATGTACTCTGAATATAAGTTAAATAAGCAGGGTGACAATATACAGCCTTGACGAACTCCTTTTCCTATTTGGAACCAGTCTGTTATTCCATGTCCAGTTCTAACTGCTGCTTCCTGACCTGCATACAAATTTCTCAAGAGGCAGGTCAGGTGGTCTGGTATTCCCATATCTTGAAGAATTTTCAACAGTTTATTGTGATCCAGTTGCCCTTAAATATAGTATGGGAAATCTATCAGGTATAGGGAGCAATATGCATTATGATTAGCATAAACAGAAGGGGAATTAATTCAGGGTAGATTTTAGAATACCTGGGAGGACTGTAGTAAAACGCTCTAGGCTGACTTTCCTAAGTGGACTAACAAAACCATACCACAAGACCAGCCACTAAAGAAACTGCTGCCCTGCTGAATTAAGATGCTCCCATCACTGCTCCTGGGTGCAAAATATAGACCTCTGTTGTGAGCAGGAAATAGTCACTAGTCAAGTTGGAAGTCATATGTAGGGAATGAAGCATACACTATAAATGATGCTTTGTTTGGCAACAACCTCTCTGCCAAAAAAAAAAAAGCTCTGTACTACCATAGTTTTGTGAGTATTTGATCTACCATTTTGCGAAAGCACAATATTCTAACACCTAGCAGTATCAGTAAGAATAATACAATATTTTTGTGTGAAAACCTCTAAGGATATTCATATTGTGTCATATTTAAAATTCAGTAGTTCACTAATCTTCAATCAAGAAAACTGGAATGGCCTCTCAACCCAATGTCTTATTCCATTAAAAAGAAAAAGTCTTTGCCTGAAAGTTTGTTTTATTTGGTAATTGAATTACTCATTCTAATGTAATATCTAAATTAATAGCATATTAAAAGTATTCTAGATATAAAAAATGTTCTTTTTTAATAATCACAAGTCACATACCTATGATGACAATTTTTGTGTAGCTAGTAAGATTCCTTGTGGTTGTATGAATAAGTCTAATATTTCTTCCACTAACCAGCTTTCCTAATATTTGAAAATATTCCCTTTTTTCTATATTTCTATCAAGTCTGTTTTACTTCTTTCTTCTACATAATGTAATTTTTATATTTTCTTCATTTCTGATCACTCTTTGCTAATCTTGCTCTAATTTTTAATAGTTATCTTTCAAAGAAGTCATTTGGATGACTATGGAATATAATAATCAAGAAATTATTGGAAGAAGTAAGAAAAATACAGTGATGCCATTACATTTTTTTCATTCTGATCCTCTATGCTTATTAATAAAATGCCTGTGATACCATCCTAGCACTACTTGGCTAATCTCATGAATGTATTTATATCTACTCTTATTTTCCCTTTATTTTAAATTAAAAATAATTGTGACTTTTTTTTAAATGCTTCCATCACTTCTAGCTTATCTTTATTCAGCTACCATTTCTGAACTCTATCCAAAATTTTGTAGTTCCTCAAATCTTTTCCCATTTCCTTTTTCTGTTCCCTCTGACCTTTCTCCCAAGATAAGTATTCTCATTATAGCCACTTTAATAACATTTTTAAGCATGTAGTCTATATTTGTACAATTTTCAAAGCTATATTTCAAGCCAGACCTCATTTCTAGATTCCATGTTTATGTAAACAGTTAAACATACCTAACCAAACATGAAATTGTTCACATCCATATGAACGTGAACAATTTGCTATTTAGTTTTTGCTATTCTAGTTTTTTTTTTTTTTTTTTCCCAGTAAAGAGCACCTTGCCTCTTAACTGGAAACCCAGTAATTGTCCTTGATTCCTCTGACTCACTCATCTATCCATATCAAAAGTATCACTGAGTTTTATTAATTCTAATTATAAATGGTTGTGTAATTTACAGACTTTTTTTTTTCTATTTTCATGCAACTGTCTTCATTCTCTTTCCAGCCAACTGTGATATTCTATGATCTTACTTACCTGACTCCAACCATTTCTCAAAGGACCACTCATAGGGCTTTTTCCTAATAAAACATTTCATAACCTCTGATTATTCCCAGAAAAAAAAAAGAATTAATTTCTTCTTCTACCCTATGAGTTCTTGCAGGGGGCAAACATCCAGTATCAGCTTAATATACTTAGCTATGCTAGACTTCTTTCAATGCCCCCAGTATATAGACACCCCTTAAGATTTAGACTATGCACTCTCCAGCAACAAACATATGTTTCTAAAGATAGACTCAAACTACCCCATCTTATCTATTTCCTTCAAGAGGAGCCTGTGAGTGCTTTGAGAAATAGAATGTAGAGAAAGAGACATTCTGGGTCCTCTGAGCCTAAAACATTAAGGAAGTTTGGCAGTTTCTCTTTCCTCCCATGGAAGCCAGGGCCTTACTGTGAAGAACCTTCTGCAACCTTGTGGAGAAGTCCACATGGAGTAGAATGAATGCCCCTCAACGACAGCTTCAGTTTTGCTTCTGTGTAACAGCCAGTATCAGGAGAAGGCAATGGCAACCCACTCCAGTACTCTTGCCTGGAAAATCCCACGGACGGAGGAGCCTGGTAGGCTACAGTCCATGGGGTCACTAAGAGTCGGGAACGACTGAGTGAATTCACTTTCACTTTTAACTTTCATACATCAGAGAAGGAAATGGCGACCCACTCCAGTGTTCTTGCCTTGAGAATCCCAGGGACGGGGGAGCCTGGTGGGCTGCCGTCTATGGGGTCGCACAGAGTCGGACACGACTGAAGCGACTTAGCAGCAGCAGCAACATCCAGTATCAACCTGCCAGCCAAGTGAATAAACCATTCTGAAAATATATCCTCCAGCCCAGATCAAGATGCTCCAACTGATTCCTTGCCTTTACCTGTGTTGTGTTGAGTCATGTCTGACTGTTTGTGACCCCGTGGACTGTAACCTGCCAAGCTCCTCTGTCCATAAGGATTCTCCAGACAAGAATACTGGAGTGGGTTGCATGCCCTCCTCCAGGGGATTTTCCCAACCCAGGGATTGAATCCATGTCTCCGACATTACAGGAGGATTCTTTACCATCTGAGCTACCTGGGAAGCCCTAGCCTGCCCAAATTAGAAACTTCTGAACATCTACTGAATGCTTATCTTATAAACTATAAGCTTAATAATAAATGCAAATGATAACAGAAATATATATTTCATCATCTACTAACCCATAACCATTTAATATTTTATACTATAAGCTCCATTGTAAAGATAATTTGACTACTATTCTATCTTTAACTTGTAGGATGGTACCTGGTATATAGTAGGCAGTCAATAAATGTTGATTAAAGGACAGGAGTTTTCATTTGTATTGAAAAGTAAAATTTATTAGACTTTCTTACTGCTGAGAAATGTATTTTTTCTCTGAATATCTAAGCATAGGATCACATTTGTCTTTCTCTGGATTTTTGTAACTTAAAAATATATTTACTGTGTTTCTAAATGTGTTAGTTTTCTTAATATAAATTATTTTTAGAGCAATCTCATTGAAAAATAGCATCTTCACTGGAGCTTTTAAATTCTTACTCTACTGTGTTTATTTATATTGTATGAGAAGGTTATTATATGGACTCCTAAACTGAAATGTTTCCTGTATTGCTCATTACAATGTGTGGTACTGAAACATTCCAAGAGCAAGGTGATAGAAATATTAGACAGATAATAGGAGAGCTCAGGAGAAGGCAATGGCACCCCACTCCAGTACTCTTGCCTGGAAAATCCCATGGACGGAGGAGCCTGGTAGGCTGCAGTCTATGGGGTCGCTAGGTCTTGGACACGACTGAGCAACTTAACTTCCACTTTTCACTTTTATGCATTGGAGAAGGAAATGGCAACCCATTCCAGTGTTCTTGCCTGGAGAATCCCAGGGACGGGGGAGCCTGGTGGGCTGCCGTCTCTGGGATCACACAGAGTTGGACACAACTGAAGTGACTCAGCAGCAGCAGCAGGAGAGCTCAGCAATTTGAAACTGATAAGAAACCCACATTATTTCTATTGGGCTAACAAAAACCTCATTGAAATAATATAAACAAATCTCATATTCAAATATTTAATACAAAGGATGAAAATGTCCTTATCTTATTGAGAATAATATAATAAATATCATTATGAAGGAATATGTTTTTGGATGACTACATAAATGCAAGCTATTGAGATTATATGCAAGGCCAAAAACATATGGAACAATTATAGTACTAAAATGTTGAGGAGAAAAAAGTGAGATGTACATTATAACATGAAGAATGATAGAGGAAATAAATAGCCAAAATGATAGAGTGATACATATATTCATTATATATAGTTTCTATGTATAATATTATTCAATATTTTATAAATATATTCATTATTTTATATTTTACAAATAGTATCAGTATTTCAAAAAGATAATTATTCAATATTTAAAAATATACAAATTCATTATATATAATTTGTATGTATAATTTTAATCAATATTTTATAAACCAATAATCAATATCATTGGTTGTTGCTTACATATATTATTCAAAAGTAAACATAATCAAATTGTTTAAGAAAAAAGAATAAAAGGTCATTAGTAAGCCAGAGAATTATGAACATATACACTTTATTGTTTTTCATGCAATCTTTAAAATAGAGTAGTTAAAAACTACCTTGTATTGGAAACAACTATACTCTAAAGATTTAGAAACTTAAGCTTGAAATTTTCCTAAAATAACAGTCACTTATATTCTGTGTTTGTAATATTGTTTTATTTCATTCTGGGGATTCATTTTTAGAGAGAATACGAATTTATTTCAGGTATATGTGTACTTGTGTTTTATGAGTTCCCAGAACTTTACATTGAAGTTTGAAAGAATTATTTGATGATATTAAGTGAGGGAGGAATTCCTTCAGATGTAGCCATACAAAAGTAATCCCCATGATAAGTTAAAAATGACAATCTAAAATGAAGTTTTCCAGAAAATAATTTTTAAGACTCAGGTTTGGAATTTTTCATCTGTAAAAGGAAACTACTGAGCAAGCTCAAGTTGATCTTTTAAAATTCCTTTTGTAGAATGCCTCCAGATGTTTCTGTCACTTCTTAAAGATATATCATAATTAAATGAATTTGTAGAGCAGATTGGGGGCAACCTCAGTGACACATTTACATGAGTCAATACATTCAGACAGTTCAGACTTATAGACCATAAATAATCCTGGTCCCTGATGCTGCTGCTGATTCATAGACCACACTTATAGGATGGATTCTTTTCTTAGTAGTTGTCCTGAAACAAAATAGTGAGGCATCCTAGGAGACTACAGAATTTCTACCACACTTGTGGAAAGCAGAATAGATATAACACACCACACACAGAGTGCATATTGCCTGAGCTGGGGCATAAAACACCAGTAGTGAGAAATTCAGCCCTGAGAAATATCTTTTAAAAATTTATCAATTCTTAAGCCAGGATGGAGAATAAAAGCAGCCAAGGTGGCAGCATAGAAAGACCCTGAGCTCACCTCTTTGCATAGGCACATCAAAATTACAACTATTTACAGAGCAACTATCAACAAGAAGACTTAAGACTAATAGACATGGTCTTCTACTATTAAAGATGTAAAGAAGGAACCACAATGACATAGGTAGGAAGGCCAAAGAAAGATTTCTTCAAGATCTATACCCCCCTAGGTAGGCAAGCCACAAAAAGGAAGACAATCACAATTGCAGAGATTCTCCCCAGGAAGTGAGGGGTCTGCACCCCATAATAACCCCCCAGCCTGAAGATATTTCACTGGGAAGATGGGCAACCAGAACATCTTACTTTGAAGGCCTTCAGAGCTTGAGTATGAGAAAGCCAGAAGTTTGTAAGAAACAGAGATTCTGCTCTGACAGGGCACACACGAAATCTCATACTCCAACACTCAGCACAGATGTAGTAATTTGAAATGAACCCGAGTCAGAGCTGATTGCTGATCTTGGAGAGCCTCTGGAGAAGCCAGAGACAACTGGAACTCTCCCTGGCGACATAGATGCTGATGGTGCCCATTTGGGGGAGTTTGTTCTAACAAAAGGACAATGGTGCTGGCAAATGACATTTTGGAACTCTCTCTGTAGACTGTTAGTGCTGGAATCCAGTTTCACCCCCTAACGAGGTGACACCAGTCCTGGGCCCACCCAGCCAGAACATCTAGGGACCTAGCCACTCAATCCTGCCTACTAGCAGGCCAGCACTAACCCTAGGATTTTCAAGGCCCAGGCCCTGATAACTAGTTTTATCTATACTTTCAAATTAAAAGCTAAACCATTTTACACATCCATTCTATATGTAAAATCAATTATTATTGCGCATGATTAATGGAAAAAATATAAAATATGCAATTAAACTCAATCTTTAGATTGAGTTAGAGAAAAAGCTCAGACCTAGAATTCAATCCTGTCTTATTGTTCGTAGATTTGGGCAGTCATCTGAATTTTAAATCAGTTCGTGATGGCATTTCTGCCTCAAATGGAAAATATGAGAATGCCATAAGAAAGTAGATTTGTGGATATTGAAGAATCCTTGCATCCCTGGGATAAAGCCCACTTGGTCATGGTGTATGATCCTTTTAATGTGTTGTTGGATTCTGATTGCTAGAATTTTGCTAAGGATTTTGTCCACAAATCAATCAATGTAATACACCACATTAACAAATTGGAAAATAAAAGCCATATGATTATCTCAATAGATGCAGAGAAAGCCTCTGACAAAATTCCATATCCATTTATGATAAAAACTCTCCAGAAAGCAGGAATAGAAGGAACATACATCAACATAATAAAAGCTATATATGACAAACCCACAGCAAACATCATCCACAATGGTGAAAAGTTAAAAGCATTTTCCCTAAAGTCAGGAAAAAGACAAGGGTGCCCACTTTCACCATTACTGTTCAACATAGTTTTGGAAGTTTTGGCCACAGCAATCAGAGCAGAAAAAGAAATAAAAGGAATCCAAATTGGAAAAGAAGAAGTAAAACTCTCACTGTTTGCAGATGACACGATCCTCTACATAGAAAACCCTAAAGATTCCACCAGAAAATTACTAGAGCTAATCAATGAATATAGTAAAGTTTCAGGATATAAAATCTACACATAGAAATCCCAGAAAGAGAAATTAAGGAAACAATTCCATTCACCATTGCAATGAAAAGAATAAAATACTTAGGACTATATCTACCTAAAGAAACTAAAGACCTATATATAGAAAACTATAAAACACTGGTGAAAGAAATCAAAGAGGACACTAATAGATGGAGAAATATATCATGTTCTTGGAACGGAAGAATCAATATAGTAAAAATGAGTATACTACCCAAAGCAATCTATAGATTCAGTGCAATCCCTATCAAGCTACCAACTGTATTTTTCACAGAGCTAGAACAAATAATTTCACCATTTGTATAGAAATACAAAAAACCTTGAATAGCCAAAGCAACCTTGAGAAAGAAGAATGGAACTGGAGGAATCAACCTACCTGACTTCAGGATCTACTACAAAGCCACAGTCATCAAGACAATATGGTACTGGCACAAAGATAGAAATATAGATCAATGGAACAAAATAGAAAGCCCAGAGATAAATCCACGCACATATGGACACCTTATCTTTGACAAAGGAGACAAGAATATACAATGGATTAAAGACAATCTCTTTAACAAGTGGTGCTGGGAAAACTGGTCAACCAACTTGTAAAAGAATGAAACTAGAACACTTTCTAACACCATACACAAAAATAAACTCAAAATGGATTAAAGATCTAAACGTAAGACCGGAAACTATAAAGCTGCTAGAGGAGAACCTAGGCAAAACATTCTCTGACATAAATCACAGCAGGATCCTCTATGACCCACCTCCCAAAATATTAGAAATAAAAGCAAAAATAAACAAATGGGACCTAATTAAAATTAAAAGCTTCTGCACAACAAAGGAAACTATAAGCAAGGTGAAAAGATAGTCTTCAGAATGGGAGAAAATAATAGCAAATGAAGCAACTGACAAACAATTAATCTCAAAAATATACAAGAAACTCCTGCAGCTCAATTCCAGAAAAATAAACGACCCAATCCAAAAATGGGCCAAAGAACTGAACAGACATTTCTTCAAAGAAGACATACAGATGGCTAACAAACACATGAAAAGATGCTCAACATCACTCATTATCAGAGAAATGCAAATCAAAATCACAATGAGTTACCATTTTACATCAGTCAGAATGGCTTCTATCCAAATGTCTACAAGCAATAAATGCTGGAGAGGGTGTGGAGAAAAGGGAACCCTCTTACACTGTTGGTGGGAATACAAACTAGTACAGCCACTATGGAGAACAGTGTGGAGATTCCTTAAAAAACTGGAAATAGAACTGCCTTATGACCCAGCAATCCCACTGCTGGGCATATGCAATGAGGAAACCAGAATTGAAAGAGACACGAGTACCCCAATGTTCATCGCAGCACTGTTTATAATAGCCAGGACATGGAAGTAACCTAGATGTCCATCAGTAGATGAATGGATAAGAAAGCTGTGGTACATATACACAATAGAATATTACTCAGCCATTAAAAAGAATACATTTGAATCAGTTCTAATGAGGTGGATGAAACTGGAGCCTATTATACAGAGTGAAGTAAACCAGAAATAAAAACACCAATACAGTATACTAACACATATATATGGAATTTAGAAAGATGGTAACGATAACCCTGTATGCGAGATAGCAAAAGAGACACAGATATATAGAACAGTCTTTTGGATTCTGTGGGAGAGAGAGGGTGGGATGATTTGGGAGAATGGCATTGAAACAGGTGTAATACCATATAAGAAATGAATCGCCCATCCAGGTTTGATGCAGGATACAGGATGCTTGGGGCTGGTGTACTGGGATGACACAGAGGGATGATACGGGGAGGGAGATGGGTGGGAGGTTTCAGGATGGGGAACACGTGTACACCTGTGGCAGATTCATGGTGATGTATGACAAAACCAATACAATATTGTAAAGTAATTAGCCTCCAATTAAAATAAATAAATTTA